>NC_091123.1:179272224-179609724 GCF_040183065.1 Periplaneta americana
TTTATATTAGTGATCATATTTCGCTAATATCCAGTAGACCGTTGCATATTTTATATAATAAAAGTTGCTCAACAGGTAATCTACGACTTCCAAGAGACATTACATTAAATTAAATTCAGCAAGTAGGTTTTGTATGAAATTTTGTTATGGAGGACTGAATAATGATATTTTCTAAAATACAGACATCTTGAGAATCGCTTTTCAATTTTTTCAATTTGATTACTATATGATTTGCAAGTGGGTGACCAAATTACAGAGGCATATTCCACTTTAGCGCCAACGTGACAATTAAAAAGGAGTGTCAAACTCGAAGTGTTTCGTAAAGTTTTTTGACTTTCCAATAATAAAAACCAAGATTTTTAAAAGCATTATTTGTTATATTAAATATGTGATTACGAAAAGTCAAATTATGATTAATAGTCAAAGTGTGATTAATATTACAGAATGAAAATATTTAACAAAAGAACTGACAGCACGAAATTTATGAGATTACACTGTTAAAGGCATGACAGAAAAGTTCTGGGAGTATAATCTCAACTTATACCATTTGTTTGTAGATTTCAGTACAGCTTATGACAACATTAATACACAAGGATTAAGTTATACAAAATTATGATTCATCAAGGGACACATCCAAAGATAATCAAACTCGTTAAGATGACCATGGCAGAAACCAAGTGAAGATATGTTGTGGTTCAACAGAACAATTTAATATTGATAATGGCTGAAACAAGGGGATGCTCTAGCACCAATGCTCTTCAATCTTGCTTTACATTGGGTGATAGCACAGACAGGTATAGATCCTAACAGCTCTTTAGATTACAAAAGCGTTCAAATAGTAGGATACGCAGACGACTTGGATGTTATGTTGAAGTAGTGTATAAGCGTCTGACCGCGAAACCAGGTGGCCCGGGTTCGATTCCCGGTCGGGGCAAGTTACCTGGTTGAGGTTTTTTCCGGGGTTTTCCCTCAACCCAATATGAGCAAATGCTGGGTAACTTTCGATGCTGGACCCCGGACTCATTTCACCGGCATTATCACCTTTATCTCATTCAGACGCTAAATAACCAGAGATGTTGATAAAGCGTCGTAAAATAAAATACTAAAAAAAAAGTAGTGTATAAAGACCTGGAACAAGGAGCCGCTAAAATCGGGTTGCAGATTAATGCAAGTAAAACCAAACAGATGACACAAATAAGAAATAAACAGAATATATTTACTCTTTTCCCTGTAAGAAAAATCCTAATGTAAACACAAGCAAGTGGCTGTCATACCCGTGATTGTCTCCCAGTCGAAACACTCACATGACGCAGGAAAATATAGTCCGTATTTGGAAACTATCATCTTGTATTATTTGGAAATAAAAAATTGAATTCTAGTTGTTAAATACAATGAAACATATACCTTCACTCATATGTAAAACGCTATGTAAAATAAAAGCTACATTTATATTTTGTTATGTACTATGAACGCGGATGAATACAAACAGTAATACCGAGGTAGTCTGTTCCTGTAACAAGCTGGCGTCACTTGTGCTCGTAGTTGTTTACGTAAGCACGTATGGCTTCTGCATCCTCGGTGTGTGTGGTTATTAATCATAAGAGTAGAAACTCTCTCAAAAGGGCAGAAAAACAAATAGTCTTAAATAAGTCAAGTGAGTTTTAATTACAGTAATTATAAAGTAAATGTTTCCTCAGCAAATGAATGCATAGTAGTGAGGTTAGGCCTACTTGACGAGTAACGGGAAATGTTTAACATGAAACAGAATGTACAACAGTAGGCGGGAACACGTACTGAGAATCTATGGCGCCAAACAGCGACCAATGAAGCCTCACTTCAGTCACGTGCTATTGTTTACATTAGGATTTTTCTTACAGCGAAAAGATTATATAACCCTCCTAATCTGACGATAAACATGTTTGAAGAAACTGAGAAGTTTAAATATCTTGGAACAGTAATGACAAGTAACAATAACGAATTAATTGAAGTACAGAGTCGAATCACTGCAGCCATTAAGGCCTGTTTTGCATTAAGCGCAATATTGAAATCTAACTGTGTGCACAAGGAAACAAAACTTAAAATATACAAAACAATTATTAGAAGTATCCTCTGTTATGGAAGCGAAACTTGGACATTATCTACGGAGACAGAAGCTAAACTAGGTATATTTGAAAGCAAAATACTCAGAAGAATTTTTGGACCGGTGCAAGAAAATATGCAGTGGAGAATACGTTACAATAACGAGCTATATAAATTATATAGAAGTTTCGATATTGTTACTTTCATCAAATTAAGGAGGCTTGAATGGACCGGACATGTCTGTCGGATGGAAGGGAACAGAATACCAAAGAAGATCTTAGAAGGGAAAATACACGGCAAAAGACCAACTGGAAGACCCAAAAATAGATGGATAGATGCGGTAACGGTCGATTCTCAGGACTATCTCGGAACAACTGCCTGGAGGAGATTAGCACAGGACAGGGACAGTTGGAGGAAGAAAATTGAGGAGGCTAAGGCTCGACTTTGGGCTGAGATGCCATCGTAGTAGTAGTAAAAATGGGTGATTTCTGGAAAAGCCCTTACTGCCACATTTTTCCAAAAGCATTCTACGCAAATAACACTCCAGTCTACGAATGGAAGACAATAATTAGCAGAGATTTCGAGTTTGCTTAATTTAGAAGCTTTTTAAATTATGAAGATATGACGGCAGGGGAAACAAAATTTCCCCTGGACTTGTTAAAATAATGCGGGCCTTCGGATTCGAAAGTCGACACGTTAACGTCCAACGAGTTTCTAAACACCCTGTACCAGTATTTGTGTAGTAGAGAATTACTATTCGCTGTCGTAGCTTGTATGAAGAAACTGCGTGCTCATGAATGCATTGTCTGAGTGTCTTAGAGCTAAATTAACACGTCTGTGTGTCCATAGCACGGACAATGAGGATAATTATTACGTGACATTGCTGCAGGCGTTTCAAAGCGAGAGAAATTCGTAACAACCCAAAGCACGTCTCGTGCTGAGGAACAATTTCCACTGTGAGAGAACAACGACTGCATCAAGTTATGCTTCAATGTGCAGATAATTTTTGTAATTATGAAGCTATAGTCTTTGTCAGCGTGCTGCATGTCGTCTTATTCATGAAACCTATAGAAAAACGAATTTCAGCTTCTTTCAATTCAAGACTCGGAGAGAAGTTGTGAAAGCTGATTGACGTGCTGCTGGGAGTCGAAATGTTACACCTCACTCTTGTAATAGTGGGTGGATATAGGAAGTACAGTATGCGCTAAAACAAACAGCACTGAAATTATCGCTCATCTGCTGTCCACGTTTCCCTAGTAACGAAGTAGGGAAGAAGTGGGTACAGTGAGACAGGGGGAACAGTGAGACAATTTTTATTAGATGGTAAATTTTAATGTTGAGATGTCGGTAACAGCAGAGTTGTATGTTGCATGAGTAAAGTAACAATATTTTCATACTCGATTTAATTCCAGTTATAAAGGTGTGTGATGAAAAAATAATTCGTAATTTTTCACTCCAGAAGTAAAATTCTGGCTTGTGTTTAATGAAGGTTATATTGGATATACAAATGAGATATAAATATGAATGGTTTATTACCTAATACTGTGGTATTTTAAGTTATGTTTGGCAAAGTTTTGTCTTTCTTGTTTTGATTTTGAAGTAATGGCGCCATTTTTAAACGGACTATGCGTAAGGGGGAACAGTGAGACATGCCATTGAAGGGTACACTGAGACGTCTCACTGTTCCCATGTACCAATGATTTGCAAAAACAAATTTTAATTATATTACATTTACCGGTAAATAACACTAAAAATGAACATACTAGTAACCAATTTAGGAACTATAGCTTAAAATAATGGATACATTACATTTTAATGGTTTCATAAATAAAAAATTATTCACAAAATTTAAGAAAATTTTAAAAAATAATAAAGAATTAAATTAAATTCTTAAAATTATAAGCTTTGGTGTCACCAAAAATTCATTTTATTTTTTCGCAAAAGTTTGAAATGTCATGGAAAATTCCCTTTTCCAAATGTTCCAGATGTTTCATTAGTTTCGAAGTCAGACATCAAAATGATTCTAAATAAGCCTATAGGACTTGGCAAGATAAAGAGACAGCAAGCTTTCCTTTCTTTTGAAATAAATGTAAATCATTTCAATGTCCGTTAATAGACACTGTGGTGTCTCACTGTACCCTCCTGAATGGGAACAGTCATTTTTTTGACCAACACGTATTGTATATTATGTATTTTATCTATTAACATTTTTGTTTATGTATTATTGTACTCCATGTTTTAATGTCTATTTCTATTGCACTTGATTTTAAAAATACTTGAATTATCACTTGCATACATATGTCTTAATATTTTGTGTCTCACTGTACCCACTACTCCCCTACAGTGGACTCTCCTAAATTCGACAGAACAGAATTGAAAGTTCAGTCCAATAAGAGTAGTGGGTGTGGTAGGTGAAATGAATACAAATTCTTATTGGTTATCCATCAACGAATACAGTACTGTACTTGCATTTCCTGCCCGCCCCGAGACTTGTGTATGCCCTTCTAGTACCACAATGGGTTTCGACAGTTCTGTCTCACAAACGGCACAATTCTCAAATAGAAAAAGAAGAGTTCATTAATGTAAAATCAGTGATTAAATATGGATGTTCTAACCAATAAAATAGTCTGTTTTCCTTTAACCCATTACTGCATAGCGGCCTAAAAATAGGACTTGCGTAAAATACTGATTTCTACGGAACTTTTTCTTGTCTAGTACAGTTGGAGGCACTTTTGAGAATGTAAATTATATACATTGTATTATGGTGTTGCAGTGTTTGAATTCCGCGCGAAAATTTGTTCATACCAGCTAATTTTTGTCAAGATGGCAGGATAACAGTATTTTTTGACGTACCGCGGGTAAGTTCATTCTTAGTTACTCTGTAATGGTGACACAGATATCTGATTTTTATTTTCACATAGTGAGTTGAATAATTCAGTTTCATGTGGTATATAAAAACAATAAAATTTTCTTATATGTTGCTAGGTACAAGGTGAAATAAAGTGCCGTCCTAAAAATAGGACGCCATGCCTTGTGCACTCCTGTAGTATTCTTTATAATATGTATATGGTTTCCATTACATTGTTTTATTTCCAGTCTAACCGTGAGTGAAATTCTGGGGTTAATGGAAAATCAAAATAATAATAGTGAGAGTCTAATATATGTGACCCCTCCAGAAGATTCCCATGATACAGATAAAGACAGTGATAAATCGGACAACGAGCATAAGGAGAAATTGAATAATCTTGGCAGTAAAATGCTACTTAGTAAAGCGGAATTACAAAAAAAAAAAAAAAATGTAATGATAATAATGAAGATGACATTGTTGATGAAAGTATGGGAAATGCGTGTTATTATTCGGTTGAGAAGCTTTTATCATCCAGTCTGCTGTCAAAAAATCTTAAAGGTAGAATTTATAAAACAGTTATATTACCGGTTGTTCTTCATGGTTGTGAAACTTGGACTCTCACTTTGAGAGAGGAACATAGGTTAAGGGTATTTGAGAATAAGGTGCTTAGGAAAATATTTGGGGCTAAGAGGGATGAAGTTACAGGAGAATGGAGAAAGTTACACAACGCAGAACTGCACGCATTGTATTCTTCACCTGACATAATTAGGAACATTAAATCCAGACGTTTCAGATGGGCAGGGCATGTAGCACATATGGGCGAATCCAGAAATGCATATAGAGTGTTAGTTGGGAGGCCGGAGGGAAAAAGGCCTTTAGGGAGGCCGAGGAGTAGATAGGAAGATAATATTAAAATGGATTTGAGGGAGGTGGGATACGATGATAGAGACTGGATTAATCTCGCTCAGGATAGGGACCAATGGTGGGCTTATGTGAGGGCGGCAATGAACCTCCGGGTTCCTTAAAAGCTATAAGTAAGTAAGTAAGTAAGTAAGTAAGAAGTAAGTAAGTAAGTATGCCGGAGTCTTCTAACATAAAAGCTGCAACAAATGATTTTGAAAGTAGATTAGACAAAAATGAAGTTGAGTTATTGCCATCCGAAAAGAAGGAAGCTAATGTATGAAAATTTCCAAGACAGGGAAGGTAATTCCAGGCTAGAAGGCCATCGTACTACTACAACTACAAGTGCTATTATTACTACTACAACCACCAACGTACCGCGCCGTGGCATCGTGGTCTAAGGCATCCTGCCTCGTACTCGCGTTACGGAATGCGCGCTGGTTCGAGTCCTCGTGGGGGAAGAAATTTTCTCATGAAATTTTGGCCAGTGATTGGGACCGGTACCCACTCAGCATCATCATTCACTTGTGGAGCTACGATAGGTAGCGAAAATCCGGTTTCGGAAACCAGCTATAACGGCTGGGAGAGAATCATCGTGCTAACCACACGATACCGCGCCATTCTGGTTGGATGATTGTCCACATGCCACAGTTACAAAAATTCTCAAGCAAGAGCGAAGTGGTATGAAAATTCTTGCGATCACTTTTGTATCAGAACAGAGCATGACTGCTTATCTTTCATACAAATAGTAAGCTTTGCTTAACAATCAGTCGGGACGGCATAATACGCTCCGTGTACCGTGAAAATGGTTCTAAGCTCAGAGAGCTCTTTCTGCGCCGTGCCTGTCTTCTTCACCCCGCTAAGCTGTGAGACACTGCGAGGACTGATACGGTTTGAATAACTGACATTGCGATCTGACAGAGGAGCAGCTACCATGACGATCACTAAATCCCTTCTTTAAAAATGCTCTTTCTCTACACAATGCTTAGACAGTACAATCAAAGGCACAAAAATGACAATGCTACTGAAAAATGTATAAGTTATAAGAGCGAATTTAAACGTAATGGATGCTGAAGTTTTCAATAAGACGTTATCTTATGCAGCGTCGTGCCAACATAACAAACGTTGAGTGTGTTATTTGTATGGTATACAAATTTTAATTTTTTCAAAAGACAGGGAGATCAAACACTAACATGAATAAATATGGAATTAAATATAAGAATATTTAAGGAGAGAAAAAATAAAAGAATAGTGAGAAGGAAATGATTAAAAATGAATACGAAATGTGACCAATAAACAAAGATGGATGAAGTACATAAAGAAAGAAATTATGAATGAATACAAAATGTGGCCCAATAAATAAAGATGGATGAAGTAAATGAAGAAAGAAATTATGAATGAATACAAAATGTAGCCCAATAAATAAAGATGAAGTACATAAAGAAAGAATTATGAATAAATACAAAATGTAGCCCAATAAATAAAGATGGATGAAGTACATAAAGGAAGAATTATGAATGAATACAAAATGTGGCCCAATAAATAAAGATGGATGAAGTACATGAAGAAAGAATTATGAATGAATACAAAATGTAGCCCAATAAATAAAGATGGATGAAGTACATAAAGAAATAAATTATAAATGAATACAAAATGTAGCCCAATAAATAAAGATGGATGAAGTACATAAAGAAAGAAATTATGCATGAATACAAAATGTAGCCCAATAAATAAAGATGGATGAAGTACATAAAGGAAGAAATTATGAATGAATAGAAAATGTAGCCCAATAAACAAAGATGGATGAAGTACATAAAGGAAGAAATTATGAATGAATACAAAATTTAGCCCAATAAATAAAGATGGATGAAGTACATAAAGAAATAAATTATAAATGAATACAAAATGTAGTACAATAAATAAAGATGAAGTACATAAAGAAAGAAATTATGAATGAATACAAAATGTAGCCCAATAAATAAAGATGGATGAAGTACATAAAGAAATAAATTATAAATGAATACAAAATGTAGCCCAATAAATAAAAATGGATGAGGTACATAAAGAAAGAAATTATGAATGAATACAAAATTTAGCCCAATAAATAAAGATGGATGAAGTACATAAAGAAAGAAATTATAAATGAATACAAAATGTAGCCCAATAAATAAAAATGGATGAGGTACATAAAGAAAGAAATTATGAATGAATACAAAATGTAGCCCAATAAACAAAGATGGATGAAGTACATAAAGGAAGAAATTATGAATGAATACAAAATTTAGCCCAATAAATAAAGATGGATGAAGTACATAAAGAAATAAATTATAAATGAATACAAAATGTAGCCCAATAAATAAAAATGGATGAGGTACATAAAGAAAGAAATTATGAATGAATACAAAATTTAGCCCAATAAATAAAGATGGATGAAGTACATAAAGAAAGAAATTATGAATGAATACAAAATGTAGCCCAATAAATAAAAATGGATGAGGTACATAAAGAAAGAAATTATGAATGAATACAAAATGTAGCACAATAAATAAAGATGGATGAAGTACATAAAGAAATAAATTATAAATGAATACAAAATGTAGCCCAATAAATAAAAATGGATGAGGTACATAAAGAAAGAAATTATGAATGAATACAAAATGTAGCACAATAAATAAAGATGGATGAAGTACATAAAGAAATAAATTATAAATGAATACAAAATTTAGCCCAATAAATAAAGATGGATGAAGTAGATAAAGAAATAAATTATGAATGAATACAAAATGTAGTACAATAAATAAAGATGAAGTACATAAAGAAAGAAATTATGAATGAATACAAAATGTAGCCCAATAAACAAAGATGGATGAAGTATAAAGGAAGAAATTATGAATGAATAGAAAATGTAGCCCAATAAATAAAGATGGATGAGGTACATAAAGAAAGAAATTATAAATGAATACAAAATGTAGCCCAATAAATAAAGATGAAGTACATAAAGAAAGAAATTATGATTGAATGCAAAATGTAGCCCAATAAATAAAGATGAAGTACATAAAGGAAGAAATTATGAACGAATACAAAATGTAGCCCAATAAACAAAGATGAATGAAGTACACAAAGAAGTAAATTAAGAATGAATACAAAATGTAGCCATATAAATAAAGAGGGATGAAGTACAGAAAGAAGGATATTGATAATAAGTCCTGTCAAGTGAAGAAATACTGTGGTTTTAGCTGCAGTTTCATGAAGAATCTTTAGATCGTGTTTGTGACATTTCTGATAATGAACGTATCTTTGCTAAGGCTGAAGGCACAAGTCATTGATTCGAAAATAATGGACATCAATTTAAATTCTGTTACAGAAAATGTTTCTTAAGTTCATTGGGATGAATAAAAAAATGTTCTCATTTTTGCAAAAACTACTGTATCATTTGTAACATACACAAGTGTTTCACATTGCTCATCAATAAATGGACTGATGGAAAAACGACTTCTGCTGTGTCTGTAAAATGTATTTATTGTGGCAATATCTTAATTTCTTGCCAGAATAAAGACATTTTACAGACGATATCTTAATTTCTTTCTCGTGACGAGAATATTGTATGAAATGGAAATATAAAAATTGGAAATTTATTTTTGAAGAGGTGGAGAAGTTCAAATACCTGGGAGCAACAGTAACAAATATAAATGATACTCGGGAGGAAATTAAAGACAGAATAAATATGGGAAATGCCTGTTATTATTCGATTGAGAAGCTTTTATCATCCAGTCTGTTGTCAAAGAATCTGAAAGTTAGAATTTATAAAACAGTTATATTACCGGTTGTTCTTTATGGTTGTGAAACTTGGACTCTCTCTTTGAGAGAGGAACAGAGATTAAGGGTGTTTAAGAATAAAGTGCTTAGGAAAATATTTGGGGCTAAGAGGGATGAAGTTACAGGAGAATGGAGAAAGTTACACAACACAGAACTGCACGCATTGTATTCTTCACGTGACATAATTAGGAACATTAAATCCAGACGTTTGAGATGGGCAGGGCATGTAGCACGTATAGGCGAATCCAGAAATGCATATAGAGTGTTACTTGGGAGGCCGGAGGGAAAAAGACCTTTAGGGAGGCCGAGACGTAGATGGGAAGTTAATATTTAAATGGATTAGAGGGAGGTGGGATATGATGATAGAGAATGGATAAATTTTGCTCAGAATAGGGACCTATGGCGGGCTTATGTGAGGGCGGCAATGAACCTCCGGGTTCCTTAAAAGCAAGTAAGTAAGTAAGTAAGCAAGTAGGTAAGTATATCTTAATTTCTTATAGAAATTTAAATATCAAACTATAATGGGAGAATATAAACTATTTTAAAGAATAGTTACACTCACAACTAACACAATTTTATCAAAAAAGAAATGTCCTTCATTTCTTAGATCACTTCTTTTCTCAAAGGAAGGTATTTTAACTGAGATAGTTTTTCCAGCAAGCTCCTCAATTGTAATTTCATTGTTGATGACTGATAAGCTATGGATTGTGTTATCTGGAATATTACTTTCGTCAATAACCTACATTACACGCCCATTAAAACTGTCACAGCGTGTTTATCCACGGCGTGATGTCGTTGAGACAGAATTCAGCTGTAATAAGATTAACGGAAGTATCATAATGACGTGCAGCGTAACATTGGTTTTTAAATCAACTTTTAGTTTTAATCCCCAGGCAAATTATCAGAAAATGGTTCATTTTGCCTTCATTGTGCAATTTAAACGGCAATGAAATGTGACGTGGCGGATTACTTTGTTAGCTCGTTCAGTGATCAGCGAATTAAATTAATACCCACATAGGTGGCAGTTTTGTCGCTTTTGTGTACCATGGAACACCGAGAACAGCACAGGTGAGGGGGAAAAAGAGGGAAACACGTATGTCAATAAAGGGAGTTAATTTCCGCGGGTACTAAATTACAAATAGAGAAAAAAGTGTTAAGTGGATAATAATAATGATAATAATAATAATAATAATAATAATAATAATAATACTTACTGGCTTTTAAGGAACCCGAAGGTTCATTGCCGTCCTCACATAAGCCCGCCATTAGTCCCTATCCTGAGCAAGATTAATCAAGTCTCTATCATCATATCCCATCTCCCTCAAATCCATTTTAATATTATTTTCCCATCTACGTCTCGGTCTCCCCAAAGGTCTTTTTCCTTCCGGCCTCCCAACTAACACTCTATATGCATTTCTGGATTCGCCCATACGTGCTACATGCTCTGCCCATCTCAAACGTCTGGATTTAATGTTCCTAATTATGTCAGGTGAGGAATACAATCCGTTCAGTTGTTTGTTGTGTAACTTTCTCCATTCTCCTGTAACTTCATCACTCTTAGCCCCAAATATTTTTCTAAGCACCTTATTCTCAAACACCCTTAACCTATGTTCCTCTCTCAAAGTGAGAGTCCAAGTTTCACAACCATACAGAACAACCGGCAATATAACTGTTTTATAAATTCTAACTTTCAAATTTTTTGACAAGAGACTAGATGATAAAAGCTTCTCAACCGAATAATAACAGCATTTCCAATATTTAGACTATTCTGTGTTTAATTTCGTCCCGAGTATCATTTATATTTGTTACTGTTGCTCCCAGGTATTTGAATTTTTCCACCTCTTCAAAGGGTAAATTTCCAATTTTTATATTTCCATTTCGTACAATATTCCCGTCACGAGACATAATCATGTACTTTGTCTTTTTGGGATTTATTTCCAAACCTATCTCTTTACTTGCTTGAAGAAAAATTCCCGTATTTTCCCTAATCGATTGTGGATTTTCTCCTAACATATTCACGTCATCCGCATAGACAAGAAGCTGATGTAACCCGTTCAATTCCAAACCCTCTCTGTTATCCTGGGCTTTTCTAATGGCATATTCTAGAGCAAAGTTAAAAAGTATAGGTGATAGTGCATCTCCTTGCTTTAGCCCACAGTGAATTGGAAACGCATAAGATGGAAACTGATCTATACGGACTCTGCTGTACGTTTCACTGAGACACATTTTAAATAATAATAATAATAATAATAATAATAATAATAATATTAAAGGCCCTAATACTATCTGCCATTGATACTTTGAAATCGATTACTTGAAAAAGGTAATTTTTAATAATAAGAAAAGAGCAGCTTCTTCAAATCCAGAAATCTGTCATACTTAATACCCGCCATGTAATTATAAACGTCCAGACGTAAAAACAGATTACAAGTATACTTAAAAATATATATGGATGTTATACCTGTCTAGCCATTTACGATCAACACATTATATATAATTTAGCAAGGAATTGGCTGTGCCACTGACTGAGAAGAAATTTCCTACTGACGGATACACTGGAAGCAATGGTAAACGGGAGAAAAGTTCGGAGTAGAATAAGAGATCAGATTATAGACGACATACGACATTAAGACATACGGATCATATGCGAAAATTAAAAGAAAGGCAGAATGTAGTGAAGGTTGGAGAAAGCTGGGTTTGCAGTGACACTTGCTCTTGGGCAGAAAACTATGAATGAATGAATGAATCCACAAAAGACATCACAACAAAGCGTAGATCTGTTTTCGAAATGTTTTTATGAATTTTCTTTCCGGTATTTGGAGTATAAAGAAAGTATTTTGATATTTCTGGAAACTGTTACGAGAATTGGAAAGACATGAAGATTAGCTATTCCCATGTTGTAAAAAAAAAAAAAAGGCCTTTTCTGGTAACGACCGCTAGTACAGTTGCAAGCTATTACTCCATGCAATTATAATGGTTATAACGTGACTTCTTTTACAGTCGCTAGATGGCAGCATACAATGAAACTGATAAAACTTATCATCTTAAAAGTCCATTTGGCTGATCAATCTGTTTATATGTGATCGGGGGTTCCAGGTGCGGCGGTACACCAAATAGTCTACTTTTTAACACAAACACAGTGAAAGCATAATATTCAAATTACGAACATGATGTGGTTAATAGTATCGTGCGACGAACATACCTTCTCTTCACTAGCGATGGCCATAAATTTCCGATGAATCTCGGACGAGATGCCAAAGGCTTCCTGCGCATACGAGTACAAATCCTCTTTGTAATGAGAATACTGGCCGGTAGAGGCGCCCACTTTGTTGGTTATGGTGTACAACACTTCGACGTACAGCTGTTCGATCTGAAATAAAAGGAGAAATATGTGTGAACAAAAATTATGCGAAAGTTTCTTATGTTTCCGTTTAACTGTATTAAAAATCTTTCTGAGAGAAGAGTGGTTTTTATTACACATACGTTAGTGAAGAGATGCAAAACTGTGCTACAATTGTGGCACACATCACATTTCGGAATACGTGACACATCGCTTCCTTTCACTCCCCACATCTCATCGGATATGGTAGGCTAAGAGGAAATACGTATTCAGTGTGCTTGCGGACGTCACAGGTAGACGGGGAACGAACTCTAGCCCCATGCTTCCACCTCTCTCTTCCCCAGTTCTGCATCCCTGCATTAGTGACTTTACATAGTGTACAAATACTGGTGTAATTTTAACTAAATATACACGAAACATGATTAGAAAAATATGCGCATCTCACGACAATGACAGGAAAGATTTAAGTCACTATCGCAAGAGATATTCTAAACTGTAGTTAGAGTGTTCTTGATATTTCCTATACTGCTCCTGTACCATACTTTCAAAAAGGACCTCCAACGTCGGATATTTTGACGCAGTAGTCGAAATAAGAAAACAAGAAGAATGTAAGCCAAACAGTAGAAAGGAAGGATTTTGTATTTAGAAGCCTCAAAAATAGTTTCGTCTGTTCAATTCCTTTCATTGTTTAGTCTAATGTAACACAAAGAGAGGCGAATTTAGCAATAGTAAGAAAATTGCCGTATAAATCCTAAGATTTAATTACATTTTGGTATATAGATCAACTATTGACCAGACATTTTGTATTCGACAGATAATGGAGAAAAAATGGGAGTATAAGGGTACAGTGCATCAGTTATTCATAGATTTCAAAAAGGCATATGACTCAGTTAAGAGAGAAGTTTTATATGATATTCTTATTGAATTTGGTATTCCCAAGAAACTAGTTCGATTAATTAAAATGTGTCTCGTGAAACGTACAGCAGGGTCCTTATAGACCAGTTTCTATCTGATGCTTTTCCAATTCACTGTGGGCTAAAGCAAGGAGATGAACTATCACCTTTACTTTTTAACTTTGCTCTAGAGTATGCCGTTAGGAAAGTCCAGGATAACAGAGAGGGTTTGGAATTGAACGGGTTACATCAGCTGTTTACCTATGCGGATGACGTGAATATGTTAGGAGAAAATCCACAAACGATTATGAAAAACACGGGAATTTTACTTCAAGCAAGTAAAGAGATAGGTTTGGAAGTGAATACCGAAAAGACAAAGTATATGATTATGCCTCGTGACGAGAATATTGTACGAAATGCAAATATAAAAATTGGAAATTTATTTTTTATTTTTTGTTAAGAAGTGGAGAAGTTCAAATATCTGGGAGCAACAGTAACAAATATAAATGATACTGGGGAGGAAATTAAACACAGAATAAATATGGGAAATGCGTGTTATTATTCGGTTGAGAAACTTTTATCATCCAGTCTGCTGTCAAAAAATCTGAAAGTTACAATTTATAAAACAGTTATATTACCGGTTCATCTGTATGGTTGTGAAACTTGGACTCTCACTTTGAGAGAGGAACATAGGTTAAGGGTGTTTTGAAATAAGGTGCTTAGGAAAATATTTGGGGCTAAGAGGGATGAAGTTACAGGAGAATGGAGAAAGTTACACAACACAGAACTGCACGCATTGTATTCTTCACGTGACATAATTAGGAACATTAAATCCAGACGTTTGAGATGGGCAGGGGATGTAGCACGTATGGGCGAATCTAGAAATGCATATAGAGTGTTAGTTGGGAGACCGGAGGGAAAAAGACCTTTAGGGAGGCCGAGACGTAGATGGGAGGATAATATTAAAATGGATTTGAGGGAGGTGGGATATGATGATAGAGAATGGATTAATCTTGCTCAGGATAGAGACCAATGGCGGGCTTATGTGAGGGCGGCAATGAACCTCCGGGTTCCTTAAAAGCCAGTAAGTAGTATTAGTAGTATATATTTTTTACCATAGACGTAGTTTCTCGTTTTAAAGTTTATTTCATTTCGTAGCTTACTCCTGTACAACAGCAGACACAACTTTGACGTTAGGAGGAAGCTGAGGTCGTGAGTTCGAATCACAGCTAGATACGAATGTTTGCTCATTATTCAAGTGATGATCAACCTTCAAGAATCTGTCCGAATTGTTTGTCTGTTGTGTATGTAAGGTTTAGGTTTCCCGAAGGAAGAAACACTGGAGTCCAACCTAGAGAATACATCTTGATAACGGAATTTAATAAAGAAACTCACCTTTAATTACCTAACTTTATAAAGCCTAAAGCTAACTTTAGTACGTTGCATGTTCTATAGCTAATATAAGATATAGAGCAAAGAGAGGAAAAAGTTAAGCCCCTCTGAACACATTGAAAGTTATAAATTATGTTTGCCAAAAAGTTGAACACATTTTTCAACTTAGGAAACCTCACACCAAATGATTTATGAAGAAGAGTAGAAGGATAAGCTGGAATATAAAGAAAAGGAAAAAAACTACAAAGAAGAGGAAGAGTGCAAAATGCAAAATGTGTAAGAAATATCACAATATTAAAGAGTAGGAGAAGGAGCAGTATATTTAAAATAAATGAAAATAAAAGAGATTTGATAAAAAAGGGATAAGTAAATTCGAAAGGGACGATATTAGGCAGCCAAAGAATGGAAAGAAGGATAGAAATACAAGGAAAATGTGATGAGAGAAAGATACAAAAATGAAGACGAAGTGGAGCAGAGAAAGAAGAAGACATTGATAAAAATATGAAGAAAATGGAGAAGAGAAAGGAGGATAAGAAAAGGAAATAGAAAAAAGAAGACGAGTAGCAAAATGACGAGAACAAAGAGGAGAAGAAAAGGAAGGGAAAAAATGTAGGATAAATATTGGAAGAGAAGGAAAAGGAAGACGAGCGAAAGGTTGGACAAGGAAGAAAAGCAGCAAGAGGATGATTAGGGAAAGAAGGAAAACGAAGAGTAGAAAAAGGAGAAGGAAAAGGAAGAGTATAAAAAGGAGAAGGAAAACGAAGAATAGAAAAAGGAGAAGGAAAAGGAAGATTAGAGAAAGAAGAAAGAAAAGAGTAGGAAAAGGAGAAGGAAAAGGAAGAATAGAAAAAGAAGGAAAACGAAGAGTAGAAAAAGGAGAAAGAAAAGGAAGAGTAGAAAAAGGAGAAGGAAGAGGAAGGGTAGAAAAAGGAGAAGGAAAAGGAAGAGTAGAAAAAGGAGAAGGAAAAGGAAGCGTAGAAAAAGAAGAGTAGAAAAGAAGAACGAAAAGGAAGAGTAGAAAAAGAAGAACGAAAAGGAAGAGTAGAAAAAGAGTAGAAAAAGGAGAAGGAAAAGGAAGAGTAGAAAAAGGAGAAAGAAAAGGAAGAGTAGAAAAAGGAGAAGGAAAAGGAAGAGTAGAAAAAGGAGAAGGAAAATGACGAGTAGAAAAAGGAGAAGGAAAAGGAAGAGTAGAAAAAGGAGAAGGAACAAGAAGAGTAGAAAAAGGAGAAAGAAAAAGAAGAGTAGAAAAAGAAGAGTAGAAAAGGAAGAAAGAAAAGGAAGAGTAGAAAAAGGAGAAGAAAAATGACGAGTAGAAAAAGGAGAAGGAAAAGGAAGAGTAGAAAAAGGAGAAAGAAAAGGAAGAGTAGACAAAGATGAAGAAAAATGACGAGTAGAAAAAGGAGAAGGAAAAGGAAGAGTAGAAAAAGGAGAAGGAAAAGGAAGAGTAGAAAAAGGAGAAAGAAAAGGAAGAGTAGAAAAAGAAGAGTAGAAAAGGAAGAAGGAAAAGGAAGAGTAGAAAAGGAAAAGAAAAATGACGAGTACAAAAAGGAGAAAGAAAAGGAAGAGTAGAAAAAGGAGAAGGAAAAGGAAGAGTAGAAAAAGGAGAAAGAAAAGGAAGAGTAGAAAAAGGAGAAGAAAAATGACGAGTAGAAAAAGGAGAAGGAAAAGGGAAGAGTAGAAAAAGGGGAAGGAAAAGGAAGAGTAGAAAAAGGGGAAAGAAAAGGAAGAGTAGAAAAAGAAGTGTAGAAAAAGAAGAAGGAAAAGGAAGAGTAGAAAAAGGAGAAGAAAAATGATGAGTAGATAAAGGAGAAGGAAAAGGAAGAGTAGAAAAAGGAGAAGAAAATGACGAGTAGAAAAAGGAGAAGGAAAAGGAAAAGTAGAAAAAGGAGAAGGAAAAGGAAGAGTAGAAAAAGGAGAAAGAAAAGGAAGAGTAGAAAAAGAAGTGTAGAAAAAGAAGGAAAAGGAAGAGTAGAAAAAGGAGAAGAAAAATGATCAGTACATAAAGGAGAAAGAAAAGGAAGAGTAGAAAAAGGAGAAGAAAAATGACGAGTAGAAAAAGGAGAAGGAAAAGGACGAGTAGAAAAAGGAGAAATAAAAGGAACAGTAGAAAAAGGAAAAATAAAAGGAAGAATTGAAAAAGGAGAAGGTAAAGGAAGAGTAGGAAAAGGAGGGAGTTGAAGGAAAGGGATGAAACAGTAACAGATGGAAAATTATCAAAGAAAAACCATTTGAAAAATATAAGAAGAAGAATAAGGAAAAGGAACTGAAGAAAAAGTGCTGAAGAGCGAAGGAGAAAAGGAGAAAGGTGGGGGAGTAAATGGAACATAAGAGTAAATGAAATTGGCGGGTATAATTATTAGTCTATAGGATGTTTATAATAATCATCATCATCATTATCATCAACTCTTCAAGGATTAGGAAAGCTCTCCTGCTCCGGCCTCAGGTTTTGTGCTAGGTATTCATTTGAAAGAAGGAAAAATGGGATAAAATTCGTTAAATAATTTTCTTCTTGTTGTGAAACAATACTCCACTCGTCCGCTGTCGAACATTCACCTTACGAATTTGTCACCAGCTGCTTTACCGACTGAGCTAGTTTGGGTCCTGATTTCGATATTTACCTAACCTAAATTAATGATGCTCCATATGTTTGGTGAGCCCTGATCGATATATTTGTGTTGCACAATTGCATGTGCGGTTAAGCCGCCAATCTCCCATCTCTGCCTCTTAATGAATCTCATCTAATCCTCTACTACGTAAATTGCATGCAATCTGAACCGGGATCCACACTATGGAGAAGATGGCTAAGATCAGACGAGAGGGATAACAAGCGTTGTATAGCACACTAAATTCGTTTAATCTCGTCATGAAAATGACAGCGTTCCTTTCTTCAAAGAAACTGGTAGGGGAGTAGTGGGGTACAGTGAGACACAAAATATTAATACATATGTAGGCAAGTGATAATTCAAATATTTAAAAAATCAAGTGAAATAGAAATAGACATTAAAACATGGAGTATAATAATAATACATAAACAAAAATGTTAGTAGATAAAGGACATAACATACAATACGTGTTTGTCAAAAAAATGCAAATGTCTCATTGTTCCCATTCAGGAGGGTACAGTGAGACACCACAGTGACTATTAACGGACATTGAAAAGATTTACATTTATTTCAAAAGAAAGGAAAGCCTGCTGTCTCTTAACTTGACATGTTCTGCAGGCTTATTTAGAATCATTTTGATGTCTGACTTCGAAACCATTGAAAACATCTGAAACATTTGGAAAAGTGAATTTTCCATGACGTTTCAAACTTTTGCGAAAAAATGAAATGAATTTTTGGTGACAACAAAGCTTAATCCTTTATTATTTTTTAAAATTTTCTTAAGTTTTGTGAATAATTTTTTATTTATGAAACCATTAAAACGTAATGTATCCATTATTTTAAGCTACAGTCCCTAAATTGGTAACTAGCATGTTCATTTTTAATGTTAGTTACTGGTAAATGTAATATAATTACAGTTTGTTTTTGCAAATCATTGGTAAATGGGAACAGTGAGACGTCTCAGTGTACCCTTCAATGGCATGTCTCACTGTTCCCTTTACGCATAGTTCATTTAAAAATGACGCCATCACTTCAAAATTAAACCAAGAAAGACGAAATTTTGCCAAACATAATCTCAAATACCATCGTATTAGGTAACAAAACATTCATATTCAGGTATATCTCATTTGTATACCCAATATAACCTTCATTAAACACAAGCCAAAATTTTACTTCTAGAGTGAAGAATTACGAATTATTTTTTCATCATTCGCCTTTATAACTAGAATCAAATCGAGTATGAAAATACTGCTACTTAACTCATGCAACATACAACTCCACTGTTACCAACATCTCAACATCAAAATTTACCATCTAATAAAAAATGTCTCACTGTTCTCCCTGTCTTACTGTACCCACTTCTCCCCTATACTCTGTTGTTACTTACGTAATACTGATAGAGTGGAACTGGGTTCAATTCACGACAGTAAAGTGAGGAAGTGACTGTCTACTGTAGGAAAACCTTCTGTTTTTGTAGTAAAATAATAAATAATAATAATATGAACTGCACCCCATTGAGGGTAGCCCTTACGTACTCAGTATGTCCTAAAAAAATTAATATACATATGTAAACATAGCTAACTGCATTATTCGTACATCTGCTGAAAAAGGGTCGACGTACAGAGATGATGATGATGACAACAACAATAACACTTAACCTTATAATGTTTTATCAGTAACATGTAGTATAATGCCGTTTTATGTTATACAACCGTTTTCCTCGTAATACTTGTGAACAAATCATACATTTAATATTCTCATCATTTTGACAGAAAAAAAAATGAGTTCTTCCATCCTACTTGGAACTTTTGTACATGGTTTCAAGAGAGACATATGCCACTCGCAGGTCAGAGACAAATACAAATGGAACGGAGTTTGACTCCAGTGAGTGAGAGGGTGGGGGTTGGCGGAGGTTAGAAGCAAACGAAATGCACAGCTATCACTGCGAGCCATAATGTCTCGCGAGTCACGTTCTCGCCACGGCTGCTTTTAGGGAACGATGGTAGTGGTAACCATCTAGAACGTAAATTTAGGTTTTGTAAACCTCACACTCGAGTTTTGGAGGATTTATTTGACTAAATTCCACTAACATAACCTCAAATTGGCTCTGTTAGTGTATTACTATGAAAAGGGATATGAGCGGAAAAAAGCAATCCTGAAGTTAAGTCCTGGAAAGAAATAAATGTGTCAACTTATGGCCCATAATTCTTACAATTTTCTTTTAATGGCCTTTCGCAACTATTCACATAAAATTTACGACCATGCACATTAGTGTAACGATCAACGCTACTGAATTTGTGATGCGAGTGTATTGTTACGAACCTCTTTCTTGTGGATCCTGCATTCTGTGGGCTTGATGCCTACGGACTGCTCGCTCGGGGGAGGGTCTTCTGCCCTGCCCTCCACCTCCTGCATTGCCATCAGTCGTCTGTTTTCCTGTTTCCATGACAGCGCAGTGAAGCTCTCGAAGAAAGAGCCGTCCGTCTCCTGGACCCTGTAAGCACAGAAATAAAAAACATGACTTATTGTCAACATGCAAAAAGCAATTCAAATCTCTATAACAGATGATGCTATGATAAGTTTTGCAGATACACTTCCTGGTAGTATAATCCTTTTAACTCCGTACGTAGATGAAATTATTGGGGATCATCAGTGCGGTTTTCGGCGTAATAGATCGACTATTGATCAGATTGTTTGTATTCGACAGATATTAGAGAAAAAATGGGAGTATAAGGGTACAGTACATCAGTTATTCATAGATTTCAAAAAGGCTTATGACTCGGTTAAGAGGGAAGTATTATATGATATTCTTATTGAATTTGGTATTCCCAAGAAACTAGTTCGATTAATTAAAATGTGTCTCAGTGAAGCATACAGCAGAATCCGTATAGGTGAGTTTCTATCTGATTCTTTTCCAATTCACTGCGGGCTAAAGCAGGGAGATGCACTATCACCTTTACTTTTTAACTTCGCTCTAGAATATGCCATTAGGAAAGTTCAGGATAACAGGCAGGGTTTGGAATTGAACGGGTTACATCAGCTTCTTGTCTATGCGGATGACGTGAATATGTTAGGAGAAAATACACAAACGATTAGGGAAAACACGGAAATTTTACTTGAAGCAAGTAGAGCGATCGGTTTGGAAGTAAATCCCGAAAAGACAAAGTATATGATTATGTCTCGTGACCAGAATATTGTACGAAATGGAAATATAAAAATTGGAGATTTATCCTTCGAAGAGGTGGAAAAATTCAAATATCTTGGAGCAACAGTAACAAATATAAATGACGCTCGGGAGGAAATTAAACGCAGAATAAATATGGGAAATGCGTGTTATTATTCGGTTGAGAAGCTCTTATCATCCAGTCTGCTGTCGAAAAATCTTAAAGTTAGAATTTATAAAACAATTATATTACCGGTTCTTCTGTATGGTTGTGAAACTTGGACTCTCACTCTGAGAGAGGAACATAGGTTCAGGGTGTTTGAGAATAAGGTGCTAAGGAAAATATTTGGGGCTAAGCGGGATGAAGTTACAGGAGAATGGAGAAAGTTACACAACACAGAACTGCACGCATTGTATTCTTCACCTGACATAATTGGGAACATTAAATCCAGACGTTTGAGATGGGCAGGGCATGTAGCACGTATGGGCGAATCCAGAAATGCATATAGAGTGTTAGTTGGGAGACCGGAGGGAAAAAGACCTTTAGGGAGGCCGAGACGTAGATGGGAGGATAATATTAAAATGGATTTGAGGGAGGTGGGATATGATGATAGAGACTGGATAAATCTTGCACAGGATAGGGACCGCTGGCGGGCTTATGTGAGGGCGGCAATGAACCTTCGGGTTCCTTAAAAGCCATTTGTAAGTAAGTAAGTAAGGTAGTATAATCTTTATCTTGATTGTCGTTTGGCAATAAATTTGACGGGTTAAGAGCGGTCAAGAACTTTGGATTTGTAGGCACATTTATTTTCTTTTTACATTTTTTTATTTATTTATTTAAATTCAAATATACAGAATAAAGAAATATAATTACAAAACAAAACAAGGAGAAATACAAAATAAAATAATACAAGCAATATAAAAAGAAGATACAGTAGTATTAACAAAATTTGAGACCGAATGAGCAGCGCTCGTGCTCGGTCGCAGTTCAGATATAATATTAAAATAAAAAAAATAATAATAATATAAATAAATAAGTTAAATAAAATAGGAACTAAAATATAATTACAGCGGCAATGGAATTATATAATATAATATTAACACTAGAAAAGAATAATATCGCACGTGAAAAGTAGGACTAATATATATTTCAAAATTATAGAATACAAATATAATATAGGTTGATTAATTCATACACATAGGCTATAAATTTATTTAATCAAATTGAAGATATTAACACGTTTCTAATTTTCTTGTTATAAGTTAGTGGGTTACATGTTAGAAGTTCTGGGTGTAATTTAGTTAAAGCATTGTACAACCGAGGGCCAAAATTAATGCTATGCTTTAGACCAGCAGATGTGAGACATTTAGGTTCTACTAATGTTGAATTAATATTTCGTCTTGTGTCATAATTGTGTGTCTGTAATACAAACTTAAACAATAAAATGATTTAGCATAACTCTATTTGGAAGGGAAGAACTGATCGCAATTCAATAGAAAATCCTTGCGAGGAGTAAGAATCTCGAAAATTATTGGTCGACTCTTATATTATAAAACTGGTTTTTAAAACATAAAAACGATTTATAGTTACTCGTAGACGTAGGATCTAGACTTGCTCACAGTAAGCTTTCAGAATGATTTTAAAATTTTCACTGCATAAAACCTTGAAAAAAAGCTATTTTTGGCAAAAGGCGATACAGTAAAGTCAACACAATTAAAAAAAAATGCAATGAAAAGCAAAGTTAAAAGAAATGACATGTTCTATAGTAGCGTTTTTTCAAACTTTTTTTAACACATGACACACTAAAGGCAGGCTATAATTTAAAATCTTGAGGCACACTCGCATTATCTAAACCAGTGGTCTCGAACCAGGGGGGGAATTTTGAGTTTTTTTTAGGATAGAATGCGTTTACTGAATGTTGATTTGTGCCGTGTTAGCTCAATGTTGATTCTTGTTGTCTCATTTTTTTTACCATTTTGTTTTACTCTTCTCACTTTTAATTTTTCGATCTTTGTTATGACAACCTTTGCTATTCATATTTTCATTTTCTCGAGACACACCGTACACCGGTTAAAAATGACTGTTCTATAGCGCTACTAACAGGTGGGCGGAAAATTATTAGAGTGTGACAACTACTAAGTAACAGTATCTAGGAAAAAAAAAAAAAAAAAAAAGACAGATGAATAACTTTACTATGCTCTAAGATATGTCTTACTTAGAACCACATGTACGTGCGATCATCTGTCCACAAGTGCATAGCTTTACTAAGCTGTATATCATAAAGTATTGATGAACATACAAGGAAAGAGGAAAATAAGGCGCACACAAGGAGAAGAAGAGGAATACAAAGAGAAAAAGAGGAAGAAAAGGATAATAAGAGGAATACAAGGAGAACAAGGAGAATACAAAAAGAATAAGGAAGAGGGTTGCATTTGTACAGGGACATCATTTTATTTTCACTAACATTTTTAATATTAACCTGGCTATATCCTTGGATTAAGGTCTACAACCGGAAACACCGCTTGCTCCACCTTCCAAGACTGGAGTTCGATGATACTGGCGTAAAATACAAATCACTCTACTAGGTATAGGAGGGAAGAAAAGTAGTTCATCCATTTACGTAAACTAGGAAGTATCGCGATTTTTAGTTTGATAATTTTCATTAGGTTTTTGTCTAATCAAAATACAGTACTGTATTAACACTTAGTGTTTTTACTCACAAACTGAGCTTTCCATGCGGACGTATTCATTATGCAGTGTATATTGTACTGTTACAGCACATTAGCGTACAATATAGAGAATGAAGTTAAATTGAAAAATAATCATAATATGGATAGTTAAACACATTTTTGAAAATGTTGGCCGTTAATTTCGATACAGGCTTCAGTTCTTTTGTGCATATTATCGCACTATAGACTACTGTACCTATTTCCAATAACCAGTTTCGTCCTTCGTACTAGTAACTCATGTTGAAATAATTCTGTACCTATTCCATAAAAGAGTACCTTATGTACTGTAAATTCAATCTTTACTTCTGCCCGATCCGAAAAGATAAAATTACTCAGACATGCTATCTACTGTCCGTCCAACTGGTTTTGTCGCAGGGGCGTAGAAAGGAGGGGGAATCACGTGACAGTTAATTATTTAACGAGGCCCTTTTATTTAAGTTAGTTTAAACAGTTCTATAATATTACGTAGACGTCCAATTCCTAACAGAAATTAATGTTTTCAGAAAAGAGCTAAGACAGCCCAGCTACTAGACTTTACAGAGGGGCGAACAGAAACAGGTGGGGGAAACCGGGATGCGACGTAGGCAAACGGACGACAGTACCTGTGCAAAAATATGATTCAATATTGAAAACTCTTTCGTCACTGGAAAACGCGAACATATTTCTGGAACGTACTATACTCAGTAACGCAGTACTGCACACGGGTTCTCTGTTCTGTGTGGAGAACCATTGGAAGTATACTAGTAGAGGGGGTGGGAGTGAAGTACATTAAAAAATTCAGATGCAATAAAAATTGAAGTAAAAATAAAATGATGTCCCTGTACTATGTGACGGTCAATCCCTTGATACTTTTCCATTTTTTCAGTTAATCATATATTGTGGCGAACATTAATTCTTCAATCTGTCTGGTCTTCAGGTTAATTACCTGGATTTCTTTTATTAGTTTTGCTTTACTGATTACAAGGTTTCAAAATGTACACATCAACCTGTTGTTCTGTAGACCCCATGCGCGAGAGCACTGTTAATTCTATTTCTTTTCATTTTTATGATGTAAAATATTGCGTATTATTCTAAAATAAATGCGCCGTCACACATCCATTTACATTAACATACATTTGAAACAACCGATCATGTCATTCTTTATTCAATGTTGACACTAACCTACTGGGATGCTGAAAACAAAATCCTCCCATTATTAAATTCGTATAAGCGAGCTACAGAATGCTACGCGCACGATTCATATCCATGAGAGGAAAAGCTATAAGTGTAAAAAAAGAATATTTGAAAACTTTATCTATACAGACGTATGCTTGTTTTCTATTTAATACATTATTTATTATTACTATTTCTGTGTAATTTTAATTGAGTCCCTTTACTTCCGCTCACCACCACTTCCACTTTCTTAGGATTCGAACAGTTGTAGCTCCTTAAATATTTCTCGCCGGATCTATGTTCATATGACATGATTTGTTTAAAATGGCCTTCGGAACGGAACTGCAAAAATCGGGTATTACTTTATCACTTCATTAATCATCCTGAATATTCAGATATTTGTTCGTTTGTTTTGAATGTCACGCAGTCGAGTCGCCAGTATATGTTACTATTTTATACCGTAGATTATTATCAGTAGGGAGCGGATTTTTATGTGCTAAAAATTTAAATATATTTATTTTTATGTGCTGAAAAGTACGAAAATATTTTCTAAAATAAAAAAAATATATTTTTTTTTAATATGACAAAAATACCTTACTTAGCTTGAAAAAAAAATGTTACTAGGTACTCACCAATCACACTTGAGTATCAGTTGCTAGTAGTTGTCCGAGAATTGCAGTGAACAACAAAGGTCATTCCCAAATTCTCCATCACAAATGCATGCCCATTATCTCTGAAGAACGAATTATACTGTGAAAACGATCTTTCCACATCACAGGACGTCAGACGTGCATATTTAAAGAGAGGAATGTCACAAACACCTACACAGTCAATTTCACCTACAGGCACACCCTCCAATACTTGAGCAACTTTACACATTTTTTATATCTACTGTTTTGCCGTGAAGCAGCGGCAGTGTGCTTGTTTCCAGACAAATGTTGGGTTACCTGAGAGCTCTGATCTGCACTTAGTGATTTACCACATGGTTGGCAAAACAACACTTTTTTGTCGGTAGTAAAAATGTTTTTAAATTCATCTACATATTGCTGTAGACGCGATCTTAAACTCGATTTGATTTTAGACTTCTTTTAAGAGGCTAATATACACACGACTTAACGTAAATAATATTTTTAGCTACTGACTGACAATGTCGGAGAAAAAGCTTCCTATAGCGACGCCACCACGTCTACACTACGCAGCTTATGCTTATGGTCCGGTAACTGAGAATCATAACAAGATGTATTTCCTCACTTCATAGGCATGAGCGAGAGGCGAGAGATTTGTTTAAATTAAATAATATTTGTACCCGAGTTCTTATCCGTTGTGTTTCACAAACAAAGCGTGGAATGAAATCATCTTCAGCAACAATAAACATTCCTAATTATGTGTTGCAAGATCTCTCCTCCTTGTCCATGTTAATTTATTCTCATATAAGAACAATGATATTCTACCTAGCAGTTCTCAGAACTTGAGGCGATACTATTACAAAAATGAATCACGGATACACCACACAGCCCATAGGAACACGAAGCAACCAAGAATTCTTAAAAAGATAACGTATTTCTGAGTGATATAATTGATTTAGTTTTAAAATATTTAAAAGTTCTTGTAAAAAAATTATTTAGGTGAAAAAACTCCAAGATTTATGTGTTTATAATAGATTTCCTGAAAATATGTATTTACCTAAATTTTTTGTGAAAATATGTGTTTTTTATGTGAAATAAAATTCGGGTTTTAAACTTGAAACTTGACATTTGGAATTTTAAACTTCGTTAATTGTGTTTCATCACACGCAAGAAAAATATTTAATTACATACGAATCTGCTCCTTAATTATCAGATCGAATGTGTATCGGCAAACGTTACAGAATATTTGATCCATAACATCCTCAAGGGAGATAATAATAATGATAATAATGATTTATTTTAGCTGGCAGAGTTAAGGCCGTAAGGCCTTCTCTTCCACTCAACCAGCAAAAAGTGTATATACATATGCATGAACTTACAAAGAATTCAACAATTTGATTTAGATGAGAGTTACTTGTATACAAGAGTTATTTACGAATTAAACAACAAAATACTATGAACTATTAATTAAACACTGAAATAAACTGTGTAGCAGAATTAAACTAAAATACATAGAATGTTAATATATTTCAAATAATATTAGATAATAGAAAGAGATTATTATGAGATAATTTTGAAAATACAGCACAATCAGGATGATGTATAAAGAAAAAAGTAACAGTGTAGTCAGTGATAGTTTAAATCAGTATGATTGGAGTGAAATGCTAATAAGGTTATCTTTTAAGCTGTTCTTAAAGGTGTTCATTGTCTTGCAGCCCCTAATACTGCTCACGACCACAAAACTTACCGTAACTGATGTACTAGGTGTTTTTAGTTGGTATTTAACGATGCTGTATCAACTACAGTTATTTAGCGTCGATGCGATTGTTAATAAGGAGATGGTATTTGGCGAGATGCGGCGAAGACGAAGTGCTGCGGAGTTCCCACCTCGATCTCCGGATTTAACCCCTCCAGACTTCTACCTATGGGGAGCTCTAAAGGACACAGTGTACGCCACAAAACCACAAACACTGGAATAACTGAGAGTTCAGATTGAACATGTCTGTAATGATATTCCATTAGCAACAATGCAGTTGGTATGTCGCTCTGATGTATTAGTATTTATTTATTTAGTATTAGTATTTATTTATTTAACCTGGTAGAGATAAGGCCGTCAGGCCTTCTCTGCCCCTCTACCAGGAGATTCCAACTACAATATCAACAATAAAATTACAATTAGTATTAAATTTACAATTACAATTACAAATAATATTACAATTAGTATTAAATTTGCAATTACAATAAAATCAAAGTTCGAAAAGATTACCAGAATAATTAAAGCTAGATAATTTACAATAGAGAAACAAAGAATATTTTATATTTACTGAATTACAAATTAAATCTAGAATAACAAAATTGTATAGTGATGAAATTACTGAATATTGAAATATTTTGTGATAGATTAAAGAAACTATTTACAAGTAATCAATTACTGACCAAGTGCCTAGTAAGTTTTCGTTTGAATTTAATTTCATTTCGACAGTCCCTGATGCTAGCAGGTAGCGAATTCCAGAGTCTTGGCAGGGCTATTGTGAAAGAAGATGAGTATGAGGAGGTGCGATGGGATGGTATTGTTAGTATTGTTTCATGACGAGAGCGTGTGTTCAGATTATGGTGGGAAGAAAGGTAAGTGAAGCGAGACGACAGGTACGAAGGAATAGAAGAGTTCAAGATTTCGAAGAGAAAGATAAGTGAATGTAAATTTCTTTTCTTATCTAGTTTAAGCCAACCTATTGCTTCCAGGGATGGGGTAATATGATCATATTTACGAAAATTGCTTACAAAACGTACACACAAATTATGAGCACGTTGAAGTTTCATTTTGTTGTCGCTGGAGAGGTCAGTCAGTAAAATGTCCGCATAGTCGAAATAGGGAAATGCAAGTGTCTGCACAAGGGACTTTTTTAAGCAAGAGGGGAGATGAACATTTATCCTTTTTAGCACATGGATAATAGAATATACTTTTCTGCAGGTTTCTGTGTACGTCGTTGTTAGGAGTGTACTGTGGGGGAAGGGGGGCATTTTGAACATGTACGGGCTTAAGAAATACAAAACTGCAAAAATCATATTTCTGTCTCATCTCGTATCTGAGAAATAGTGTTTCAAAATGTGTAAAAAAAATTGTGACGGTGTCGTGTATAGTTCCGGGGTAGCTCAGTCGGAAGAGCGTTCGCGCGCTAAGCGAAGGGTCCCGGGATCGATACCCGGCCCCGGAACAATTTTTCTTTGAAATTATTCAAACCTGCTTTACAGGGAGTTACTACATGAAAGCCAGATTATATAATGGATATATTATATATGAATGGATAGAATGGATACATTTCACAGCTCTGGTTTTCAAACAATATAAATTATGTTAGGAAACACAATAAAACCTATTCTGTGATCACTTAACATATTTCTGATTACTCTATTTATTCAGTAGCCCTATTCACAACCGTAGTGGATTGTAGCGGAATTTTGACAGCTTCGTAGCGGATTTCGTGTTCCTGGAGTTGGTCACACTGGATATAAAACATTTCTTATGTTTTTTTCTAGTTTAAAGGTTGACCTGACGTTATCTTCGAAAAATTCTACTTAGGCCTACATTGCAGAGTTTTTATCTGTGCTTTCATTCCATCTTTTTAACCTGTAACAGATTTTTAGGCCCTTGTTTCAACTATTTATCTTGGAGAATGAGTTGCTGCACACTTTAATTAAGGTTATGTTACGCTTTTCTTGTTCCGAGTCTGTAATCAAATAAAAAGAAATCACTCAGCACATCGACTTCAGCGAGTGAAGCCTGTAATTCAGATGAGTAAATACGAGTATCAGAGAGTTTCAGGAGGCATTGCAAGGGAACAAAGGAACGGAGATGCGTGTTGAATCCTCCAGCCAAGCGGAAGATCAGGCATTCGTAAGACAAACACTAAGATCCTACAGAAGCAATTCATGTGCCTGCAAGAACAAATTGATTAGTAGCTAATAGTGGCTCGCACACTAATTACAACCTAACGCCACTTAGTCGAATCCAGTGTCAAAATAATGAACTTGTTAGCATCTTCGAGATATGGAAAATGATTAATTATATACATTTCAAAAGCAGATATTACTAAGTGAGGAGTTAATACTAATTTACTGGTTTCTGCAAAACAGAGCGGATGACAATTTTCAGAACACTTGTTACTTAACTGAAATGTAATATGATGTGTAATTAATACGTGAACTTAATATTTCTATGCAGATATAAGCAATAATAATAATAATAATAATAATAATAATAATAATAATAATAATAATAATAATAATAATAATACTTTCTTACTTACTGGCTTTTAAGGAACCCGGGGGTTCATTGCCGCCCTCACATAAACCCGCCATTTGTCCCTATCCTGAGCAAGATTAATCCAGTCTCTACCATCATATCCCACCTCCCTCAAATCCATTTTAATATTATCTTCCCATCTACGTCTCGGTCTCCCCAAAGGTCTTTTTCCCTCCGGCCTCCCAACTAACACTCTATATGCATTTCTGGATTCGCCCAAACGTGCTACATGCCCTGCTCATCTCAAACGTCTGGATTTAATGTTCCTAATTATGTCAGGTGAAGAATACAATGCGTGCAGTTCTGTGTTGTGTAACCTTCTCCATTCTCCTGTAACTTCATCCCTGTTAGCCCCAAATATTTTCCTAAGCACCTTATTCTCAAACACCCTTAACCTATGTTCCTCTCTCAAAGTGAGAGTCCAAGTTTCACAACCATAAAGCACAACCGGTAATATAACTGTTTTATGAATTCTAACTTTCACATTTTTTGACAGCAGACTGGATGATAAAAGCTTCTCAACTGAATAATAATAGGCATTTCCCATATCTATTCTGTGTTTAATTTCCTCTCGAGTATCATTTATATTTGTTACTGTTGCTCCCAGATATTTGGGAAGATTAACTCCATATGTAGATGAAATTATTGGGGATCATCAGTGTGCTTTTAGGCGTAACAGATCAAACTATTGATAAGATATTTTGTATTCGACAGATAATGGAGAAAAATGGGAGTATAAGGGTAGTCTACAGTGCATCAGTTATTCATAGATTTCAAAAAGGCAACTGACTCGGTTAGGAGAGAAGTTTTATATGCTATTCTTATTGAATTTGGTATTCCCAAGAAACTAGTTCGATTAATTAAAATGTGTCGCAGTGAAACGTACAGCAGAGTTCGTATAGGTCAGTTTCTGTCAGATGCGTTTCCAATTCACTGTGGGCTAAAGCAAGGAGATGCACTATCACCTTTGCTTTTTAACTTTGCTCTAGAGTATGCCATTAGGAAAGTCCAGGATAACAGAGAGAGTTTGGAATTGAACGGGTTACATCAGCTGCTTCTCTATGCGGATGACGTGAATATGTTAGGAGAAAATCCACAAACGATTAGGGAAAGCACGGGAATTTTACTGGAAGCAAGTAAAGAGATAGGTTTGGAAGTAAATCCCGAAAAGACAAAGTATATGATTATGTCTCGTGACGAGAATATTGCACGAAATGGAAATATGAAAAATGGAAATTTATCTTTTGAAGAGGTGGAAAATTCAATAACAATAATAATAATAATAATAATAATGAATATAAATGCCAACAAGACGAAGACCATGGTCATAGAAAGAAAAGTAAAGAAGGTAAACTTGCGAATTCTAAATGAGGCAGTAGAGCAAGTGGACAGCTTCAAATACTTGGGGTGTATTATAAGCAGTAATAAGGGCTGCAGCCAGGAAGTCAAAAAGAGGATAGCAAAGGCCAAGGGAGCTTTTAATAGAAAGAGGAGCACCTTCCGCGGACCTCTGGAAAAAGAAATGAGGAAGAGACTAATAAAGTGCTTTGTGTGGAGTGTGGCATTGTATGGGGGCAGAAACATGGACATTACGACGAAATGAAGAGAAACGAATTGACCCATTTGAAATGTGGATATAGAGAAGAATGGAGCGTGTGAAGTGGACAGACAGAATAAGAAATGAAGGCGTATTGGGAAGAGTGGGTGAAGAAAGAATAATGCTGAAACTGATCAGGAAGAGAAAAAGGAATTGGTTGGGTCACTGGCTGAGAAGAAACTGCCTACTGAAGGATGCACTGGAAGGAATGGTGAACGTGAGAAGAGTTCGGGGCAGACGATGGACGACATTAAGGTATATGGGTCATATGAGGAGAAAAAGAGGAAGGCAGAAAATATAAATGATTGGAGAAAGCTGGGTTTGCAGTGAAATATCTGTCCATGGGCAGAACACTGAATGAAATAAATTGTGTTTCTCAATGAAGCATTTCTCATATTTATTCTGCGTTTAATTTGCTCCCGAATGTCGTTTATATCTGTTACTCTTACTCCAAGGTACTTAATTTGTCCATGTTTTCAAACGATAAATTTCCAATTGTTATATTTCCATTTCGTACAATATTCTGGTCATGAGACATAATCATATACTTGTCTCTACGGGAATTACTTCCAAACCTATGGCTTTACTTGCTTCAAATAAAATTCCCGAGTTTTTCATAATCGTTTGTGGATTTTCTCCTAACATAATCACGTCAAGCGTCGTTAAATAAAACATAACATTAACATTATTCACGTCATCCGCATAGATAAGCATCTGATGTAACCCGTTCAATTCCAAACCCTCTCTGTTATCCTGGACTTTCATAATGGCATATTCTAGACCAAAGTTAAAAAGTGAAGGTGATAGTGCATCTCCTTGCTTTAGCCCGAAGTGAATTGGAACAGCATTAGATAGAAACTGGCCTATACGGACTCTGCCGTACGTTTCACGAGACACATTTTAATTAATCGAACTACAGTAGTTCCTTGGGAATACCAAATTCAATAAGAATATTATATAAAACTTCTCTCTTAACCCAGTCAAAAAATCTGATCAACAGTCGATTTATTACACCTAAAACCACAATGATGATAACTGATAAATTGGCCTACATAATTATGAAGTTAATATTCTCAAAGGAATATTGTACAACATTTTGTACGACGTCAACAGAAAGTGATATTCCTCGAAAGTTACTACAGTTAGTCTTGTCCCCCTTCTTAAAGATTGGTACGATAATGGACTCCTTCCATTGTTCTGGTACAATTTCCTTTTCTCAAATAGCAGGTACAACAAGCTTACAAATTTTGCTAGATTATGTGCTTCTCACGTCACAATGAATTAATAGTTGGTGGCAGCTTTCAAGTAGCTATAATAATAATAATAATAATAATAATAATAATAATAATAATAATAATAATAATAATAATTTATTTATTTAATCTGGCAGAGCTAAGGCCAGTAGGCCTTCTCTTCCGCCCAGCCAGACTCTAATTCTAATTGAATACAATTGCTTACATAGTTATTACATTAATATCTAGACCATAAAACAACATGAAAGTAAATAATGAAAGTTGGATAAGTAATGTTCGTGTGACAATAATAAACATTGGTAAGAAATAGTTATGCTAAAAATAATAATAATAATAATAATAATATTAATAATAATAATAATTTATTTATTTAATCTGGCAGATCTAAGGCTGTAGGCCTTCTCTTCCGCCCAGCCAGACTCTAATTCTAATAGAATACAATTGCTTACATAGTTATTACATTAATATCTAGATCATAAAACAACATGAAAGTAAATAATGAAAGTTAGGTAAGTAATGTTAGTGAGACAATAATGAACATTGGTAAGAAATAGTTATAATAATAGTAATAATAATAATAATAATAATAATAATAATAATAATAATGAGATAATTTAGATATTTATCTAAGCATTAATCATTGAGAAACCTGAAACAGCTATTACTGTTAACAAGAATTGTTAGAAAAATATTTCGCTAGTCTATTCTTAAATTGGTTTGATGTCTGACAGTCCCTGACATTACTCGGTAGGGAATTCCAAAGCCGAGGAACAGCCACAGTGAAAGAAGATGAATATGAGGATGTTCGGTGGGAGGGAATGGATAATATTGAGGAGTGTTGTGATCGTGTGTCTAGGTTATGATGGGTGGATAAATTTTGAAAACGAGACGCAAGATAGACAGGAGTGGAGAAATGCAATATGTGAAAGAGGAGGGAAAGACAGTGGATTTTCCTACGATCTTCTAGACGGAGCCAGGACAATATTTCGAGGGATGGTGTTACGTGATCAGCCCGGCGAATATTGCAGACGAAACGGACGCACATATTATGAACACGTTGTAGTCTCTGCGCCGAAGTAACGCTTAGTTCAGTAAGCAGAATATCACAGTAATCGAAGTGGGGCATCACGAGTGTTTGCACTAACATATACGCTGTACTGATAAGTTTGCTACAATGCAACAATGCAAAAATAACAAAATACTGGCAAACTCGAACAATGAAAACGTATATCAACAGATCCTAATCTCTCCTTCTGCCATTTATTATTTCTGCCTGTAATTAGATATACCGCAATATTCAAAACAGGGACTTTTTAGCATCCTTTCTTATGACTCTAGTATAAAATTCGTAATATACTCGTTTGTAATGCAGAAGATGCCTGTGAACACACTGTATAATTAAAGTTTTTAAATTTAATCTGAGGTACAAAGAAGATTTTTAATTCATTTAAACTTCATAAAACAAATTATAAAACAGGCTTTTTATTAATGGTTTCGTCTAAGACAAAAGTAATTAAAATTGATATCAGATGAATTACGTGGATTAAAGCTCCCTCGGAGCGAAATGCAGAAATCCCGGGTGTTTACACAATAATTAGTTGAAAAGGAGTTACTCTCTCTGGCGAATGAATGAAAGGTTAAAGGTGGAAGAGAAGAACCTTTTCATCAATGTGTTTATACACTCTCATGAGCCATTAGGGGATGTGGTGCAAACACTTCGTATTATTTATTGAAGCACGAACTTCATCTACATTACGCAGAAATCGTGTGTACAGATCCTCAAAGGTTAAAATCATCCCAGCATATTGACGGAACGATACAAAATACATAGCAACTGGTAAAGTGGTATCAAAACCACAGTCATTATTTAAATTACTATGTTGAATAAGGTCTGCTAGAGAAGCCATTGCTAAACTTTATAGAGAGACATCATTTTATTTTACTAACATTTTAAATATTAACTTGCTTATAGTCTACCTCTAGATCAACGCCGTTCCACGACTGGAGTTCGATGATAATGGCGTAATATATAAACAAATCACTTTACTAGGTATAGGAGGGAAGAAAAGTAGTTCATCCATGTATGTAAACTAGGAAATATTGCGCTTTTGAGTTTGGTCATTTTCATTAGGTTTTCGTTTAATCAAAATACAGTACAGTATTAACAATGAGTGTTTTTACTCACGAACTGAGCTTTCCATGTGGACGTATTCATTATGCAGTGTATATTATACTGCCTACAGCACATTAGCGTACAATATAGAGAATGAAGTTAAATTTAAAAATAATCATAACATGGATATTTAAACACATTTTTTTTTTAAATTGTGGCCGTTAATTTCGATACAGGCTTCAGTTCTAATGTGCATATTATCGCACTATAGACTATTGTACCTAATCCCAATTACCAGTTTCGTTCTTCGTACTAGTAACTCATGTTGAAATAATTCTGTACCTACTCTATAAAAGAGTACCTTACGTACTGTAAATTCAATCTTCACTTCTGCCCGATCCGAAAAGATAAAATTACTCAGACATGCTATCTAATGTCCGTCCAAGTGGTTATGTCGTAGGGCCGTAGAAAGGGAGAAAATCACGTGCCATTTAATTACTTAACGAGGCCCTTTTATTTAAGTTATTTTTAACAGTTGTATAATATTACGTAGACGTCCAATTCCTAACAGAAATTAATGTTCTCAGAAAAGAGCTAAGACAGCCCAGCCACTACCTGGCGAATAAAAGCTGGTGGGGGAAACCGGGATATGACGTAGGCAAATGGACGACAGTACCTGTGCGAAAATGATTCAATACTGAAAGCTCTTTCGTCACTGGAAAACGCGAACATATTTTTGGAACGTACTGTTTACTATGACCGTAAGGCTACTATTACTGTGTATGAGGTCTTGGATCTGTGTGGATGATGGTTGAACTTCATTAGTAGAAGAGGTGGGAGTGAAGTACATTAAAAACTCAGGTACAATAAAAATTGAAGTAAAAATAAAATGATGTCCCTGTACAAAGTGAACTGTAAGTAATGTCATTAATTTCAGGGGGTTATTCTTTGAGATGTTTCAAACAAAAAAAAGTTTAATATAATTTTACTCGTTTATACTTCCTTTTCGAGATACAAATTGTTTGAGGAAATTAAACAAATATATGATGTACAGGACATAGTAAAATGGGTCAATGCAAGAAGAAAAGAATGGACAGACCACGTATTGAGGATGCTAGACGATCTTTTACCAAAACTCGCAATGACAGCAAAACCAGACATCCCTAGACTCAGGGATGACCATTGAAACGTTGGCAGGAAAGCTAATCACCTTCCTCCGAACACAAGCATCCATTGAAATAGAACAGGATTGAGTCCTAACTTCAGAGGAAGAAGAAGAAGAAGAAATTGTTTTATATGTTATATTTCATAGCGTGTTTTGTGAAAGCCATTAATTTAATTCCTATATGCTCAGTCAGTTTAAGAGAGAAGTGTGTCCTTAGAATGTGTAGAAATTTGATCAATTCCGAGAATATTAAAGAGATCTAGGAGATTATTAAAGCTATTCATGTTCTTTAGCGTATTATTATAGATTATAAATTCAAATCGAGGTATAGATTTAATAAACAGTATTAAATATCCTCGCCATGTTTCAACCTTCATTGATGAATAATCAAAGAGGATTAATCAATAAATAAATAATACAACTTATTGCATCGCGATTTCACGCTATAGGTAAGGATTAATAGCTTAATATTGATTCTTACTATTTAATTTTGTAGAGGGCAGGTTACACAATTGAAAATGCAGTTAATTTATAATCCTTGCAGTCGTCATAATAATGTTTTCTGCATATTGATTTCAGATAATTCTTAAGTAGTTTCTGTAAACATGCAGGGAATAACTCTGCCAACTGTCAGCAGGATAATATGTCTCTTTCACAGTCTGTCATTGTTGGAATCTCATCTTCCATATCTTCACAACAAAATTCTTAACAGGCAATACTATCTCAGATAAACTATACCATCACGTTTTGTAGTTATGGATTGTGTTATATACAAGGCTGTTCGAACTGAGTTACGATTTTTCGTGGGCAGGTAGAAGAACAAATTATTATTATCGATCGATGTAAAGGCCTAAAAATTTAATTTTTTGTACTTACGTTAGTTCCACACTAAGCTCTCCAATAATATTATTTTTAAGTAAAGCTGCAAAACCGGTTAACAATTGCTTAACATGTACCGATGTTCAATTGTTTCATTGACTCAAAAGATGGCTTTGATTTTGGGAATGCCTAGTCTATTTCAGCTATCTATTAATTTAATTCGTTTAGAAGGCAGTGCTTTTGATTGCCAACATTAGAACTAGTTCGTCAAATCTCGACTTATCGAAGTCAAAGTCTCAGAAGTATTGTCTATGAATAGGACTTTCAACAAAGTTAAACTTTACTACGAAAGTTGAATTTGGGATGTCTTCATCCAAAGTCTCGTTTAGGTAGCTGGAATACGAAGCCTAGTTATGATAATACATTATTGAAAGAATTTTAGTTTTGTCCTTTGAATGTGTAGACATTTGATCGAAACTTGGAACAGTTCAATGGGAAGTACACTCGCTATCCACAGAGCTAAATTGGCGGACTTTCCAGAGAATATATTTATAAAGACTTTACTTTTATTCTTTTCGTCCATTCTTGTCTATTTGCCCACAGAATTACTTCAATTACCTCTCCCATTTAAATTTGACAGGAAACTGAATCAGCATCAACTACTCTACCAAGTCTATATTAAACAAAGTATGTGAATTTTACATTTTAAATTTGGTAACAATAAATCACTAACCATTAAACACCACATAATCACCGTCAGCATCGTAAATTGATAAAAATAACTTTTCAGACTTAGGGCCGGTTTCACCAACCTTCTTTAAATCAGCACAAACGACTTGTCAACAAATAGATCGTTTAATTTTAACGAGACCTTTAAACGTTGAGTGTTTCATCAAGCACCGTTTCTTTAAAATTAGTATGCGTTTACTAACGTGGGGATTTTGTATTTCTATCTTGCATGTTTTATTTCTCATACGACCATGGCTTCGAAATCACATATTTCATTGGTTACATATGATCATGGCTGACTTTGTTTGGCATGAGGAAATAATCATAGGCAAACGGGTAAGAGGCAGTAATTTTAAGAACATCTAAAAGTTCTTAGTTCTTGATATTCTTCCTAAATACAGTATGTTGTCATAACGTAATTAAAAACAAAAAGACATGTTTCCCAATGTAAATAAGAAGAATGTAGAGCAGTACAATTTTGCGGACGATAAGGTCGACAGCTTCAGAATTGATGCCACAATTAATCATATCAAAGCATTCTAAGCAGTTGTTCTTAGGCCTAAATTTAGGACGGAAATCGCCTCTTCCATAAATTGCATACTACTTTTCCACTGTATTTTATTCAGATTTATGTACTCTGTAACAATTTTACCATGCTTATGTGGCAGAATTCAGGACAGCCGTCATTAAATTGGATTTTAAGAGGTATCCATTTTCTCCTAAAAGAAAACCTCTTTGCACCCTTTTCATTAAAAAAGGCATCCTCCTTTGGAATGTTGTGCTAACCATAATATTATCTTAAAGCGAGAAGAATGTGTTGAAGAGGCGTTAAGTGGGTGATTCTTGTCTGTCGTATTCTAACCTATTACAATTTCAATAAACTAGCGCTGAGGTAATTCTGCTGGTTTCGGAAGTGAAAATCGTTGAATTTATAAGATATTTTTTGAGGAGATGCAGTTGACGTATATGCAAGACTTAACAAAAACCTAAACTAACCAAACCTAACCTGTCACGGAAGGTGTATAAGCAGAGTACGAAGGAAACTACCACAGCGCTAGTTTAGCCACAATTTTTATATGCGGAGCGTTACATAGGCCTATGAAATTGTTTGAATATTGAATGGAAAATAAGATCTTCTATTGCAGAATCTTTTGGCCATATTACTGCCAGGAGAGATGATTGGAACATGTACACAATCTATCGTTGTCAGTGACGACAGGAAATTTAGCTATAAACCTATTATAAAAATAATGACTGTATTGTGGTCGTAATGTTGATAGTAGGGATACTTTATTTACATATCTAGACAATGCAGCTTTTGACACTCCGTCCATATCACCAATTACTATTTCAAAACTTCCCGTAACATTATCTTAAAGCGAGAAGACTCTGTTGAAGAGGCGTTAAGTGGGTGTTTCCATCTGTCGTATTCTAACCTATATTCAGTTTCTTCTAGAATCATTCTTACTGCTTATTTCCTTAATGTGTAGCTTTCGTGGAATTCTTCGTCACTTAAATCTTCAAAATGATTATTCCGAGAGTTATTACAACATATAAGTTCGCCATTATATTGAAGTACTAAAAGAATTTCAACATCGAATACGTCCGCCATGTTGTTGACTTCTTAACGCATCGTTACTGTTTTAACGCGACGAATAGGTCCTAATAAATTAACGACGAGTTTAAAGATGCGTTAGCAATAATGATGCTTGGTGAAACGCAAAAACTGACTAATGTTTAATTAAATTATTTAACGAGACGTTATAATAATAACGAAGGTTGGTGAAACCGGCCACTACTATAATAATACCGGACAGCTAATAGTTTTGCTTGCGAACGACGCTGGTGCTGCTACCTACCGGCCGGTGTGGTGATACTCGCGAAACAAGCTGTAACCAACTGCAATGTATATTGTTGCTGGGCTAGTTAATAGTTTTATTAATTAGTGCTGTGTTAAAATGTCAGGGTGTATGTGTGCTGTTTATAATTGTGACAATTGCAGCATTACAAATTGCTCCAAATCGTACTTTCGATTTCCGACAGTTCATAAAACGTGAGTCAACAAAATTCGTTATTAGGCCTAATGCCTTTGTCTCTGTGTTGATAGAACAATAAAAATTAGCTTTTTTATTTAGACCTAATAAATGAATAGAAGTTAAAATATATTGGAAATTTTAAGGTTTTAGCAAATTAAGTTTTATTGTTGTCCACATGCCTTTACTAATAATTATTACAAGCATCAGAATACTATCATTTTTATTTTTGCAGTTGTCAGCAATGGATATATAAAGCATTATTGTAAATTCATTCCTATTGTCAGAACTGATTTTGTCCCACTAAAGCAAAGAAAAAAATATGTAACAATTAATAATTACGAAAAGTAATATGAAGTATGCAATATTTCTCATAATATGCAGCTCTGATATAAGGTAATATGAAGTATGCAATATTCTCATAATATGCATCTCTGAAATAAGGTAATAATTTTACATTAAATAACTTACTATTCAACATTTCTGAAGTGTTTCATATATAATTCTACATTAGTAACTCACGTTTTAAACAATAGTCCGAATCCCGCTACGTTAATATTTGTATATATGTGGACGTAATTCCTTCCCGCTCCGCTAGATGTCAGGTCCGCGATATCTCGCACTCACGCCAATTCTACTAATCCCCATTTCAGTTTGGTTGATAAGCTTTCCCCTCTACTCACACTCTTTACCATCCGTGAAGGGGAAGATGCTACTGTCTATCTTACTAACATTCGACTAATTGACTTTGAACATAGTGAACATTCTTATTATTGAAAACGTTTACCGGTAATCTATATTTCGAAAATCTATATTAAGCGTTTATATTTCATTTTATTGTTGTTTATATCAACTGGCACATTAAAAAGCTACTGACAGCAGATGATAAATGTTTTCTTCACTGCTAGTTGCTACACTACAGCATAAACGACGGAACAATCTGCACTATGTCACTCCCCTCTGACTTCATAATACAAACTAGCATCCCTTTATTTAATTAATTATTAGTTGAACATTTTGTAAAAACGACACTAAAATATACTGAAACATGTAATTGTCAAACATCTGTATCACTGTATTTTATATCCACTTGTGTACTTTATTTAATATTTTATTTTCTTGTATGTACAACTTGGGGGGTGCAGGTATAAGAGGTAACAGCTTCCGGTCTGTTATACTGACCGACTCAGGGCAAGTAGAAGGGCATCCTCTCAACTTGTATGAAATGTTTAGTATACAGCTGTCCGGTATTATTATAGTAAGGTATTTGCTGAAATATGTTGATGATGTATTTGAGCTTACATGATAAGTAGTCTTTGGTGTTTTATGTTGTCCAACTTTCCTCTCAAATTCATTGACACAAATATTCAGAAGCTATCTCACACTAGAATGGCCACCACGTAAATTAAATTCATCGGGACAAGGGATGTCTGAAAGTCTGGTGATGCTGACCCGGGAAAACTAACGAATTCCCCGCGCACTAATTAAATCGACGTGTGCTGGTAGTGTACGCCATGCATGTCTCGTCTTTCCGTCGCCAGAGGCGCTCTTGCAAGTAATTAGGTTCAGCGAAACAAGGCCAGCTAGAAGTGCTACTCTGGGACATTTGCTTGTATAGCCAACTTCATTAACGTACACACATACTTCCATCTTTGTGTAATTAAGCAGATAAATGAAGCTCTGCATAGAAAAATTGGTTTTCAGCGGACTACGATTACATGGATCTCACAAAAAAAAGGAGAGAAAATTATGGAAAAGTACCTAACAAATTGGTTGGATTAATAAGCTGTGATAGTAGCATTGACCCAGCAGATCTATTGAATTTCTTTTTTATGGTAATTATATGTCAGGATATGTCATTAGGCCTACGTTAAAAGAAATCCTGGGCTTTTTTTATGTCCTGATACTTAAAGATAGTAGCTGTTGTCCCTTCTTTATTTCCCAGGAAATAATAACGAATAACTTGTGTGTGGTATTTGTGGATCTAGAAAAGGCTTTAGACACAGTGGATTGGAATAAACTTATGAGTACCCTGAAGAAATTGGTCTGGATTGGAACGAGAGGAAGCTATTCTGCAATCTCTATATAAAATAACCAATCAAAATTCAAAATTCAAAATGGTGACAGTTTACTGTTCAGTGATGAAGCGTTTCTATCATAACTCATAAACCTGTTAACTTTTTTTTTTTAACTTTTTCATGTTCTCTCTCTTTTATTTTATTGTTGAAACTCGTGTTTACAATATCATGCTCTTTCAACTACACTCCTCAATAAATAACATTTTTTTTTGTGTTAGAATGAAGTACTGATAGTTAACCATTTTTTAAAAGAATTTATTTTTTATCAGGCAATCTATCGAAGGTAGAGAACTGATCTTGCATCATATTGTAGATATGACATGCATAAATACATACAAAATATTTCATCACAGAATGTTGGATACTTTTTGAGTTATGTGGGAAACGCTTCATCACTGCACAGTGAACTAAATTTTGAAAAAAAAAAAAGAATGTAAATAATTTTTTTTAAATCGTAAAAATATTTTTTGCGTATAGCAGAAGGACAGTATTGTATATACTAATTTTCATTATTGTACAAGATACAGTAATGGAGGAAAAAAATATTGAATACTTCCAAAATTTTACTGCTGTAAGCTGTACCTATCGCCTTAACTGACTCCGATACAATTCTTAATCAAACCACAATTATTAATATTCTGAAAACTATTAATAATTAACGGAGAGAAATTCGCTCCGACACCGGGGATCGAACCCGAGACCCAAGATTCGATGCGGTGCGGTGCTGCGGATTGAGCCCCGGCGTAGATCAATGATTAGAGCGCCCAGTGCGTAGAACTGGGGATCTCGGGTTCGATCACCGGCGCCGGAGCGAATTTTTCTCCATTAATAAATAATGGTAACCATAACAGATAATTTTGCAGGAACAAAAAATTATCTTTACGTAGATTATTCTGAAAATGAGCCCAAACGAGTTTCATTTGACGGCGATTTATATTTTTCTCCATTAATAACGAATGGTAACCATAACAGATAATTCTGCAGGGCCAAAAATTAATCTTTACGTAGATTATTCTGAAAATGAGCCTAAACGAGTTTCATTTGACGGCGATTTATATTTTTCTCCATTAATAACGAATGGTAACCATAACAGATAATTCTGCAGGGTCAAAAATTAATCTTTACGTAGATTATTATTAATATTAATACTCGATCACAACGCGATAACACGCTAGAAATTCCACTTCACACATCATCTCTGTATTCCTCATCTTTCACTGTTGCTACCTCTCGTCACTGGAACTCTCTACCGCCTGAAGTCAAGGGCTGCCGAACATTGAATTCTTTCAAATCCAAGTTAGAAAATTATCTTATGACGAGTTGCCAAACTAACTTACTATTATGACAAGTGTTGTATTGCATGTTTCCACGTATTCACATTTTTTATGTTCTAGTGATATTTAACTTATTTTATATTTTTGTTTTCATATTTCCCGATAATGGTATATTTCTAATGTGATAAGTTGAGCTATATATAATCATACTTTTCCTTACTGTGTGTACTTAAAATATTGTATTCATTGTATGCTTTTGTACTGCACTATTTTATTACTACTATTAGTATTATTATTACTATTAGGCCTAGGCCTAGGCCTATTATTATTATTATTATTATTATTATTATTATTATTATAAATAATTGTCGTTTTTATACTTTGTATGCCTCATTTATTTTGACCTGCTGTTCACATTTTATTATGCTTTTTTCTTTCTTTCTCTATGTTATATATTATGTCTGATTTCTTCTTACTTGTTGTTTACATATTATTATTATTATTATTATTATTATTATTATTATTATTATTATTATTATTATCATCTTATTCCGTTTGTGTGCAAAATTGTAGTGTACTTTTTAAATTTGTAGTGTTTTTGTAACGTAGTTTTTACTCCTGGTTGTGTGTTAGAGAAGGCCGTATGGCCTTAACTCTGCCAGGTTAAATAAATCATTATTATTATTATTATTATTATTATTATTATTATTATTATTATTATAAATAATTGTCGTTTTCATACTTTGTATGCCTAATTTATTTTGACCTGCTGTTCACATTTTATTATGCTTTTTTCTTTCTTTCTCTATGTTATATATTATGTCTGATTTCTTCTTACTTGTTGTTTACATTTTATTATTATTATTATTATTATTATTATTATTATTATTATCATCTTGTTCCGTTTGTGTGCAAAATTGTAGTGTACTTTTTAAATTTGTAGTGTTTTTGTAACGCAGTTTTTACTCCTGGTTGAGTGTTAGAGAAGGCCGTATGGCCTTAACTCTGCCAGGTTAAATAAATCATTATTATTATTATTATTATTATTATTATTATTATTATAAATAATTGTCGTTTTTATACTTTGTATGCCTCATTTATTTTGACCTGCTGTTCACATTTTATTATGCTTTTTTCTTTCTTTCTCTATGTTATATATTATGTCTGATTTCTTCTTACTTGTTGTTTACATTTTATTATTATTATTATTATTATTATTATTATTATTATTATTATCATCTTATTCCGCTTGTGTGCAAAATTGTAGTGTACTTTTTAAATTTGTAGTGTTTTTGTAACGCAGTTTTTACTCCTGGTTGTGTGTTAGAGAAGGCCGTATGGCCTTAACTCTGCCAGGTTAAATAAATCATTATTATTATTATTATTATTATTATTATTATTATTATTATTATTATAAATAATTGTCGTTTTGATACTTTGTATGCCTCATTTATTTTGACCTGCTGTTCACATTTTATTATGCTTTTTTCTTTCTTTCTCTATGTTATGTGTTATGTCTGATTTCTTCTTACTTGTTGTTTACATATTATTATTATTATTATTATTATTATTATTATTATTATTATTATTATTATCATCTTATTCCGTTTGTGTGCAAAATTGTAGTGTACTTTTTAAATTTGTAGTGTTTTTGTAACGCAGTTTTTACTCCTGGTTGTGTGTTAGAGAAGGCCGTATGGCCTTAATTCTGCCAGGTTAAATAAATCATTATTATTATTATTATTATTATTATTATTATTATTATTATAAATAATTGTCGTTTTCATACTTTGTATGCCTCATTTATTTTGACTTGCTGTTCACATTTTATTATGCTTTTTTCTTTCTTTCTCTATGTTATATATTATGTCTGATTTCTTACTTGTTGTTTACATTTTATTATTATTATTATTATTATTATTATTATTATTATTATTATTATTATTATTATTATCATCATCATCTTGTTCCGTTTGTGTGCAAAATTGTAGTGTACTTTTTAAATTTGTAGTGTTTTTGTAACGCAGTATTTACTCCTGGTTGTGTGTTAGAGAAGGCCGTATGGCTTTAACTCTGCCAGGTTAAATAAATCATTATTATTATTATTATTATTATTATTATTATTATTATTATTATTCTGAAAATGAGCCCAAACGAGTTTCATTTGACGACGATTTATATTAAAAAATGAAGAAGAGCATTTCTTCAAAATGGATTTCTCATGATTGTCAGTAACAGCGGTATTATTTCAAGCAGATAATATCCTTTAGACGCTCTTATATTGCTCATGTAATATTATATGGAGTCGTTTTGCCGCTGTTATAGAAGAGCTTCATTGTATCCGGACATAAAGAGTATTGTTACTTCCATTTTATCCCCTCTTTGCAAGATTTTACGACGCTGCAAAGCACAGAACGTTAACACACGATATGTGGCTCACTTGGAGACATGCGCAGTGAGGTTATGTTTGCAGTCCATCCGCTCTCTCTCTCTCTCCATCATTTAATCAGTGAATCCTCTTCATTCGGGTAACAAATGAGCGAGTAGGCTTCCAGGTAATTAATTAAAATTCTCTCCTTGTTCACCATTCTACGCATATCATGGAGGATTAGAAAGAAACAAAAGGCAGCCGATAAATGTCAGTGGATTTTAAAACCGGTGGGACACACTTTAACTCCCGAATCGTGATCGCGACTTGGTACAAAGGATTAACAACTGAATGACAATGTGTGATTGATGAGGCCGGGCTCTGTTTGCGTGGCCAGTGTATTAATCCCGGGGGATGTCCGTGCAGCTCCGCCAATTGCATCGCGGTGTTGTCAGCTTGATAAATGATTTCAACGTAATTGTGACAAAACATCAGAGGCTGTGAGTCCATCTGGGCCCAGATTCCATAATTATCTGTTTACATCACTCCGTTCTGTTAATAAGCCTATGTCAGTATATCCCCGATAAGAATTCAAGTGCTTTTGTTTTTACGCACTTTTGAACCAATATATAAAATATTGTATAGTCCAAGTATCACCTAGACAGAAAGTTAGTTTTGTGTTGGATATAATAATAATAATAATAATAATAATAATAATAATAATAACAATAATAATAATAATAATAATAATAATAATAATAATTTATTTTTTTTAACCGAACCAATACACCTCTAAATACAATATTGTTTGCTGATGATCAGGCTATATTTACAACTGCAGAAGATGACCTCCAACGAGCTTTATTTAAACTGAACTGCATCGCCAAAGAATATGATCTTCAGATATCTACTAAAAAGACTAAAGTGATGGGTTTTAAGGGAACAACGCCATTAAGAACAAAAATAATTATTAATAATGAAATCATAGAGCAAGTGAACTGTTTTAATTACCTAGGCTGCATGATATCATATGAACAAATTAACGACATAGATAGGAAGCTCTCTAAATTCCAGCAGTTAATTGGCACGATAAAAAGAACACTAAAGAAGAAAGTTAGGACCGACACAATTTTAAAATTTTACAAAACAATGGCGATTCCAACATTAACCTATGGATCCGAAACATGGTGTATGACAACTCAACAAATGAAGAGAATAGAAGCAGCTGAAATGAGACTGCTAAGGCCAATAGCAGGATATAGCTTATTGGACCACAAGCGAAATGAAGACATACGACAGGAACTAAATATGCCAAATATTACAGAAACTATCACAGAATATAGGAATAAATGGCATGAACATATGTGTAGGATGGAACCAACTCGCATTCCATACCGACTACACCATTATAAACCCCAAGGGAGAAGACGAATCGGACGCCCTAGAAAACGCTGGAAAGACCAATTTTAATATTGCTATGGAGACGAAACGGGCCAATGGGCCCAAATCGTATTGTTGATGATGATGATAATTTATTTTAGCTGGCAGAGTTAAGGCCGTAAGGCAATGGTGGGCATTCCTGCGGCAACAGTGACGTCAGACCTCAGCGAAGCATCAAACTTACCCCCTACCTTCCCCTTCCCCCACTCCATGAAAATGCTGCGCGTGTACGTGGCGGATTATACTGGATGCTCTACTTCGGAGCTTCATTAGTGATACAATGTCTTTCGCAGAATCACATGAATCGAGAGGATATCACACTTACAAGAAAGGCGGTTCTTTCAGTTCTCATGTTTAGGATCAGTTACAAATATTCAGGACGCGAACTTAAATTTATGTACAGTTTCCCTGAAAAGGAATGAGACGATTGAATATTCCTAAGTCTCAGATGTAAAACACTGCGCATGATCAGAGACCAGAGCACTGATACACAAGATAACGAATATTGAGTTACTTAGATTCAAGCTATTTGTTTGTTACTAGCATCGTTCCGTAATTCACTTCAAAAACTGCAAAAAATATGATAATATTACGTAAATAAGAGATAAATATATACGTAAATCGTGTATTTAAATCGACAATGGACCTTCATGACTAGAACGACACTCCGCACAGAAAGTAAAGCTTTCGTGTCGTTACAATAGCTCAGACGCTAAGATCTCTGCGTGTTGTGTAGAAGAGAGCGAGTTCGATTCTTAGTCTATATCAACGGTTTTTTTTCTAAATAACGTTGAAATAGAGTTTTACATAGTCCTCAGATTAAGTGTTAATGATCACAGAAATTACAAAATTACAAGTTATAATATTATAAACGTTAATCTAATGAATGCATTTATATACACACACATACAATGTAAATGCATTATATATATATATATATATATATATATATATATATATATATATATATATATATATATTAAAAACTAACCATTAAATTGAAATTAAAAATATATTCCTAAGCCACACGGACAAACGATTACAAAGGTTTAGAGTCCTTAGGCCATGTCATTTGTTGAGTAATTATTACAATATTTTATTAGTAGCTTTCCCATATGTGTAATAAATGCACTCGCACAAAACAATTTTTGTTAAAAGCGTGGCTTTGGATTATTTCATTCTCACCCCTTCAGTAGATTTTAACTATTTTATCTACGTGTTTAATTTAATGTGCATTCAATTTAATTCATGTTATGATTGAATGTATAAGCACTGTTGTAGTTATTGATTAATTACATATATTAATACTAACTATTAAATGCATGTGTTAAGTAACTAATTGCAGTATCTTTTCCAAATCTTGAATGTTTAAGTTGTCAATAATATTTCTGTACTATATACTATAAGACGTTAAAAGAATTTGCAATAGATTTGGGATCCTCTACTTTATAATCACTAATTTTAATGAAAAAATATTTTCTTTCTTAGGATATCTACAAGTTTAACTTTAATAATATTCCTAATAGCTTTAATTGCATTATCTGGATTTTGTGCCTTTCTATTCAAGTGTGTTCTATTTCCCTCTTTCATAAATTTTGATAAATTACACCGTACTTCTTGTAGTATTTAAGAACATGAAGATCATTACATTGCAGCTCATTACATATAGATTCTTCTTTTTAATACATGAGATTTGTAAGCTCTTGCATTATCTACATGATTTTACTTTTGAATTTTTTCACAACATTGAGTGGAGAACATCCACTGAAGTGATTCTGAAATGAAGTGAAAAATACAATACATTTACTCTTAATATCAGTAGTGCCAGTAACATAAACGTTTTTCCAAGATTCATTTTGTAGACATAAATGTAAATAATCACTAGATACAGCATTTACGACCCTTTTTTAGTTTTTAAATTAATATTTTGAAATTGTTCAGTAACATTGGAAACAGGATTTGTTTATCATGTTCATACAAGCCATTGATTATAGGTGCTGCCGAATAGGAATTCAGTCACCTGATTTGAATGTCATGAAAAATTTATGGGCGGAATTGAAAAAGAGAAGCATAGCCACCTATGCCCACCGACGCCCTCGAAATCGAGACGAATTGTGGGATCCAGTTCTTGAAATCTGGGAAGATCTCGCCGGGGATTAGAATTTATTCCACAATCTCGTGACATCCATGCCGGACCGACTTAGAGCTGTAATAGAAGCTGATGGCATGTGGACAAGATTTTAAGTTGACAGGTCTCTTTTTGTTTCTTGTGATTTTTGTTTGAGGAAAAATACTCTTAACTTTCAAGTAAGATTTATTTTTTTGACGAGGTTCAGCTCACTTGTAAGACCCAGAAATTGGGCATAAATTATTCATATTTTTCGACAAATTAGATAGTTTAGGAACTCTGAAGAAATTAATTACACCTCAATAAAAAAAGTTTCACCTGGGATCGAACACGAGATGTTTCGGTTAAGCAGTGGAACCGACACGCTACTATATGAGCTACCGAGACAAGACAGTGACAACAGCAGTCTAGAATGTAGATCCCATAGCAGGCATTTGCCATTCGGTACAGAGAAGCAATGATAGCTTGTGACCCTAGCTATGTTGTGAAATCGTGGCCTTAAATGGCTGTCTTCTTCGTGATTCTTATTTTGGTCCTTGTCCTTGTTGTGGTCCTCGTAACAATTCTTGCTGTATTTCTCATGTTATGTATCGTTACGTCGATATCGAGTGAACCGCGCTGTAGAACTTTAACTTCCGACGACCAAGAGTCGTCTCATTCCTTTTAAGGGTAACTGTACATTCTTAAAATAGACCACCTGTTATACGAGTTCAAAGAACACAGATTCAGTGATTTTCAAAGGATGGAGAAAGATTTCAATATTTTTGCCACTCCTTTTCATGTTTAAATTGAAAATGTCATCCCAGAATTGCTGTTAGAGGTACTGGATTTGCAGAATGATGGCTTCTTGAAAGCAGAATGTGTAGGTCTACTGGAAGGCTAAAATTTTTTAAAAGATGTCCAGTACTACATATCCACTGCTTAGATAGTTTGCTTAAAAAATAATGAGTACCGCCATTTCCCATAACTATGGCCCTGGAACATAATTAGCCTATTGTCCACGATACAACTACTCAAATTTTGTATTCCATAACGTAGTATCTCGTTTATCTATATTCTTGCTGTACTGTAGTTTGAATTCAAGTCACTGCAGCTATCTACGAACGGTCTATGTTACTTCTGCAATGATCTTTGAATGGTTGTATCGTGGACCATAGTTGTGTTCCAGGACCATAGTTATGGAAAATGTCGATATGTATCCATCAACCTACCAGTGCAAACAGCTGTTTTCTAAAATGAAATTTATAAAGTCCAGCCACAGATCCCGCTTAAGCGATGCTCATCTCCTTGCGCAACTGAAAATAGCATCCACAGATATAAATCCCAATTTCGAAGAAATTGCTTTCAAAAATGTTTAATTAAATATCACGTGAATGGACTATTCTAATTACATATGGTAGGTAGGAGTGTAGTGGCGCAACTGTCTGTAAATCCGTCACTGCACTGTAGAGTGCAACCCCTCCCACAGTATGTAGTTGCCATTTAAATCCTGTCTTGTGGGTTGCGTTCATTTTGCCCACCACTGCCGTAGGCCTTCTCTTCCACTCAACCAGCAAAAAGTATACATACATATGTATGAACTTACAAAGAATTCAACAATTTGATTTAGATAAGAGTTAGATGTATACAAGAGCCATTTACGAATTAAACAACAAAATACTATGAACTATTAATTAAACACTGAAATACAAACTATGTAGCAGAATTAAGCTAAAATACATAGAATATTAATATATTTCAAATAATTTTAGATAATAGAAAGAGATTATTATGAGACAATTTTGAAAATACAGCACTATCAGGACGCATGTCTAAAGGAAGGAGTAACAATGTAGTCAGTGATAGTTTAAGTCAGTGTGATTGGAGTGAAATCCAAATAAGGTTATCTTTTAAGCTGTTTTAAAAGTGTTTATTGTCTTGCAGCCCCTAATACTTTGTAACAGGGAATTCCATTGTCGCGAGGTGGATACTGTAAAAGATGATGAATAACGAGATGTTCTATGAAGAGGTATACTTAACGCGCCAGAGATAAGCGATCTGGTATTTACGTCGTGGTTAGAGTATAGATAAGAGAAAAACGAGACGAAAGGTAATTTGGTGTTGAAGTGTGCAGAATTCGAAAGAGTAAAGACAAATAGTGTAAAGTTCTGCGTTCTTTAAGTCTTGACTCACTAAATAACGAAGGGGAGAGATTACGCTGTAATGTTTATAGTCGTAGTATGAAGTGGTGAAAAGTATCGGATAAGAGGTATAGTTTGAATGATGCAAAGACTTATTTAGTTTGCAAAAGGAATTTCATTAGCAGTAACACCTCGTCAGTCTATTGACCAGCTCCAACCTCACTCTCCAAGCTTTAATCGCCGGAAGGTTTTCTCTTCTTGAAACAAGAAACTGTTTCGTTCCGCTCTTGCTTCCCAGGAGCTAAACAACGCAACTTCGCTTCTTTGATGTTGTAAATTAAAATCTACAACTTGACGGAAAAGTTTATTGCAAAGTTGAACACTTTTGTACAACCACAAATATACCGCATACTTTGTTAAAACTAGTTAATAATAATCACCATATTTACATACCTCTTCATTTAAACTCTTTAAATTCCTGAAATAGTTCATAATTCAGAAGATTTTTCGGTGTAAACTTTCTCCATTGTTAAACTTTACCACGTATAAAACACTCACAAAGTTCGAAAGACAAATCTCCTTTCATCTTCAGGTGAAAAATTACGCAAAGCGGAAACGGTCCCTCTGGAATGCTCTTTTATTACCTTTGATCTCAAAAACCAAGGAGGAGGTAGTGATTCAATGGACTGCATTATACTGTAGTGTTGCTGAAAGACTCAAATATCCAACCACCTGTTAAGTACGTAGATAAGTTTGTCCTTGGTCCGAAGCCTCAGAGGTGTGTCCAAAGCATTAGGTAGCCCATCACTGCTGCTGAATGCAGCCCGCAATACTTGAGTCTAGACTGAGGAGTGGGGATGGAGTGGTAACCGATACTAACCACAAAGTAGGCAGTGGTGGATTACGCCATTTAGCTGTCACAAATTGCTATTTATTTGTCATATTTATCAAAGTTAATAATATATATGTATTTTTACACAAAATCGTTCCTTGAAATACTTCCCTACAGTTACTTTTTTAAATACAACACAATCAAAGTTTGTTTGAAAATGAACATAGGCCTAATGCATCTTACTCTCTTCAGTGAGCCAACGTGTAATGCTAATTACAGTATTCATTACGTCGTTCCCATATCAATTCAATCAATAATTCACTGTAAGAATTTGGTTGATATATGTGTTTTTTAATAACAAATAATTTTTATGTTTAACCATTATTCTTCCCTAATCTTTATCCACTCGAGTAAAAATAACTTGAAAACCTGGTGTCATATCTGATACAGTTGCGTGTAATTGTGCCAAAAGGTTCTTGTCCAACATACGTATCCTGTATTTTGATTTCACAAGTTTCATCACATTTCTAGGTTGACGCATACATAGATTCCATGGAACAAGCGAAAAAATTAATAATAATAATAATAATAATAATAATAATATTATTATTATTATTATTATTATTATTATTATTATTATTATTATTATTATTATTATTATTATTTCGGTTCTTAGTATGAACTTGAAACTGGATATTATAATCTCTCTGGTTCTGGGAGAATTTATATTAGTATCCATGACGACGATTTTTATTCATTGGTGATATTGATATTGGCCACAGTCTAGTATATACAGTCACGAAGCTTGAGTTTTGAGGGTGCTAGGAACAATAAACTGTGGCGGTACTAATTCGCTTTGTCTGTAATGCGGCGATATTAGCGATCCTAGTGGTTGGCAACACTCTATGGATGCATATTTACTACATACTGAGCTTCGTGACTGTACGAGTATATACTAGACTGTGTATTGGCTATTATTGCAGAATGTATGTAGTGATTAGTTAGTCGTAATAGCGTAAATATTCAATACTCACTTCGAACTTAGCTTTCATCGAGTACGAATTTATTTTTCTCTTAAGCGTGGTTCCGCTCAATACGAAACACACGACTACTACCAAAGAGACAGCTGTACACGAATACCTCACCTTGGTTCACTCAATTCCCCACACCTTATTGCCTTATTAGGAAAGCATAAACAAGACAATTTCCCTGCTACGAGGGTCCAGTGTATTACACTCTTATAATGTCAGTAAAATTATAATATCGAAATAATAAAGTAAGAGTTATATGAGGTCCACACCTGTGGAGAAACGGTCAGCGCGTCTGGCCGTGAAACCAGGTGGTCCGGGTTCGATTCCCGGTCGGGGCAAGTTACCTGGCTGAGGTTTTTTCCGGGGTTTTCCCTCAACCCAATAGGAGCGAATGCTGGGTAACTTTCGGTGCTGGACCCCAGACTCATTTCACCGGCATTATCGCCTATTCACATCGAACTCGGGCTCTAACAGAATTCAATCGTCCTCCTGTACAGATCAATGGAGTCATCAAAGAGCCAATTGGCTGGTCTCCTGATCTGAGAAAAATCATCAAAGAGCCAATTGGCTGGTCTCCTGATCTGAGAAAAATTATCAAAGAGCCAATTGGCTGGTCTCCTGATCTGAGAAAAATTATCAAAGAGCCATTTGGCTGGTCTCCTGATCTGAGAAAAATTATCAAAGAGCCAATTGGCTGGTCTCCTGATCTGAGAAAAATCACCAAAGAGCCAATTGGCTGGTCTCCTGATCCGAGAAAAATCATCAAAGAGCCAATTGGCTGGTCTCCTGATCTGAGAAAAATCATCAAAGAGCCAATTGGCTGGTCTCCTGATCTGAGAAAAATCACCAAAGAGCCAATTGGCTGGTCTCCTGATCTGAGAAAAATCATCAAAGAGCCAATTGGCTGGTCTCCTGATCTGAGAAAAATCACCAAAGAGCCAATTGCCTGGTCTCCTGATCTGAGAAAAATCACCAAAGAGCCAATTGGCTGGTCTCCTGATCTGAGAAAAATCATCAAAGAGCTAATTGGCTGATCTCCTGATCTGAGAAAAATCATCAAAGAGCCAATTGGCTGGTCTCCTGATCTGAGAAAAATCATCAAAGAGCTAATTGGCTGGTCTCCTGATCTGAGAAAAATCATCAAAGAGCCAATTGGCTGGTCTCCTGATCTGAGAAAAATCATCAAAGAGCCAATTGGCTGGTCTCCTGATCTGAGAAAAATCATCAAAGAGCCAATTGGCTGGTCTCCTGATCTGAGAAAAATCATCAAAGAGCTAATTGGCTACTACCGTTAAGATGATTATTCCCTACGCGTTCGAATCTTCAAACAGCCAAATTGGCTATTACCGTTTCGTGCCTAGATTTCAATCACTTCTCCTCCTAGTTGGTACCATCGCGTTTCTCCTCCGGATCAGATAGCTTTACTTCTTCCCCCCCCCCCGTATGTTGTAGCTAATCAGTAACGTCCATTTTCGGCTTTCCCCCTCGAAATTTCTAGCGCTCCTTCACTGGGGCGGCGAAACCCGAAGTGAGACAAGTGGCCAAGAGGCTTGGAGCTCACATATTCAGTTTTTCACAGCCCTAACTCCCCCCCCCCCTTGCAAGGACGTGTTTTCACGTACCTTTAAAGTTTCTCCTACCACTTTCCCCTCATTCATTCATTCAGACGCTAAATAACCTGAGATGTTGATAAAGGGTCGTAAAATAACCTACTAAAAAAAGTTAAATGAGATTTAAAAGAGAGGCCAATTTGCTGATGTACGTATTTCCAACATTGGATTTTAATCAAAAGCAGGTAGTCGACATTGATGACAATTTTCAAATGTTCAGTTCCTCAGGCTTTACATGCTAGCTTCACCGACTACGTAGTTGACCACACCTTTTGTTTGGCTCGCCGTGCGGGGTGGTGTGGGGGCGTAGTGCAATACTCGTGGGCTGAATTGCGTATCGGAAATCTGAGCTGCTTATTGAGAGCGGCCGTGGGGACGATGTTTGCTCTGTCCTCGCTATATGAGCCGCCAGGTATCCACATCGGACATCACTGCCAGACTGACTCAAGCAGCCAGGAATACATACACAGACTTCATGTAGCAACGTGCTAGGAATGTCTTTTCTATAGTATTGTCACGAGGGGTCTGAGATTTGCTGATAAATCCACGAGCGAAGGGAAATCTCAGACCTCGAGTGACATTTATTAGGACTATTTCGTGAATAAATTAAAAATGTAAATAATATATCCCTAAAATTCGCTTACAAAATGTTAATAATTGTATATTTATGAATAGTTAACCTATTCAGACATTGTGAAGTCGAAATAGATGAATATCGATTACTGCAATAAAGAAATTGAATGTTATTCAGTAATGCCAATTGAGAAAATCAAAATACAGGTTTAAAAATGTTAATTACATGTACTGCGCTTTTCTCTTGTTATTATAACGAAAATATATTTTCATTATCTGCTGAAATCATAGTTTAATCCAGGCTGAATCTTTCGTACACTACTATTAACACTTGATTATAAATAATTGATTAAATGGCGATCTTACTCGAGTTAATTATGTAAGCATGTGAGGCTTACAGCTGTTTCGGTGTTACTTGACACCATCCTTAGAGTCTACTAGATCTCGGCATTATCTCAACTTCGCTGCCTGTTGTGGATGCGTTCGTGTGATGAAGAATTGTATCAAATAGTGCGTGTGTCCTGAAATTGATCTGTGTGTTGAGAATTTGATTAGGGTGTGTTTTAGTGTGTCTGTATATTTCATATTGTTCTAGTGTGTTGAGTTTTTGGTGTTTGGGTTGGATGTATAGGATTTCCATGTCTGTATTTATGTTATTGTATGTGTGGTTAGCATTGGTTATGTGTTCGGCATATGTAGATGTATTGTGTCCTCTGGTTATTGCTTTAATATGTTCTTTGTATCAAATTCGGAATGATCTGCCTGTCTGTAGCATCCTCATTGAGAAAACAGAAATACAACATAGCATACAAAACAGAAAACACATTACAAAGACATCTCAACACACAAACAAATAAATACATCCACACAGGCGTATACAAACTCACATGCAATAGTTGCGACAGTTTCTACATTGGACAGACAGGCAGATCATTCCAAACTCGATACAAAGAACACCTTAAAGCAATAACCAGAGGACACAATACATCTACATATGCCGATCACATAATCAATGCTAACCACACATACAATAACATAAATACAGACATGGAAATCCTACACATACAAACCAAAAAAACCAAAAACTCAACACACTACAACAATATGAAATATACAGACACACTAAAACACACCCTCATCAAATTCTCAACACACAGATCAATTTCAGAACACACACACACACTATTTGACACAACTCTTCATCACACGAACGCACCCACACAACAGGCAGCGAAGTTGAGATAGCACCGAGATCTAGTAGGCTCTGAGGATGGTGTCAAGTAACACCGAAACAGCTGTAAGCCACACATGCTTACATAATTAACACGAGTAAGATCGCCATTCAATCAATTATTCATAATTTAATTTAAACATTTTATAGTATAATTACAAATAACCTGATTAATACATTAATTAAATGAACAATTGTTATGAAGGAGTGTCATTTTCTTTAGATACAATGGACATGGAATTAGAAGATGAAGATGTAGATGTGAAGTAGGATTTCGCACTTTATTTAGTACAATGAATTCATGCTCATCGATTTACATGGAAACAGTTGGTAACACTGACTAAACAAAAGAACGACCATGCAGTAAATTGATAGTGATAAATCGAGCTGCAGAAATTATCGCGATGTATGACTGTGATTGGTTGGAATTCAAAATTTCATTACACTTCATTGGCCGAAAATAGAATGACGTCATATAAATTAAATAATCATTGTAACTGAATGCTTCGGTGCAGGATTAGACAAGGAGGGGAAACTTTTTTTCTAGTGGAATGTTATTTTCACAAAAATGTGTCTGTAAAAGTTTAAAAAAGTGAGTTAATAAATTTCGTCGCAAATGTCGAATATCAAGAATATCGTTCTCTGAAATTATAAATGAATCACTCTGTATACGTATGTAGAAAGTTTGAAAATAAGGCATAAATTGAATTCATGTCTATTTGCTTCTAAGATTATACTTCATATTAACTAAATCGTTTCCAATATCAAATACGGTTATGAATCTTCGCCGGTGACAGCAATCTAATTTTAGTAGCTAAAATCTTTAGCAATTATCTATACAACTTGTCTACCTTCAAGGAGCGACCACTCATATAAATTAAGGTAAAGAAGACAGAGGACGGACACTGGAAAGTTTTCTTTTGTCAATCGAAGTTTCAGGGCCTGGAATCTTTTACCAGTAGACTTACTAAAGGCTTTACCAATATCCAAAAATGTATTTAGAAATAGGTTTAAGGACTTTACTAATAGACGGTAGTATATTATACACACTATTTAAAGGGTGTAATTGAAGTTTTGTTATTTGAAGTGTTGTATCAGTGAAGAAGTGTGTTTGTGTCAGTGAAGTTTTATAGCTTGTAGTGGTAGTGCAAAGTATTTGAACAGTGAAATGTTTTTGAAGTGTTAGTGAAATCAGGATAGTGTCAGTGAAATGTGTCGTAGTTCCAGTACAGTCAGTGAGTTGAGAGCGAAATGAGTGTAGTGCTGAAAGGTACTTGTGCATGTATGAACATATCATATATACTCGTGGTTTTAAGTTCGAACTTAGGGTTAAGATCCTAATTAGATTTACTCTAAATGTTATTTTAAGTGATCGTGCTTCATTTAATTTAGGAAGCTCCTTGTTACTATTATTATACTATTGTAATTATTATTACTTTATTATTATTATTAATTATTATACATCTTGATTGTTTTCATACTAACATACGAAAAAAACACACATAAAATTGCAACCTCATTCAAGAAATTAAACTACAACATCGCATACAGAACAAATAACGCTCTACAAAAATATCTCAACACACAAACAACACAAACAAACAAATACAACCACACAGGCGTATACAAACACAAATGTAATACCTGCAAGAACTTCTACATAGGACAGACAGGCAGATCGTTTCAAACACGTTACAAAGAACACATCACAGCCATAACAAAATTACAAAACACCTCCACATATGTAGAACACATCAGAAATGCTAACCACACCCACAGAGACATCAACACAGACATGAAAATACTACACATCCAACCAAAAAGCCAGAAACTCAACACACTAGAACAATATGAAATATACAGACACACGAAAACACACCCCAACGATATTCTCAACACACAACTCAATTTCAAAACACATACACTGTTTGACTCTACACTACGAACGCACCCACACAGGAAACAAGAGGCGCCAAGACCAACAACGGCCAGTTCCGAAGATGATAGAAAATAGGTCGAAACATGTTAACAAGGTACGTTAATATTTAACACAAGAAAGTTCTTATCATACATATTCCGAAGATATTTATTATTATTATTATTATTATTATTATTATTATTATTATTATTATTATTATTGAGTGTAATTACTTAACATTTGCTGTGTGAATAAATACATACATACAACATAAAAAAGAAATGAAAAGAATCTGCAGTATACTTCGAGAAAAAGAAGAATATATGTATAGGGAGACAGTGGTTTAAGCGGGACAAAGTAATGAATATATCTGAGATATACCTATTTCAAGTATAAAAATGACTCTCTCGCTTCTCTTTACATTTTTGTATACTCCTTGCAATCGGCACACAAACCAAAACAAATAAATGAGCGAGTGTTGTCGCTAATGTGAAACCTCATTATTTCACAATTATAATGCAGTTCTTAACGATCTCTTGGTAAATACTACAAGGAAGGGATGTGACGAATTGTCGTATTCAGTTTCATAATAATTTACGTGTTTCATATCAAGAATAACGTGTTGCTAATGGCTCTGAAGGAACTTGATATAAACACATTTACTAATGTTTTCATATTTTAGAACTGTATAATGTCTAATTAGAGGTGACGGAAACAGTTTTAATTACAATGAAAACAATGTCTTATATGTTTCATTTTTTAATAGGTGCAAAACCAATGGCATAAATATCTTCATATTTTTATATATCTCCATAATCAGTGAAATATGGTTTAACTGATTCAAAATGAACCATGACTTTGTTGAATTTAGAATTTCAGAATTTCTCCGTAAGTACAACTTTAATTTCAATTCTTCTTCAATAAAGAATTTTAGAAATATATGCTAGAGAGCATATTAACTATTACTTACAAATGGCTTTTGGAGAACCCGGAGGTTCATTGCCGCCCTCACATAAGCCCACCATCGGTCCTTATTCTGAGCAAGATTAGTCCAGTCCTTAGCATCATATCCCACCTCCCTCAAACCCATTTTTATATTATTCTCCCATCTACGTCTCGGCTTCTCCAAAGGTCTTTTTCCCTCCGGGCTCCCAACTAACACTCTATATGTATTTCTGGATTCGCCCATACGTGCTACATGACCTGCCATTCTCAAACGTCTGGATTTAATGTTCATTATTATGTTAGGAGCAGAATACAATGCATGCAGTTCTGTGTTGTGTAACTTTTTCCATTCTCCTGTAACTTCATCCGTCTTAGCTCCAAATATTTTCCTAAGCACCTTATTCTCCAACACTCTTAATCTCTGTTCCTCTCTCAAAGTGAGATTCCAAGATTCACAACTATACAGAACAACCGGTAATATAACTGCTTATATATTCTAACTTTAAAACTTTTTGAGAGCAGACTTGATGACAAAAGCTTCTCAACCCAATAATAATAGTCATTTCCCATATTTAAGGTAATCCCGCGATCGCTGTGAATTTCGTCGTTGTCTTCACACCAAAGCGGGACGCAGTGGCGAATAGGATTCTTCTGTTGAAGTACTTCTGCTTCTTACAGCTGGTAAAGATGATCATAGGTTCGTTCATATACCACCACCACCACCACCACCACCACCACCACCACCACCACCACGGCATCAAAAGGAGTACAACTTGAAACTCCCACAACAATGCCACAAAAATATATTTTTCGGCTATTACACTTTTACTACATCATACTACTTTTGGCCAGTAAAACGGCACGGAACGACATATTTCAACCAATCATTGGCTGCTTATAGTACTTTTTATCAGCTCTCTAGCATATGTTTCTATGTTTGCCAACATTGTACTTTCATGTTTATTTCATCATCCTTAATTAAAACTTTTCTATCATTTATCTTGTTTATATTATTTAGGTTATGTTATAGCTTCTGCTGTATGAGATTATAGATAGTCATGTATCAGAGATTGTTTAATATATATTGATAAATGAAGTGGAATGCAACTGTTTTAATAAAATGAAACTGAATCACCAAAACCTTCTTGACTAGTAATCGTCCATACAATTCAATGAAGATTGTATAGTTGGTATAACTGGTAACAAGAGAACAGATAATCGTAACACACTACTGCCATCTAGCGGAATATTTGTAATGATGAGATAGTACAATAGCACAGTTTCAAGACAGTTTAGTATTTTAGTGAACCATTTAATATTTTATTGTATTAGAGTACTTTATTTCTTCTAATCTTTATACACTTTCTTCTAATCTGTAATAGTCAATAAAGTGCCACTCGAGTTTTGATTTTCTCTAGATAAATGAAAACCTCCAGTGAGATTACTATTGACTATTACACTTTTACTACGTCATACTATTTTTGACCAATAAAACGGTACGAAATGACGTATTTCAACCAATCATGGCTGCTTATCGCACAATTTTATCGCGTCCCTAGCATTTGTTTCTTTGTTTGCCAACATTTCAAACTGCGCTGGTCTGGACGTAAAAAAAAAAAAACAAAAAAAAAAAACAGAAAATTACAAACCACTCCAGTCAATACACAGCAGTTTAAAATATGACTCACATTGGCATTCAAGAACAAGAATTAAAGAAGATCACTGGTCATAGCTATGCATCTTCCCTGAAATCTTATTTACAAATAAATGAAGAGCACCATTCGGAAATCCTGAATAAGTTGATTTTTTTTATTTTATTAGGTTATTTTACGACGCTTTATCAATAGCTTTGGTTATTTAGCGTCTGAATGAGATGAAGGTGATAATGCCGGTGAAATGAGTCCGGGGTCCAACACCGTAAGTTACCTAGCATTTGCTCGTATTGGGTTGAGGGAAAACCCCGGAAAAAACCTTAACCAGGTAACTTGCCCCGACCGGGAATCGAACCCGGGCCACCTGGTTTCGCGGCTAGACGTGCTAACCGTTACTCCACAGGCGTGGACCTGAATACGTTGAGGAATAAACAATGTACACCAACGAGTTCCACTTCTTTTAAGCACACGTCTAATATAAAACACTAACACCAACCAATAAAACATTCAAATTTGAAAATTGTACTTTCAATAATATTCATGTTTATTTTTTATGTCATCATCGTTAATTGAAACGTTTCTTGTTTATTTCATCATCCCAAATTAAAACTTTTCTAACGCTTGTTTATATTATTCACAACTTTGTAACCCTTCGTGCATATATGCCGATCTATGTTCTCCGTGTTGTTTATCTAGCCTTGTTTCAATCAGTCATTCAATACGGAAAAATAGGATGGGGTGGAATGACAAAGACTATCTTAACTCCATTAATATTATTACAAAAACGTATCATCAAAATTTGTCTGCTTAAACCACTTGATTATCCGACACAATTTATTTATTCTGAATTCCAAGTACTAAAAATTGAGCAAATATATAAACATACATTACTAACTTATTTTCACAAAAATCGAATGAATTTTATAACTGAAAAACATATACATAACACCAGAAGAAATGTCCAAACTCTTTTGGCAGAACCTAAATGCCACACTACAGCTGGATTAAGACACAGTAGGAATTATGGACCAAGACTATACAATTCAGTATTGAAAAATAATCCAGACCTAAGCAATTTACACATTCTTAAGTTTAAAAATAAAGTAAAAATGTTTGTATGATATTTGATAAATTTTATTATAAATTTTTTTAAGTGTTACTAGCATTATATGGTACTAATTGTTATTGTATTTATCTGATGCATGTAACCTATAAGATAAAACATTGTAATAAATGTAAATAGATCATTTTCTTAATTAATAACAGTGTATATCTCCAATAAATGATTCCTTAGCATCGCCACAGATACACTTGATTGTACTTCTCACTAGAAAGTTACTGAAATTTATATTTTCCCCGCCATTCATAAAATATTTTGATATGATACCTCTTGCACAAAGGGAGAGATCTATAACTGAAACTCGATTAATATATTTCAGTATCATTTGTATTTATCCTGGTAATAATGAACAGTTTGACTCGTAGACATTTTGTTTTTACAGCATTAACTTCCCATGATTGTACGAGATTTCGAAGAGAACGGCAGTTACGTAGACTTTCAGCTCCCCACTACTACCATTAATGCACAACACAATGTCAATACGGCGGTTGCTGTCGTCTGCGATACAACGAACTTTTCTGTTAATTTTCGTGTTTGGCATTTTTTCCGATTATTATATGCTTGTTTAAGTTGTGTTAACTCTCGCTAGTGGTTTTATATTTTATTTTATCGGTCTTGGTATTTATTTTGTTATTGTAAATATTTTTGTTTTATCACTATTATTATTATTATTATTATTATTATTATTATTATTATTAATGAATTATTTTGTATTACAATCTTTGTATCATTTCTGTCACGATTATTCTATTATTATTATTATTATTATTATTATTATTATTATTACTATTATAGGCCTATTATATCATCAGCATTATTATTTGAACCCTGTAAAATTTATGTAGACTACTGGACCGTACCCGAGCACGAGCATATGCTCATTTCGGGTATCTATCCAAATGTAAATTCAAATGTAAATTGTAAATAAATTTTGAAATTTTTTGAAATTTTGAAATTTAGGTTATGTTATAGCTTCTGCTATATGATATTATGGATAGTCCCCAATACGAGCAAATGCTGGGTAACTTTCGGTGCTGGACCCCGGATTCATTTCACCGGCATTATCACCTTCATCTCATTCAGACGCTAAAATAGCCTAAGATGTTGATAAAGCGTCGTAAAATAACCTACTAAAATAAAATTATGGATAGTCACGTATCAGAGATTGTTTAATACTAAGATTTATTGAAAATCATCTGTCAAGTGACGTTGATTACTGGGATCCGGATAATTGAAGTGGAATGCAACCTGTCTTAATAAAAATGAAATTGAATCAACAAAGTCTTCTTGACTAGTAACCGTCTACAGAGTTCAATGAAGATTCCATAGTTGGCACAACTGATAACAAGAAAACATAATCATAAAATACTACTGCCATCTAGCGTAATGTTGAGATGGTACAATAATACATTTGAAGACAGTTGTATTTTCGTAAGTCAATTAATATTTTATTGTATTGGAGTACTTCGTTACTTCTAATCTTTATATACTTTCTTCTAATCGTGTAATAGTCAATTAAATCCCAAACGAGTTTTGATTTTCTCTAGATAAATGAAAACCTCTAGTGAGATTACTGTTGATAAAAATATTCCTTTCTAAATATAAAATGATATCCAAAATCCCATAATTCAATTTTAGTTGTAATTTTGTGTTACTTTTGAAAACTCTGTATAGCCTCACATGAAGTGAGTTGCAGGCCTAACATAGAATTCAATTACATTCAACCTTCGTGTCGAAATACTGCGAATTTCTCTGTAGTAGTTCTGTATAGAAGGTATGTGCTATTCAGAATACATCATTATTAACAATGTACAGTAAATATCTAGTGTAGTTTCTGTTATTATACGCTTTGCATTCCATACACGCCAAGTATTCCAAGCGCGAGATCTCTGCACTTGAAATGCCTCCGGTCTCTTCATGGGGACATCTTACACGATGCGGGAAACAAAGTACCTAACGGAATTATGTGATGCAAGTACTGCAGACTGAGTACAAGTGTGCTTTTATGAAATTAAACTTGGTAAGCGACGTTTCTAACAGTGTAGTTGAGATTTTGAGAAAAGTGTCCATTTAAATTCTAAAAGGCGAAATAAAGTTAAGGGAATGTAAGACGAAAAGATCAGAAAAAGGGAAAAGACAAAGAAAGAAAAAGACAGCAAGAAACAACAGAAAAAATAAAAATAAATTACTGGTAACAGAGGACAAAGAAAATTTTATGAAACACGTCTATTCAGAATTAAACATTAATTATTAATACAAACTCTTGTACAGAAATTTAACTGCTTTATATTTATACAGGGCATATCAAAAGTCCGGTAACACTTTCAAGATTTTATTACACAAAAACTACTAATGATAGCACTTTCAAACACACGTCAGTTTAAAGTCAAACTCTCAAAGTTCTGTTTACACCTTGCACAGATTCAATGTGTGAAGCACGAGTGACTCGGCAGATGTCCAAACAATAATCAAACCCTTCCCATACCCTTTTCAACATATCCTCTGTGACCGTGGCGGCAGCTTCTCGAATTCTGGTTTTTAGTTCCTCTAAATCACGTGCCAAAGGCGGTACAAACACACGGTCCTTTAGTTACCCCCATAAAAAAAGTCACATGCAGTCATATCGGGTGACCTTGGTGGTCATGTCATGAAACAACTGTCCCTTACTCCAGCACGTCCTATCCAACATTCACCTTTGCTGCCTGTTGTTGTTGCTGGCAAGAAAACTCGTAGCAGACGACGATGACTTATTCAGCCGCTTAATTTTCAGCGACGAAGCGACATTCCAAACGAGTGGAAAAATTAACAAGCACAACTGTCGTGTTTGGGGTACACAGAAACCTCACAGAATCATTGAAAATGAGCGTGATTCAACCAAAGGTGAATGTTTTCTGCGCGTTGTCACAACGAAAACTGTACGGACCTTTCTTCTTCATTGAGGCTACTGTGACTGGACATTCATATCTGGACATGTTGGAGCAATGGTTGGTGCCTCAACTTAGACAAGATCTCGATGACGATTTCATCTTTCAGCAAGATGGGGCTCCGCCACATTTCCACAATGCAGTTCGTGCTTACCTGAATACGGAGATGTCTGATCGTTGGATAGGACGTGCTGGAATAAGGGACAGATGTTTCATGACATGGCCACCAAGGTCACCCGATATGACTGCATGTGACTTTTTTCTATGGTGGTAACTAAAGGACCGTGTGTTAGTACCGCCTTTGCCACGTGATTTAGAGGAACTAAAAACCAGAATTCGAGAAGCTGCCGCCACGGTCACAGAGGATATGTTGAAAAGGGTATGGGAAGAGTTCGATTATCGTTTGGACATCTGCCGAGTCACTCGTGGTTAACACATTGAATCTCTGTAAGGTGTAAAACGAACTTTGAGAGTTTGACTTTAAACTGACGTGTGTTTGAAAGTGCTATCATTAGTAGTTTTTGTGTAATAAAATATTGAAAGTGTTACCGGACTTTTGATATGCCCTGTATAGTTAATAGCAGGTTTATAAGTTATGTGTAAATTCCTCTCTAATAATCACTATATTCGTCGTGTATAAAAATACAACTGTTAATTATACAACTACGTCATACATTCGTCATTATTTTATTACGAACGGTAACTGAAGAACTGAGATTCTTTATTGCATCAGATAGTGTGCGCTAGTGTGCCGCGCTAAGTATCGATAGTGCAACTGGGCCTGATCGATTACGTTATATTTTGATCAAGGAGTACAGCTACAGCAATATTAGGCCTATTCTAATCATTATATGATCTTTGTTTTGTTGTTCTGTAGTTACAAGGCAACAAAATCATAAAATGACAATCGATATAAACAGCTGTTAAAGAGGCGGCCATTTTTATCTGATATAACGCTTAGCAACAAGGGCTTTCGTGTGTATTACTACAGAAAAGCAATTTCCATGTATAGTCACACGCTGTTTATACATCCACTGCTTATGCACGGTTTATTAGTAACGTTTTCTGTCACAATTCTGCATAAGTTTCGTATAAAAACTGTACACGGTTTATTAGTAACACAGATAATACCACCAATAAAGTAACCCTACATTGATGGATACGCATACAGCATATTCCAGTAAAAATTTGCAATGTAACCAACGATTCCAGCATATATTAACGTTCATACTTTTGTGTTCTTAAGGGGTTAGGTACAGCTTACAGCAGTAAAATTTTTGGAAAAATTAAACATTTTTTCCTCCATTACTGTATCTTGTACAATAATGAAAAGTGATGTGTGTAAAACATTGTCCTTCTGCTGTACAATTTAATATATATATTTTTTTTCTTTCAAAATTCATAATGGTCGTAGTTCACTGTGCAGTGATGATAATTCATAAACTTGTTAACTTTTTCATGTTCTCTCTCTTTTATTTTATTGCTGAAACTCATGTTTACAATATCATGCTCTTTCAACTACATTCCTTAATAAATAATATATTTTTTTTTAATTTGTGTTAGAAGAAAATAGTGATATTTGATCATTTTTAAAGGAATTTATTTTTTATTAAATAATCTATCAAAGGTGGAGGAGTGATCTTGCATTATATTATAGATATGACATGCATAAATGCACACAATAAATTTCATCACTGCACAGTGAACTGAATTAAAAAAAAAATAGAATTAATTTTTTTATCGTAAAAATATTTTTATGCTCGACCATGCCGAAATGTAGTAATTATACACCTAGTAGTAGCCCTTTAATGCACCTCATTAAAGTACACCTATTCATTACAGTTCAGTTGTTCAGCCAATGAGAAATCGCCATTGTACCATTATAAAAGCGCAAGTATCGATTATTCTCGGATATGCAATCGAAAGACAACTAGCGAAACGTCACGGAGGCAATCCAATACTGTCGCAGAAGGTTATGTTCTGTTACTATAATAATTATCGTTAATTGTAAATAATATTCAAATAAATTCAATTTGTCATCTCGTTTTTTCAATTTTAAATCAATTTCCAGGTTATATCAAGACTAAGGCTCACGTTATTCTCTAGATTATATCAAGGTCAATGACATTCGTTCCTCGGAAAAAATCAATACTTTCGCGTCTGCGCACATATCACAATTTAGAAGGTCAGTTCCTCTCCTCATATAACCATAACATGAATACTTATGAATAATTCCAAGTTAGAAATATGGTCGAGCATAAAAAGTCGTATGAAACTTGAATAATAATGGTAATTAAGACGCTCGTATTAAAATTATGAAACTCGCTTGCGCTCGTTTCATAAACAAATATACTCGCGTCTTAATTACTACCATTACAGGCTCGTTGCATAATGTACTATTTTCATGTAGCAGAAGGACAGTGTTGTACACATACCAATTTTCATTATTGTACAAGATACAGTAATGGAGGGAAAAAATTGCTGAATATTTCCTAAATTTTACTGCTGTAAGGTGTACCTAACCCCTTAAGTTAGATTAAGGAAATAATATCACAGAGTAGTTCATATAAAACTAACATATTTCTTTTTTGATTTCTTGCAACAAGGAGTGTACTTAGGATATACAGGACGAATATAAAGGAATAAGACATAAAGTATAGAGTACGTAAGTAAGGATCTGTAAACGAATATTACACTGCTTTAGAAAGGAGACGGGCCTGGAGGGCACGAGTGTTTATCCCACTTAAGTTGCGGAGAAGTTCGCGAGTTGACAGAGGCAATTGCAACTGCTTCACCTTGCGGATGTCCTGAGAGACTTCCAATGCATTTGTTGCGGCTTTTATTGCGTCGTTTAGAAAGTCCTCCTCGACTTTCACGAATTCTAGTAACTGAAAAGCTGAGTTTAAAGTTGTTTTGTTCACACGCCCTGTTGCTCTGCGTCCTACATGCCCTCAGCTAGGTGAGTGCATCATTTCAGGGAAGACACTCATCTTCGTATGGAATATTTCCTGCTTTGACCCCTAAATTCGAAAAGTATCCTATAGGATACAACAGGTTAATAGGCTATATGCTGTAATTTTAATAGCATAGAAAAAAAAATTGGTAGGAAAATTAAAATTTCACAGTACTATATAATATTACACAACAAATAAAATATGGACATTGCGATAGTTGTTTTCTTTACGGTCCGACACGGTTTAATAAACTAGTGTGAGAAATGAAGTTTTGCCAATTTAAGAGTTAAGACTACTAACTTTTTAGCATGTTCATCTTTTAGGCAATTATATTGTCAATTTATTTCAACTCAATAATGTAACTTTTATTTATTTATTTAGTAGGTTATTTTACGACGCTTTATCAACATCTAAGGTTATTTAGCGTCTGAATGAGATGAAGGTGATAATGCCGGTGAAATGAGTCCGGGGTCCAAAACCGAAAGTTACCCAGCATTTGCTCATATTGGGTTGAGGGAAAACCCCGGAAAAAACCTCAACCAGGTAACTTGCCCCGACCGGGAATCGAACCCGGGCCACCTGGCTTCGCAGCCAGACGCGCTGACCGTTACTCCACAGGTGTGGACTAACTTTGATTTAAAGCAACAATAATTCCTTTTTACAATTCACCTTAAACGCTCTCGTCAACAATGGGGTTTGCTCTCCACACAGTAACACAGTATTCGTTAGTGCACTCCACGGACGACAATGACAATTTACTTGGAATATTGAGAACAATAATGAATTTTAACTAATGTTCACAAAGCACTATTTACAAATCAGAACTGTCAGTTCTCAGTTCACAGTTCTTCTAGCTCAGTCACTCGAGTTCACAGTACCTCGAACCACAGACCTTCAGAGACAGTCCACTGTACTCGAACTCAGGTCCCTCCAACTGCGGTCCACTGCACTCGAACTCAGGTCCCTCCAACTACGGTCCACTGCACTCGAACTCAGGCCTTCGGATGCTGATATAATTGCGGACGCACACTAAAGTCGAACTCCGGTACACAAGACTGGCTTGCTTGCTGTGGCTTACTTACTGAATGGCTGAATAAACTGAAACTGCTCAAGTTCGCTCGCGTTTCTTCTTTTATAGCTAAACCATAGTTACGAGAAATTTCTACGGGTGTCCCCTCGAATTATCTGGATATCTCCACTTCGACGGACTCCTCTAGACGATTCGGGAGGGTCCGTCCCCCCTTCACTCCTCAAGTAGCAGCTGCGCGCGCAGCCTCCCCTCGCGCGTCGCAGTAGTACACCGCCCCTGCCCTTCAGCATGCAGATGCTCCCCGTACCAGAGTTTCGTCTGCCGCGCGCCCTTTCGGACGCGTGTTCGAACCCCGTTGCAGCTGTCACAATATCTTTGTCCCCTTTGCTGTGGAGACCTTCGGTCCTTGGAGTCATGACGCTAAAGTTTTGGTATCTCAAATCGGCCAAATTTTGATCTCCATTACTGGTGATCGTCGTCGCACTGCTTATTTGCGTCAACGCTTAAGTTGTCAGCATCTCGCAGCACAATACCACATCACACATTGGACAGTTTTTGGGCTCATGTTCGGTGCCCGTGGCACGATCCCACGAGAAACTTTAAATCAATTTAAACAATTTAAAATTTCTGATGCAACGATTGATGCCATAGGATCTCATATGCTAAAATCATCCTTAGCTATAATTAGTAATCATTTGTACTCAACAAACTTTTATTGTGAATGATTTCCTATGTTTTCATATCATTTATCTTAATGTTTTCTTTTTCCTTTCAAATTGTCACACAATTGGTTTTCATGATTATTCTTTATGAATTGATCAGTATGTCGATCTATTCGAACCCTTATTTAGGGCGGCATTTTTATTTAAAAAATTAGTTATTCAAAGCGAAAATGCAATGAGCGTTTTAAGTACTCTTCCCGAATCCAACCCTTTGGACGAACTTTTTCTCCTGTAAAATTTATTATTCTGTGTGTAAAGATTTTAAGCAACAAAAGATGACTAGTATCAAATCCTACTTAAGCGTTTAGAATAACAGTGGAACATTTTATCAAAATGTAACAAATATAAATATTTTGAGAGAGAAAATGGGTAGTAGACGAAGTCACAGTTTCTCGCAGTAGACCAGTGGCCGGCAGATGCTGCAGTTGTGACGTAAGAGCCAGTCAGATCGCAAGAGCTTGGGAGAGCGAGCAGTTGAGTCGTATTAATGTTAGCACACACCAGCGCAGTGGCGTCAGTGCAGCAGTAGAACGGGACTGTTGAAAACAAAAGGATCTATCTACATTTTATAGAAGATTTACCCAGGCAAGATTCCCTCGATTGCATAGATTTGCTGCTAGGATGTTGAGCATATTCGGATCTACGTATGTATGTGAACAGTTCTTTTCTGTATGAAGATCTGCAAACCACAACATAGAAACCACCTGTCTGATCTGAACTTGAAACATATTCTTCTCTTGTGTGTTAGCCAGACTATGACTCCAAATATTGCAACATTAGTACGCGAGAAAAGAGGAAAAAAATCTCGACAAAGCGTTTAGCTTGGGCACGGTAGTGACACAAAGTGATGGTGTGTTTCAAAAGTTGAAATATACTTTGCATACTACTCACCAAGATAGGGCCTATATAGTTTAATCTGTATATTATGTAGAAAAATGTGTGTTAAAAAACACTGTTTTCAAGTTCCCGAGTAGATAAAGTGTTGCAGTACTGCTTAAAGTATTTATTTATATGTTTGTATGATTATAGCAGTTTCGGAATTTAATTTATATATGCAAACGCTTCTGCAAGTGGCTGTATTATGAGTTTCATATTATTGTAAGTACATTAAATTTGATTACAAACCAAAATATTTTGTTACATTGATTTATCACGGTTGTACAGTTTTGTTTTCGTACAAATGTATTGTAATTGTGCTGTTCCCATACTACCTCAGAAGAATGGATCGCGCTCTGTCAGTGCATAGACCTGCACCACCACTGTTCAGTTGAACCATCTCTCCACGCTGTGCTCAATATGCAGAGATTGCCGAGCAAAGAGCAAGGCGGCTACGTCGTATGACGTCACAGAGCACGGAACATGCCGGTCACTGCAGTAGACCAATAAATTTGTAATTCATCTCCTGTAAAGTATACAACACATCCTACATTCTGAAAGTTTGTAATTTGTTTTCTTTTTTGTTATATAAAGCACTACTGTTTTTTTAATGTTATTGTTCCATGATTTACATAACAATGTTTATCCAAGGTGACAATTTGTAAGCAAGCTTTAATCTTATGTCGTATTCATGAGTTTTATGTATTGGTAGTTTTTCGAAATGCTGGAACTCAGATACGCATTAGTTTATAGAACTAGATCGTAACAGCGCAAACATAATTTAGCAATTTTCTGCAGGAAGGCTACTCCTCTATTTTCTAACTTTTTCTTTTTCACAAACAACGATTTTATACTCAACTTTCGAAAGGTAATACAAAAAAATTTCGGAAACACAATTTCGACTGTAACCTATCACAACTTACTCTAACCTAACCTAATCTTACTGTAAGTAACCCTAACTAACCCAAGCAAAACTAAGTTAAAGTTAGTTAAACTAAGTTAAAGATCAGTCAATTAAGAAACCAGGATATTTTTTTTTCTCTACTCATATTACGAGTAACTTTTAAAACGCAAAAATTACGGCATTTATGCATAGGTCGAGTATTTGTCAACGTTTTAGTTTGAGAATTTTCAATAATGTCTCTCTGCAGGTCTGAGAGTTAGTATACCGACTTTCTCCTAAGGGAAATATTTATACCAGTTCCACATTCTGTGCAGTAGTGGTTCGTTAGATCTCAATTGTTGAGCCTGTGAATGGTCAGTGTCTAGGGGGATTTCCTCCTAATTGGATCAGTGGATTTCAGCTCTAGATTGAACGAAACAGGTCCGACACAATGACGAAAGCGCACGGTACTTCAGCACTCATTAGTGTCCCAGAAGCACAAAGCCTTCTAAGCTACAAAACACCCACTTTAATGCATTCAGTAATATGTAGAATCAGAAGCAGGTTACATGTATGATAACTGCTTAAATGTATGTATGATACAATTACATAACAACAATCTATACTAATAATAAATCTGTAGCCGAAATGTTTCTGGTAACTTTCGATTTTCCAAAAATAATTGGTCCTAACATATATAATCAACCACCCTGAAGCCGAAAATCGCATTTTTGAAATTTTTGTTTGTATGTCTGTCTGTATGTTTGCTACCTTTTCACGCGATAATGGCTGAACCGATTTATATGAAAATTGGAATATAAATTAAGTTCGTTGTAACTTAGATTTTAGACTATATGGCATTAAAAATACTTCATTTAAAAGGGGAGTTATAAGGGGGCCTGAATTAAATAAATCGAAATATCTCGCTTATTATTGATTTTTGTGAAAAATGTTACATAACAAAAGGTTCTTTAAAAATGATTCCCGATAAGTTTTATTCTTTACAAAATTTTGAAAGGACTGATATTTAATGAGATAAATGAGTTTTAAAATTAAAATAACGCCATCTTAGATTGTGCAATGAATTAAGAACAAATGACTTCGTCTATAAGGGCCTTGAACAACAACAATCGAAACAGGGGCCTTGGACATCAAAAATCGAAAGCTATTAAACATAGCCTACAGAGAATGTTTCTGCATTTGTATGAAGTAATATGAGAAGCTAAAATAACCGATTTGTATAATTAATTATTATTATTTCACCATTGGAAAGTGTAGTTTCTCTAGATGGACATAATGCTATAATGTTATTACAGTAACGTCTGAGTAAATCGAGGACAGGTAAGATTAAAATAGCTTCTTATGCACATAAAATTTGATAGGCTATTTTGTACATTGATATTCTGCATTTCTTAAAATAATATTTATGTACACTCATTTTAATCTCAGAGAATTAACGAACAACGAGAGTGTATTGATTTAGTATGCAGTAATAGTACGTTAGCTTAGCAATCCATTATTTTATAATTTAAATTTTAACTATGCTCAATTGAATCGTGTTAAAATACATAAAATATATATGCAATAAATGCAATTCAAAAAAATTGGGTAATGAGCGAAGCAGATTATCTTGCGCTGTTGTAAAAGTTGTTCCCTGGATCAAACGTCCTATTTTAATATTGTAATTACTTTATATTTATTTCTAACAGGTGCAGCGGAGCGCACGGGTACGGCTAGTATTAAATAAGTCACAGATTATGAAGGTCAGTGGGTAATTAGAGGTGTTTAAAGCATAATTTATCAACAGTAATCTCACTAGAGGTTTTGATTTATCAAGAGAAAATGAAAACTCTAGTGGGATTTAATTGACTATTACACGATTAGAAGAAAGTATATAAAGATTAGAAGTAACGAAGTACTCCAATACAATAAAAAATTAATTGACTTACGAAAATACAACTGTCTTCAATTAATGTATTATTGTGCCATCTCAACATTACAAATATTACACTAGATGCATGCTAGATGGCAGTGGTGTGTTATAATTATGTGATGTTATTAGGTGTGCAAACTATGAAATCTTCACTGAACTCTGTAGACGGTTACTAGTCAAGAAGGCTTTGTTGATTCAATTTCATTTTTATTAAAACAGTTGCATTCCACTTCAATTATCCGGAGCCCAATAATCAACGTCACTTGACAGATGATTTTCAATAAATCTTAGTATTAAACAATCTCTGATACGTGACTATCCATAACATCATATAGCAGAAGCTATAACATAACCTAAACAATATAAACAAGTGTTAGAAAAGTTTTAATTAGGGATGGTGAAATAAACAAGAAAAGTTTTAATTAACGATGATGACATAAAAAATAAACATGAATAATTTTAAAAGAAACAATTAATGAAAGTACAATTTTCAAATTTGAATATTTTAGTGGTTGGTGTTAGTGGTTTATATTAGACCTGTGCGTAAAAGAAGTGCAACTCGTTGATGTACATGGTTTATTCCTCAACTTATTCAGGATTTCCGAATGGTGCTCTTCATTTATTTGTAAATAGCATTTCAGGGAAGATGCATACGTATGACCAGTGATCTTTATTAATTCTTGTTCTTGAATGCCAATGCGAGTCATATTTGAAACTGCTGTGCATCGACTGGAGGGGTTTGTATTTTTTTTTTTTTTTTTTTTTTGGCGTCCAGACCAGCGCAGTTTGAAATGTTGGCAAACAAAGAAACAAATGCTAGGGACGCAGTAAAATTAAACAAATGCTAGGGACACGATAAAATTAAACAAATACTAGGGGCGCGATAAGATTGTGCGATAAGCAGCCCTGATTGGTTGAAATACGTCCTTTTGTACCGTTTTATTGGTCAAAAGTAGTATGACGTAGTAAGAGTGTAATAGTCAGGAACCAAACAAGTCTTAAAAAGAATTTGGTTAAAAGTGGGAGTGAATTTAATTAATGATAAAAGATATGTAATAAGGGTGTAATACAATATACTTTGCAACAAATATATAATCACCATTTCCTTCAACGTCATCATCATTATTCATTTTAAAGATTAGACAATACGGTTATTCTTTGAGATATTTCAAACCAAAAAAAGTTTGATAAAATTTTGCTCGTTTTTGCTCCCTTTTCGAGATAAAAACTGTTTTATATGACACATTTCATAGCATGTTCTGGGAAAGCCATTGTTTTAATTTCCAATATGCACTGGAAGGGCAATCAAACCTGTTCATCACCGAAACAACGTGGAGATTATTTTATAGATCCGTGTGAAAAAGAAAGGTAATGACAGAAACTTTAAAGCAGGGGTCGTCAGCACAGAGCACGCTGGGGCTAGCCTCTCTTACCCGCGGAAAACGCAGTGCACTATAGTGCTCTCGTAGCTGCTAGCGGGTATGCTCTCTATCTCTCCCTGTTGCACGACAGTGCACACGGGACGGCACCGCGTACCCATTGCACATTTCAGTGAGTGCTGACGACTACTGCTTTAAAGTAAGCAAAAATTCGAGTAGTCTTGAAATTTTTCAAAGCTTTTTATTTTTTCTTGATATTTTCATTGCTGATACATTTTTAAACTTAGTCCAGATGAAAGTATAGATCAATATTTTTATACCAATACAAAAATCTTCAAAATATTGGAATAATAATAATAATAATAATAATAATAATAATAATAATAATAATAATAACACTCGAGAGAAAATTAAATGGAGAATAATAATATGGCAATTGCCTGCAATTATTCGGTTGAGAAACTTTTGTCATCCAGTCTGCTTTAAAAAAACTCAAAGTTCGAATTTATAAAACAGTTATATTAGGCCTACCGGTTATTCTGTATGGTTGTGAAACTTGGACTCTTACTTTGAGAGAGGAACATAGATTAAGGGTGCAAATCTAGTCTTTCAGGTGAAGCTCCCTGTAAAGGAGATTTGAATAATTTCAAGGGAAAAATTGTTCCGGGGCCGGGTATCGATCCCGGGACCTCTGGTTGAACGTACCAGCGCTCTACCACTGAGCTACCCGGGAACTCCACCCGACACCGTCTCAATTTTTCCCTTTATATCCACACAACTCGCGTGGGCTGACGAAACGCCAGAGACCCACAACGAGTGCACACAATCTCTGTGTGACTTGGAATTGTGGTTTCTGTTAACGTACACAGTAACGTATATATTATGCAAATCTAGTCTTTCAGGTGAAGCTCCCTGTAAAGCAGATTTGTGTGGATATAAAGGGAAAAACTGAGACGGTGTCGGGTGGAGTTCCCGGGTAGCTCAGTGGTAGAGCGCTGGTACGTTCAACCAGAGGTCCCGGGATCGATACCCGGCCCTGGAACAATTTTTCCCTTGAAATTATAGATTAAGGGTGTTTGAGAATAAGGTTCTTAGGAAAATATTTGGGGCTAAGAGGGATGAAGTTACAGGAGAATGGAGAAAGTTACACAACGCAGAACTTCATGCATTGTATTCTTCACCTGACATAATTAGGAACATTAAATCCAGACGTTTGAGATGGGCAGGGCATGTAGCTCGTATGGCTGAATCCAGAAATACACATAGAGTGTTAGTTGGGAGGCAGGAGAGAAAAAGATCTTTGGGGAGGCCGAGACGTAGATGGGAGGATACTAATAAAATGGATTTGAGAGAGATGGGATATGATGATAGAGAATGGATTAATCTTGCACAGGATAATAATAATAATAATAATAATAATAATAATAATAATGATTTATTTAACCTGGCAGAGTTAAGGCCATACGGCCTTCTCTAACACTCAACCAGGAATAAAGACTGCGTTACAAAAACACTACAAATTAACAAATTACACTACAATTTTACACACAAAACTGAATAAGATAATAATAATAATAAAAAATAAACAACAAATAAGAAGAAATCAGACATAATATATAACATACAGAAAGAAAGAAAAAAGCATAATAATATGTGAACAGCAGGTCAAAATAAATGAGGCATACAAAAAAAAAAGACAATTATTCATAATAATAATAATAATAATAATAATAATAATAATAAAGAAGAATAGTAATAATGATAATAATAATAATGATAATAATAATAATAATAATAATACTAATAGTAGTAATAAAATAGTGCAGTACAAAGTATACAGTGAATACAATATTTCTAAGTACACACAAAAAGGAAAATTAAGATTATATATAGCTCAACTTATCACATTAGAGATATAACATTATCGGAAAATATGAAAACAAAAATATAAAATAAGTTGAATATCATTAGAACATAAAAAAATGTGAATACGTGGAAACATGCAATACAACACTTGTCATAATAGTAAGTTAGTTTGGCAACTCGTCATAAGATAATTTTCTAACTTGGATTTGAAAGAATTCAATGTTCGGCAGCCCTTGACTTCAGGCGGCAGAGAGTTCCAGTGACGAGAGGTAGCAACAGTGAAGGATGAGGAATACAGAGACGATGCGTGAAGTGGAATTTCTAGCGTGTTATCGCGTTGTGCTCGAGTATTAATATTATGATAGCGAGAGAGAGTATGAAATCGAGCGAATAAATAATAGGGGGATGAAGAGTGCGTAATTCGATATAAGAGAGAAAGTGAGTGCAGATTTCTCCTCTCATGTAACCTAAGCCATGATAACTTCTTGAAAGAAGGTGAGATATGATCATAGTATCGAACATTACAAATGAAGCGGACGCACGCGTTATGAACACGCTGTAGTTACCCATGTAGGTACCGATGGCGGGTTTATGTGAGGGCGGCAATGAACCTTCGGGTTCCTTAAAAGCCATTTGTAAGTAATACTGCATTTTGGATACGTCTAGATATACGCCATTTCAATAAAGTTTAGTAAACGGTTGAAAAAAAAAATACGACTTGAAATAGACTAAGTGAAATTGCTTGAGCTTACTTTTGTATAGATTTCTATTGATTTCAGTCATGCGGTAGTTTATCCAGGACGCTCTCACAATATTGAATACTGTGATCATCTCTTAAGTCTTTGCATAAAAACCAATAATAATACGAATGGATTGTGGAGGCGAGGGATATAAATAATGGATTGGAGACTCATCCACTCGAATGCGTTACATTGCTTCCAGTTTATTACGTGTGAGCACGTGTATTCCATCATTCACATACGGTCTGGCGGATACAATGAATCAACTCTGCCGGAAGCCCTCAATGAAACGAGTCCGCTAGATTACAGCGTGAAGATTGATATAAAATACTTGAGCGATGTAAACAATCCACTCAAGATTCAGAAATAACTCACCCCAGAAAATTTCCGAGCTAGGCTATGTAGAAAATATAGAAAATTCAAACAGCCAACCTTATGCCGAAACATGGGAATTATTTTATGAAAATATGGAATATGATGAAATATGCAGGGTGTATCTAAATTGGTGTCAAATATTGCGGGGACGTGTTCCTAACATCAAAACAATTAAAAAGTTAATAAGAACATGGGTCCGAAAATCATTCGTTAGGGAGTTATTAAAGGATTTGTCCGTTCACTGACCGCTGATTGATGGTTTTTTTGTTTGTTTGTATTTTGTAGAGCAAAGAAATCAGAAGAAAATGTATTCTGTGAGTGACCACAAGGAAATGATTTGCATCATTTAATTGATGATGTGCTTCTGGACGTCATCCAACGAATATGTTTTAACACGATGCTCCTCCAGCTCATTTCAGTCTGATAGTTTGTAATTTTTTTAATGATCGATTTCCCCAAAGCTGTATTGGTCGAAGGGGATTCATTGCATGGCCTGCTCGATCGCCTGATTTGAATCCAATGGATTTCTTAATCTGGGGACATTTAAAGTCCCTGGTTTATGCGACTCCTGTACTTAATGTTGATATTCTGAGAGCGTATGCAAACTGGATTTCACGAAATACGAAACACTCCAGGAATTTTTAACAGAGCACGCCAGAGCATGTAACGCAGGTTTAGGGGGCACATCGAATCAGGAGGAAGCCACTCCGAGCAATTTTTGTAACATTAAATTTTGTCTTGTAACTCTGAAATAAATTATTTTGAGACCAATGTTCATATGAATGTTCTTATTGAATTTGGTATTCCCAAGAAACTAGTTCGATTAATTAAAATGTGTCTCGGTGAAACATACAGCAGAGTCCGTATAGGTCAGTTTCTATCTGATGCTTTTCCAATTCACTGCGGGCTAAAGCAGGGAGATGCACTATCACCTTTACTTTTTAACTTTGCTTTAGAATATGCCATTAGGAAAGTTCAGGATAACAGGCAGGGTTTGGAATTGAACGGGTTACATCAGCTTCTTGTCTATGCGGATGACGTGAATATGTTAGGAGAAAGTACACAAACGATTAGGGAAAACACGGAAATTTTACTTGAAGCAACTAAAGCGATCGGTTTGGAAGTAAATCCCCGAAAAGACAAAATATATGATTATGTCTCGTGACCAGAATATTGTACGAAATGGAAATATAAAAATTGGAGATTTATCCTTGGAAGGGGTGGAAAAATTCAAATATCTTGGAGCAACAGTAACAAATATAAATGACACTCGGGAGGAAATTAAACGCAAAATAAATATGGGAAATGCCTGTTATTATTCGGTTGAGAAGCTCTTATCATCCAGTCTGCTGTCCAAAAATCTGAAAGTTAGAATTTATAAAACAGTTATATTACCGGTTGTTCTGTATGGTTGTGAAACTTGGACTCTCACTCTGAGAGAGGAACATAGGTTAAGGGTGTTTGAGAATAAGGTGCTTAGGAAAATATTTGGGGCTAAGCGGGATGAAGTTACAGGAGAATGGAGAAAGTTACACAACGCAGAACTGCACGCTTTGTATTCTTTACCTGACATAATTAGGAACATTAAATCCAGACGTTTGAGATGGGCAGGACATGTAGCACGTATGGGCGAATCCAGAAATGCATATAGAGTGTTAGTTGGGAGACCAGAGGGAAAAAGACCTTTAGGGAGGCCGAGATGTAGATGGGAAGGTAATATAAAAATGGATTTGAGGGAGGTGGGATATGATGATAGAGACTGGATTAATCTTGCACAGGATAGGGACCGATGGCGGGCTTATGTGAGGGCGGCAATGAACCTCCGGGATCCTTAAAAGCCATTTGTAAGTAAGTAAGTAAGTAAGTTCATATGAACCTTTTGTAATGTTTTTGTGTTACGAACACATCCCCGAAATATTTGACACCAATTTAGATACACCCTGTATTCTTGCTCACCTTGTTTTGTCTTTTCTAAGGAAACAAAAACCAATATGTTACAGGTTTTCAATAGAGATTCTATTCTCCTTTGCTTTAACCAATATATTATATGAACACGAATATATATTGAAGTGGGGTAACACTGAAGACCGCTGCATTCAACAAACAGAAGTTCGATTTTGAAAAGAAGTAAATAAATACGGACGCAAAAAATTATTCGTAGAGAATTACTGAGTTTTTATATTACACATACTGACTCGTAAATTATATCGGTTTTGGAGCAAGCCTTTGATTGGAGTGTGTTGTAACAAGAAATTAATCAATCTTCAAAGTCAATGTCATTAGTAGGGACCGTATTCTCTCAAATGTCGTATGGAGATAATGTTTATTGTTCATAGACTATTTGGTGTGACGTCATGTTGGTGCGTGGCACAGGTACTATGAGGTAAGACTTGCATCTTTTTGTTCTGTAGTTGACGTTCTATTAATCATTTAAAACTTGACCTTGGAGACTGTTGTAAGTGCATTCCAGTGATAAAGATTTATAGTATGATTACCTTTCCTACAATTTAGATTATTTCTGCATTCATTTATTTGATTCATTTTTAATGGTATTTGCAGAGTTAAGTCCACAAGGGTTTATTTCCACTCAACTAGTATAAAAATACTGTACAATTAATATGAACAACATCAATACAGAAAGCAATGGAATAATAATAACAATAATAATAACAATAATAATAATAATAATAATAATAATAATAATAATAATAATAGCAAAATGTAGATATGTTTAGTTACATGTAATTCTAAAGAGTTAAACAATTACAATTTAGTGTTAAATAAGACAATTTGAATAAAAGAAATGTTTAACATAATGAAGCAAATTGATATATTAAAAATATATTTTCTACAAAAGTAATCTATGTATTGTGGGTCCCTATCACCACGGCATGGCGCGTCCTCAGGTTGCGGATAGAGGAGACGGCCTCCAGTTATGGAGGGTAGCTGTGAATATATTGAATAAGCAGTCGCGGACAGCCGATGAGGGGTGGTCCTCCAGCTTGGGGGTTGGGCGAAGGGCTAACAACCTATCACCGTAAAAAACAGCTTGTTACGAATCCTTCAAATAAGCCTCGGAATGGGACTGATTCTCTGGCACGACCACAGCAAAGGAATAAGGTTTTGAGATTTGGTACTTGGAATGTTACAAGTCTATATAGAACAGGAGGGGTAACATTAGTAGCAAAAGAACTAGCTAGATATAGAATAGACTTTGTGGGAGTACAGGAGGTTAGATGGGAACGGCATAACACAAATAGGAGATTATTTGTTTTATTATGGGAAAACTTGGACTCTCACTTTGAGAGAGAAACAGAGGTTAAGGTTGTTTGAGAATAAGGTGCTTAGAAAAATATTTGTGGCAAAGGGGGATGAAGTTACAGGAGAATGGAGAAAGTTACACAACGCAGAACTGCATGCATTGTATTCTTCACCTGACATAATCAGGAACTTTAAATCTAACGTTTGAGATGGGCAGGGCATGTAGCACTTATGGGCCAATCAAGAAATGCATATAGAGTGTTAGTTTGGAGGCCGGAAGGAAAAAGACCTTTGGGGAGGCCGAGATGTAGATGAGAGGATAATATTAAATTGGATTTGAGGGAGGTGGGATATGATGATAGAGACTGGATTAATCTTGCTCAGGATAGGGACCGATGGCGGGCTTATGTGAGGGCGGCAATGAACCTGCGGGTTCCCCAACACTTAAATTGACAAACTATCCTATAATATACAACAGGCTAATAGGCTATATGCTATAATTTTAATAGAACTATAGAAAAAAATTGGTAGGAAAATTAAAATTTCACAATACTATAATATTGTACAACATATAAAAGTATGGACATTGCGATAGTTATTTTCTTTACGGTCCGACAAGGTTTAATAAACTACTGTGAGAAATGAAGCTTTGCCAAGTTAAGGGTTAAAAGCCATTCGTCAATACCCCCATCTCCTTGAAATTACTTCGGTTAATATCATGTGTTTCAATAAAATTCAAAATTGTTATTTTTCACTCTAACAACAATGTATCACTAAGCCTCAAGGCATTTACTCTATTTTTGTATCACGGTACTCTTTGTCGATGGCAACCTGTAGTGGTTACAGGAAGAAATAAATAAATAAATAAATAAATAAATAAATAAATAATAATAATTATTATTATTATTATTGTTATTATTATTATTATTATTATTATTATTATTTCAGTACATGGCATTGTGAACTTTACCATCGTTGGTGATATCTGGTATTAGTTGGCAACACTAAAGAGACGGCCAAGTTAGCCTTTTAGGAACTAATATTACGTGATCCTCACTATATATGATGTATAAAGATAATCTAAAAACCAAAATATACCTGCAAGTATTGTGTGATAACTGTAAAAATTGTAAATTGACAGATTCTAAAGTTGAAGAGCAATCAGCAAAATTTTTTCACTTATTTCACTCTTACGCTCAGACTACCCCGTCCCTGAAGTGCAACTTACAGATTTACATACCTTATTGGACTTGTTTACATACTCAAGTGTTTTGAATAATAATAATTCAATAATAGTACATTATGCAACGAGCCTGTAATGGTAGTAATTAAGACCCGAGCATGTTCATGAAACGAGCGCAAGCGAGTTTCATAATTTTCATACGAGCGTCTTAATTACCACTATAGGCAAATTTCATACGACTTTTTATGCTCGACCATATTTCTAACTTGAAATTATTCATAAGTATTCATGTTATTCGTATCTGACTGGGGAGCGGAACTGACCTTGTGCAATACCTCGTAAATTTTGAGATGTGCGCAGACGCGAAAGTATTAATTTTTTCCGAGAAACAAATGTCATTGATATAATCTAGAGAGTAAAATAAACATTAATCTTTATATAACATTGAAATTGATTTAGACATTGAAAAACGAGATGACAAATTGAATTTATTTGAATATTATTTACAATTAACGCTAATTATTATAGTAACAGAACATAACATTCTGCGACAGTATTGGATTTCCAGCCTCCGTGACGTTTCGCTAGTCGTCTTTCGATTGCATATCCGAGAATAATCGATACTTGCGCTTTCATATTGCTACAATGGTGTTTTCTGATTGGTGGAACACCTGAACTTTAATGAATAGGTGTACTTTAATGAGGTCCATTAGAGGGCTGTTACCAGGTGTATAATTACTATATTTCGGCATGGTCGAGCATTATAGTAATATACGTTACAAGAGCGGTATGTTGACGTTTTCATGGTCGAGGAAAATATTGAAAAAGCGAAACGTAGTTGAGCTTTTTTAATTTCCGAGAACATGAAAACAAACATACCGCTCGTGTATCGTACATTATTTTGTGCGAAGATCGTTTATTACATACCTGAAAGACGAATTTCTAATTAGTTGCAATGAAATCTCCATGTTGGTTTCTGTTTAATGACGCCAACTTCGGAACACCAAAATATCTTTCTTCAACATTGTTGCTATAAAATGTTTTCTGTGTTTACTATACTCCAGCAGGCCGTGATATATGTGTCTTTTTTTCCCCCAGTCTATAAATGCGAACTTAAAACAAACGGTAAGGTTATGTAATGATATATTTTTCATTTTAATATTTTAACAATATTATTTATATAAGCTTAACATATTGCAGTAATAACATCGGCATCTGGAATCTTGTTGATTTTTTCACGGCTTCCTTAATGTTACTTGTATCAGGAATGCAATAAGTTTCGTGGAGTAGTAGACTTTACTTAATTTTTGCAAATATTTAAAAACAATAATTAACATTGCAATTTAGGTGAAATTGCAGTGATAAGTTTCCAATTTATAATTATTAGGCCTACTATGTTAAACGTCTCTAAAAATAATATGTTAAAAGCCTAAAGCAGTAAAATGAATGTCACTCTTAAGCGGTAAGAAGAGGGAAATTGTTATGTGTGTTAGGTTGGGAATACTGAATGTGGTATTTCACACTTACCGCGTATTGGTTCTGTGCGGAAAACAAGCAAATACGCACGATCTCGCACAAAATATCTTTCTTCAACATTGTTGCTTTAAAATGTTTTCTGTGTTTACTATACTCCAACAGGCCGTGATATACGTCTGTCTTTTTTTTTCCCCCAGTCTATAAATGCGAACTTAAAACAAACGGTAAGGTTATGTAATGATTTATTTTTCATTTTAATATTTTAACAATATTATTTATATAACATATTGCAGTAATAACATCGGCATCTGGAATCTTGTTGATTTTTTCACGGCTTCCTTAATGTTACTTGTATCGGGAATGCAATAAGTTTCGTAGAGTAGTAGACTTTACTTAATTTTTGCAAATATTTTAAAACAATAATTAACAGTGCAATTTAGGTGAAATTGCAGCGGTAAGTTTCCAATTTATAATTATTAGGCCTACTATGTTAAACGTCTCTAAAAATAATATGTTAAAAGCCTAAAGCAGTAAAATGAATGTCGCGCTTAAGCGGTAAGAAGAGGGAAATTATTATGTGTGTTACGTTGGGAATACTGAATGTGGTATTTCACACTTACCGCGTATTGGTTCTGTGCGGAAAACAAGCAAATACGCACGATCTCGCACAAAATATCTTTCTTCAACATTGTTGCTATAAAATGTTTTCTGTGTTTACTATACTCCAACAGGCCGTGATATACGTCTGTCTTTTTTTTCCCCCAGTCTATAAATGTGAACTTAAACAAACGGTAAGGTTATGTAATGATTTATTTTTAATTTTAATATTTTAACAATATTATTTATATAACATATTGTAGTAATAACATCGGCATCTGGAATCTTGTTGATTTTTTCACGGCTTCCTTAATGTTACTTGTATCGGGAATGCAATAAGTTTCGTGGAGTAGTAGACTTTACTTAATTTTTGCAAATATTTAAAAACAATAATTAACAGTGCAATTTAGGTGAAATTGCAGTGGTAAGTTTCCAATTTATAATTATTACTATGTTAAACGTCATATGTTAAACGCCTAAAGCAGTAAAATGAATGTCGCGCTTAAGCGGTAAGAAGAGGGAAATTGTTATTTGTGTTACGTTGGGAATATTGAATGTGGTATATCACACTTACCGCGTATTGGTTTTGTGCGGAAACCAAGCAAATACGCACGATCTCGCACAAAATTCATTATGAACGATATGGTAGAACTGTTAAAAATCAAGTGAAACATAGAAGAATGGAGAATGCGTCATTTTCGTAACACATACTTTGTGTCTGTACTGTTTAAACAAGACAGATTCAGTGTGCTCTGCTTCATGACGGCAAAGTTTACACGCCAAGCAGTGCGGAGGATATTGTCGCTAGCGCTCCAGATGAAAGGTGTGTAATTAAGACTCTCCGCATGCTGTATCGGACCGCGGACGAGCTCTTGCGGTGAACCGCCACAAGTGTGGACTGATGTCCGGCCTCCGGCGCCGTGCACCTAGCAGCACGTTCTGCGGTCAGATGCCACGTCACACCGCCTCTAGCAGAAATTTTACGTCCGCAAAGCGTGATCATGCCCTCAGCAGTGCATGCGTTTCTGGCTGTAAATCCTGCAGGCCGGGCTTCGATTTACCTTCAACGTATACAGAAGTGACAAAGTATAAGATTATGTCTCGTGACCAGAATATTGTACGAAATGGAAATATAAAAATTGGAGATTTATCCTTCGAAGAGGTGGAAAAATTCAAATATCTTGGAGCAACAGTAACAAATATAAATGACACTCGGGAGGAAATTAAACGCAGAATAAATATGGGAAATGCGTGTTATTATTCGGTTGAGAAGCTCTTATCATCCAGTTTGCTGTCCAAAAATCTGAAAGTTAGAATTTATAAAACAGTTATATTACCGGTTGTTCTGTATGGTTGTAAAACTTGGACTCTCACTCTGAGAGAGGAACATAGGTTAAGGGTGTTTGAGAATAAGGTGCTGAGGAAAATATTTGGGGCTAAGCGGGATGAAGTTACAGGGGAATGGAGAAAGTTACACAACACAGAACTGCACGCATTGTATTCTTCACCTGACATAATTAGGAACATTAAATCCAGACGTTTGAGATGGGCAGGGCATGTAGCACGTATGGGCGAATCCAGAAATGCATATAGAGTGTTAGTTGGGAGACCGGAGGGAAAAAGACCTTTAGGGAGGCCGAGACGTAGATGGGAGGATAATATTAAAATGGATTTGAGGGAGGTGGGGTATGATGATAGAGACTGGATTAATCTTGCACTGGATAGGGACCGCTGGCGGGCTTATGTGAGGGCGGCAATGAACCTTCGGGTTCCTTAAAAGCCATTTGTAAGTAAGTAAGTAAGTATACAGAAGTGTCTCAAGAGGAATGTAAAATACTTCAGGATAATGTAGCTTGGGTTAACCTACATCTGTTTAACCTGGTAGCCACATAGGGGAGAGTCGGGTAGTATCGGACATCGGGTAATATCGGACAGTGCGTTTCTTTCATCTACCATCATATGGTAGTACCTGAATGACATGGTTACGTTTGTCTATGCGACATCACAGAAACGTAACCATGTCAATTAGGTACTATAATCGTGTGGTAGATGAAAGAGACTCACTGTCCGATATTACCCGCTGTCCGATACTACCCGACTCTCCCCTAAAGATTCGATCTTTGGCTTTCAATGGACACAGTACACGAGACACGTGTAGGCTTCATTTCTAGCTCTCGTTACCTAAACAGAGAGGATGCTATATACCAGCGTTTCTCAAATTTTTTTGAAGTGGGGACCACTTTTTTAAGTCAGAACAATTCCGCGGACCACCTTACTCTTGTTCCCTTCGAATGGAAATTTATCATATTTGTAGCATATTTTAATACCAGTATACTTATATTTTAAAATAGAATTAATTAATTATAATACTTTTCTAATTATATTTTTTGTTTTTCTAATTATATTTTTTGTACCCAATCACAAGTAACTTATAACAAATTCTGTGCATTGTTGATTCATCGCTTGCCTGTTAGCAGTTAGTTGTTTGAAATCCTTCTTACACTAGTAGTTAGTTGTCCTTGTCTCTGTCCCATTATAAATAATGGAAAACTGGCTTCGATCCGGATCTTTGAAAAGAAAGAAACATGAAGATACGTTTCATTTAGGCAGTGCTAATATCAGAAGCTGTGTGTGAAGAAATATATTAATTATAGTGTCATTAAAGAAATATCTAATCCTAGTGGTAGCTATTCTAAGAAAAAATACTTTTGTAAATATGACAAGAGTTATTTGGAACTTGGATTTACTTGGTGTGGCAATGAGAGTGAACCAAAACCTCGGTGCGTTGTTTGTTACGAGGTGCTTTAAACGAGTGTATGAAACCCGAGAAATTGAAACGGCACTTAGAGACGAAACACGCAGGTGTAAAAAGTAAACCTGTCGAATTTTAAAATAGGCGGAGTCTAAAATTTCTTATATCGTCATCTGGAAAAATAAATGAAAAAATCAATTCAGAAACATGCCCGATTTTCAACAAGTAAAGATGCAATTTGGCACCTTCTATTATTGGTTTACGACGTAAAACTATTAAGAAAGTCATCAATACATGAAAAGGTTCCTCTGTTATTTTGGTCCTCTGTTAGGAATTCGGGTGATCCCTGACTCGGTTACAGGCTCGGCGCCAGATATGCAGGAGAAGATGGTGAGAAACTCCACGTTCATAGTGCTTTAAATCCCTCTTTTGTTGCTGAGAGTAGAGTGGGAAGTGATTAGACGGGTAGGGAGAAAAATTGAAAGGCGATTGCCATGTGTCATTTTCAAACTCTGAGATTTTCAGCTGTAGTGTGATACGCAATTCGTTTGAATTTTATTTTTTCTTCTGTATTTTTTTTAAGGACCACAAGGACAGAACTCGAGGACCACAGGTGGTCTGCGGACCATAGTTTGAGAAACGCTTCTATATACGAAACGAACACACGTGCTTCTTCCTCAATCCTTCCACTGCAACTGACGTAATGTTCATTGGTGTTGCGTCATCCACCTGACAATTCTGCCAACCTGTGCATTATTTATGAAATGATCCTCGTAGATGCGAATATAGAATAATATTGATATTGATATTGATATTGATATTTATTTGTCATTCAACTTTACAATTCACAGTTATGGTGGACCTTCACATTTCTGTTTTTCGATCCACCATCCCTTTATACATATAACTCTTTTCTATTAAGGTATTCTTTGCCGAGAATTTCTTGATTGCTTTCTAATGTTCTGTTATGACTGAATTGCTATATGTCCTTCCCCCTCTATCCTCTTCTATTCTCTCCCTCCTACCTAGACTGTTCCTCTTCCATTTATCACTCCTATTAAATATTGCATATTCCTTCCTTCATAATTTGCGTTATTTACATATTTATCTCTTTCTTTTCGCTTCGCTCCTAAATTTCCTATTTTATTACCCCTATCCATATACTTATTTCTATAATACTCCTACAGTTATAGTACCCCTGCTACTACTATATAGAATAATATAGAAATTAGGATATAGAGGATGGTGGAGGTAATGTAGTAGAATTAAATAGAGCAGAAACAAGGGTAAGAGGGTGGGAAGGGAGAAAATAAAAAAAATGGGATTTCCGGAATGTGGGTATAGGGCTAGACGAAAGTAGTATAAGTGGGGTTATTGCATATTATATCTAGCCTACTGAGCCTACTCGACAGATGAAATCATTGTGTATACTTTGCTACTCCCATGCTTAAAGATCACAAGTACGACTGTACATAAGTTTCAATATTTGTACAGTTAACACATTAAGGTCTAATGCGAACAATCACCAACTTTTTCCCCCATTATACAGGGTGATTCACGAAGATTTACTATCTCTTACGGAGCTTATTTCTGAAGTCATTATTAGCACATGTGTCATATAAACATGTGTCCTAATCTCAACATTTTCAGAGTTACATTAATTTGAAGTGGTTTGTAAAATACCATTATCCTTTAGTTTCAAGGGTAAAAGAATATTACAGGAAAAGAATGAACTGTTCAGGAGTATCATTTCTTTAATTACCTAGTATTCTGAAGCTAAAAATATGTTGTGAATTCCACAGTTGCTTCGTATAGATTTCTTTTCGTTTTTTAACCCCCTTACTGCTTAGGACAGTTTTGCACACACTGGTTTAATATTCAAATAACTTAAGTAATTATCTATTTCTCAAATGATGTCACATATGGTCAAATTCAGTTATTGACAGTGTGCCATATCTGTCCCAGTATGCAGTTTGAAATATTACATGCTTATATTATAAGTTACATGAACATAAAACGGGTATGTGCCATATCTGTCGCAGTATGGGGAAAGGGGTTAACTATAAAATTATATTTTTCTTACGAGTTTATCACAAATTTTTACATATCACTGTACATTGGGATATATAATTAAACTGTAAAGAATCAAGTTCCTAAAGTCGTATGATGTCTAATAATTTTTGTGATAAGTGCGTAAGAATAATGTAATTTGTAGTTAGAAATTGAAACACAAAATCTGTACAAAGCAATTAACAACACATTTTAGCTTCAGAACACTAGCCAATTAAAGAAATGATACTTCTGAATAGTTCATTCTCTATTTGTAATATTCTTTTACCCTTAGAACTAAAGAAAAAAAAAAGGTTTTTTACTAATAATTTCAAATTGGTGTAACTCTGAAAATATTGAGATTAAGACACATGTTTATATGACATTTTCTGCTCAGAATATCTTTGGAAACAAGCTCCGTAAGTGACGGTAAATCCTCGTGAATCACCATGTATAACCTTAATATTAGAATGCAGAGATGAAGAGAATTTGAAGCATGTTGTGACGATACTAGACGTATGTACAGTCACGAAGCTCAATACATAGTAAATATGCATCCATAGGTAGTTGCTAACCACTAGGATCGCTACTGTCGCCTCATTACAGACAATGCGAAATAGTACCGGCACAGTCTATTGTTCCTAGCACCTTCATAAACTCAAGCTTCGTGACTGTATATACTAGACTGTGACGATTCTGTCAGCAAAGAACTAGAGCGACATTCGATTTTAAAGATCGGTCCGAAAACCTATGAAAAATATATTGTAAACATGTAAAAAGGGATACAATGCAGCCTAATTCGGTCCTTTCGATTGTTGTAGTAGCCTAGAAGGCGACTCGGGGACTAGACAATTTTATTACTCGCCGATTATCCCTCTCATATAGTCTAAATTGCGATAAATTGCCCAATCTGACAACCCTGTGAACGACAATAATATAACTGTAATTGTTGTATTGGCGGGAATCTGAGACATGACGGCAAAGAACATCAATTAAAATAACCAATGCAGGGATTTTCAGATAACTACACAAACCTATTGTTTGGCTGGCGTCTTTGATTTTTCTTTTTACGTTGCAGATTTTTAGTCTTCTACTTATTATGAATTCGTTAATGACGTGAGCTTAATAGAAGAAAACCTTTTATGTTCTCATATTAATATCCTAGAAGTCTGAGAAAAGAAAGGGATAATTGGAACTGAAAAAAAAATAGTTAAATCTAGAAGATCCTCAGTTCTGAGAAATGTACTTCAGCCTCTTGTTGAAAGTATTTGTAAGAAGTTGAAAGAAAAAAAAACGAAACTGAAATAGGTCAAGAAGAACATTGTAATGTGTATGCGTTTAAAACATTCTAAAACTTATTGTAATGTTACTATCTTGACTGAAGCACTTGATTTTGAAATCCCTGATGTAAGAATTTAGAAAAATAGAATCCCTAAATGTTTATCTTACAATAAAATACCTCTAGGCTGACATTCCTATATCTTATCATTCTCTTTGTTAAGGACATTGTTACTGAATAATATGATTAAAGCAGACGATGATGGTTCAGATGGTAATGTTTGAGACTAGCCTTGGGGAAGTCCCGAGTTAAAACCCCGTGACCGGCCAATATGACTGAGGTTTTTCATGATTTCTCTCAGTCACAAGGCAAATGCTTGATTTTAAATGTACAATAGTTGAAAAAAAAAAACCGGACGACCCTTGAAGCTAATTTTAGAGCCTTGTTCACTCCAGAGCACGATAGACTGGTAACTAAGACTTTCGTGGTTCGAATCCTGCCTAAGAAGGAAACTTTTTTTTGTACCTTATTCAAATTTATTTCCAAAACTTTTCGGTTGCAGCGATTATTTTACTACTTAATTAAATTCCCAGAACATAAATTTTACCATTTCCCATATGTCGTCATTAAATCTTATTGTTATTAATTTATTATCATAGAGGTTTCCATTATCATCGTCAATTGTCATCGTTGAATTTCTTTGACGAGAACAGAGGCTCGTTTCAAAATGTTTACAATCTTTGTAAATTGTGAACTGTTTTTGTAAATTGTACATTTTTGTTATAGAATCTTTGTTTGTAATGTTGAACTTTACAAAGGAAATCAATTCTTTACAAATTAAATTTTGCGCACTTTACAAATGTTTTGTTTCACAATCAAGGAGTAATTTTACAAATGAGCAAACTATAGGCCTACTTGTAAAGTTACCACATTTTCTACAATACCTCTGAGATGTGCAAAGTTTAATATTGTATCAAATTGTCAATATGCAAAATTAAGATATTTAATTAATTAAAGCTTTAGAAACTGGATATCATTAAGAATTAAACTAAAGCAGTTATGATTCGATTTAGCATTTCTATGACTCAGACGAAGATATTGAATTTAGGCCTAATCAAAGAACACGTATGGGTAAAATATTCCGGCTAAGAAATAATAACACGTTGGTATCACTGTATGAATTTAATGAAAGATTTCGAATGAGTCCCATTATAACCTCGAACCGAGAATTGTATTGTTTTGCATTGGTTTTATACAGGAACATCATTTTATTTTTACTAACATTTTTAATATTAACTTGCCTATACTTCTGAATCAACGCCGTTTGCTAACCCCTTCCACGACTGGAGTTCGATGATACTGGCGTAATATACAAACAAATCACTTTACTAGGTATAGGAGGGAAGAAAAGTAATTCATCCATTTACGTAAACTAGGAAATATTGCGCTTTTGAGTTTGATCATTTGCATTAGGTTTTTGTTTAATCAAAATACAGTATAGTATTAACAATGAGTGTTTTTACTCACGAACTGAGCTGTCCATGTGAACGTATTCATTATGAAGAGTATATTATACTGTCTACAGCACATTAGCGTACAATATAGAGCATGAAGTTAAATTGAAAAATAATCATAATATGGATATTTAAACACATTTTTTAAAATGGTGGCCGTTCATTTCGATACAGGCTTCAGTTCTAATGTGCATATTATCGCACTATAGACTATTGCATCTAATTCCAATTACCAGTTTCGTCTTTCGTACTAGTAACTCATGTTGAAATAATTCTGTACCTACTCTAAAAAAGAGTACCTTACGTACTGTAAATTCAATCTTCACTTCTGTCCGATCCGAAAAGATAAAATTACTCAGACATACTATCTACTGTCCGTCCAAGTGGTTATGTCATAGGGTCGTAGAAAGGGAGGAAATCACGTGACAGTTAATTACTTAACGAGGCCCTTTTATTTAAGTTATTTTAAACAGTTGTATAATATTACGTAGACGTCTAGTTCCTAACAGAAATTACTGTTCTCAGAAAAGAGCTAAGACAGCCCAGACACTAGCTGGCGAATAAAAGCTGGTGGGGAAACCGGGATACGACGTAGGCAAATGGACGACAATACCTGTGCAAAAATGATTCAATATTGAAAGCTCTTTCGTCACTGGAAAACGCGAACATATTTTTGGAACGTACTGTTTACTATGACCGTAAGGCTACTATGACTGTATATGCGGTCTTGGATCTGTGTGGAGGACGGTTGAACGTCGTTAGTAGAGGGGTGGGAGTGAAGTACATTCAATAACTCAGGTACAGTAAAAATTGAAGTGAAAATAAAATGATGTCCCTGTACTATAATTATAGTAGTCAGTTCCGAACGTTTAACAGATAAGCACGGAATTTCTAAGGCTTCAGTGTACAGAAGACAGAAGTAACACAAGGTAGTGGATGTTGTTAAAAGAGTTAAATTGGAGGTAGGTTTTTGATCACCAAATGTTACTTATTGTGGAGCAGGATTCTTATGCTGCTGCTAGGTTCACTAATGCTTTTGAGGTTATGGTTGCAACATTATTAAAAACTGATGTATCAACACAAAAATGAAGCAGATTTTGTGGTTAGACATGTAATTATTTTATCAATTGCATATTTGTACGTGGACCAAATCTGTTATTTACTAATTTGACTGAATTTGGCACTAACGTTGGTCATTTAAATCATATACCAATCAATAAATCAACACATTGGTATACTCGACCAATAATATCACAAGATATAAAAATGTAGATACTTTCAAATTTTTCTTAACAATACTTCATATTTGGTGAAATATGAATCGGCAAACTTAAAGTAATCTGTTTTAGTATAAAAATGGCAAACATATCCGTCGAAAGTGGTAAAAATACAGCGACTTTAGCTCTGTTCCTTAGCGATTTTTGTAAATTGTCGTTGGCGATATTATATAACCAAAAATGTTTCCATTTTGAATCTTGCGTACGCTACTTTTAACACTCGAATATAAGTAATTAATTAACTAGCGTACTTACTCGTGTTATTTTTTGGGCAGACAGGCAGATCATTCCAAACACGCTACAAAGAACACATTAAAGCAATAACCAGAGGACACAATACATCTACATATGCCGAACACATAACCAATGCTAACCACACATACAATAACATAAATGCGGACATGGAAATCCTACACATACAACCCAAGAACCAAAAACTCAACACACTAGAACAATACGAAATATACAGACACACTAAAACACACCCCGATCAAATTCTCAATACACAGATCAATTTCAGAACACACACTCTATTTGACTCCATTTTTCAACACCTTTCAACAATCAAAGGCACCCACATAACAGGCAGAGAAGTTCGAGATGACGCCGAGATCTAGTAGGCTCTGAGGATGGTGTGATGAAGCACCGAAACAGCTGTAAGCCGCACAAACTTACTTAATTAACACGAGTAAGTCCGCTAGTTAATCAATTACAAAAATGTTTATTTTTAAATTTCTTTAGCGATTTTGTAAAGTTCGAGAAACTTTACAAATTAATAAGATAGCATTGTGAAACACGGTTTACACGCATTTGTAATCTTTTACTTGTTATTTGTAAACTGTTAATTTGTAATTTGTTAGCATTGTGAAACAAGCCCCAGGTGTATCCACAAGTAAATAATCACCCTCGACAACATACTTACGAATGTATGACAACCACCTGTGCTTAACAAGCTCAAAAGAAAGTCATTCATGAGCTGATGGCACTTCAAAGAGTGGATTCGTGCCAGCTTCAAGGGTAAGCACGTTGTTTAGTAACAACTCTGTGTTTATTGATTCAAATGGATCGAATGCGAACAAGAGACCATGGAGCACAAAGAAACGCAAACAAGCACAAATGCTACTATATACATACAACTCCATCTAAATGTAAACACCGTACCTGCTTCAGAATTAGGCTTTTGGGTACACTGTACACTCACAACAGTACCGCAGAAATGGGTAAAGTCAATCAGTGGGTATAAAATCGATCATTTGCTATTTTTATTGAAAATTATATATTTTCTCAGTTACTTGTTAAAATGTTGTTATGCTGACTTCATTGCCTGAAATTGCAAATGTAAGCGAGAGGGACAACAAAAAGCCTGCGAATGGGAACACTGTGTAATTACCGTTGAAGTGAAAATTGTTATTCTCAACTTCTTCTCTTAAATGAAAACAAAGTCTTACAAACTCTAAATTATAGTCAGCAGTGAAAGGAGACAGGAAGTATACGTAAGTACTTTTCGATGAGATTGTATCCTGAAATAATAGTTTTGCAGTTCGTAAATGTTAGTATTGAAACTTATTATTTTAAGAAAACTTGTACCTTTGTAGGGTTAATCGATCATGCCATCGACCTACTCGAAACAGGTAGGACCAGCAGGAAGAATAAATTGTTCACCGAAATACCTCCAACTAACACTTATAAACAGAAAAGTATCATAGCATAGCTTAAATATTGAAGGGATAGTGGGGAAAGAGGAAGACGAAATTATGGTGAATTTCTTGCGTAAGAGAAGCACTACCAAAGGAACATATTTTGTACACCCCTCTGTACCTGACTATAGGAACAACTTACAGTAGTTTCTAAAGTGACATGAGGAGGGGAAGATTTCAAATAAGATCTGATATAAACCTAAGCAATGTTGAATAGCATTTTAGATTATAACTGAAGGGTGTTATTTCAATGTAAATTTTGAATTCTTAAATCTCTGTTTGTTGGTATGTGAAGTATTAAAATGTGTTTTTATGTTTTATAAGTTGGCAATCAGTCACGATTGTACAGTGGAGACCTATAGGCCTAATTATATCGAATAGTATGATCACAGTAACAAAAGATGCATTATATAATGCTATAGGCATATATTGAAGATTATTATTGTTTTTACACCCCTTATAACAAATAAAATATATGTAATACACTTAATTTGTTTTTTAAAAACATAAACAGTGATCGACTTTACTCCGCAATATTTTAAAATCGATCGTAAACTAAAAATTCAATGGTGATCGACTTTACCCTATTTAAACAGGTAACTTCGATCACAATTCAAATAAAAAAAAACAGTATTTTTATAGATTGTAATTCAATTCTTGTAACATGTCTTCACAAGTGAAGGATATGACAACAAAATGTTATTTTCTGAGGAACTTCGCTCCATTGCATAACCTCAATATCATTACAAAATTGCAAATTTTGATCGACTTCACCCTTTTCTACGGTACTCATGATCGGTCAGGGAAAATTTCTTAACCGAGTTTGGACCAGACAGAGAAAGTCAGCAAATGGATATCAAAATTTCTGTAGATTGATGAATGGGCAACTTACTAGTGTTATATATTTAAGCACGTGGACTTACAGCTGTTTCGGTATATACACCATTGTCAGAGCCTACTGGATCATAGCGCCATCTTGATATCGCTGCCTGTTTTAAGGGTGTGTTTGTTTGTTGTAATGTGGAATCAAATAGTGAGTGTGTTCTGAAATTGATCTGTGTGTTGAGAATTTGATCAGGGTGTGTTTGTATATTTCATATTGTTCTACTGTGTTGAGTTATTGGTTTTTGGGTTGGATATGTAGGATGTCCATGTCTGTATTTATGTTATTGTATGTATGGTTAGAATTAGTATGTGTTCGGCATATGTAGATGTATTGTATCCTAACTAATGCTAACCATACATACAATAACCTAAATACAGACATGGAAATCGTACACATCCAACCCAAAAACCAAAAACTCAACACACTACAACAATATGAAATATATAGACACACTAAAACACACCCAAATCAAATTCTCAACACACAGATCAATTTCAGAACACACTATTTGACTCCACATTACAACACACAAACACACCCTTACAACAGGCAGCGATATCAAGATGACGCTATGATCCAGTTGGCTCTGACGACGGCGTATATACCGAAACAGCTGTAAGCCCACGTGCTTAAATATATAACACTAGTAAATGCCCATTTATCAATCTTCTTTAATAAAGTGTTAAAAGTAGTGTACGCAAGACTCATAATGGAAAATTTCTGTGTGAACTCTGATAACGATAAGAAATTTTGTTGAATACTTTCTAATTTATCCGAGTCAGTATTTATTATAACAAAATTCCAGACTAAGATGCATATTCAAGTTTTGTTATCGCCAATGTAAAGTAAAATATTGAAGCAGAATTAGGCGTAAAGCAAGAATGCATTGGTATGAAATTGCATTATTTGTAAGTCTGATAATGATAATGATGGTAATAATAACGATGATGGAAGGTAATGATAATAATAATAATGATAATTAATATCATTATTATTGTTATTTTACTGTTTTTTATTATTTTATTAACGTTTTTTTCTGAAGATTCAAACTGTGCATAGTTATAGTACAAATAGCCTACAGGCTCGTGCGAAGGATCACGTGTTACACGAGTTAGTATACAGAGTGATTCACAAGGATTTACCGTCACTTACGGAGCTTATTTCCGAAGACATTCTGAGCAAAAAATTTTATAAACATTTGTCTTAATCTCAATATTTTCAGAGTAACATTAATTTGAAGTTGTTAGTAAAACACCTTTTTTCTTTGTTTTAAAGGTAAAAAAATATACAAATAGAGAATGAACTATTCAGAAGTATCACTTCTTTAATTGGCTAGTGTTCTGAAGGTAAAAATTTATTGTTAATTGCTTTGTACAGATTTTAAAATTAATTAATTAATTAATTTATTTATTTATTTTATTAATTTTATTAATTTATCAATTAATTAATTAATTAATTAATTAATTAATTAATTTATTTATTTATTTATTAATTTATTTATTTACTGACTTATTTATTTATTTATTTATTTATTTATTTATTTATTTATTTATTTATTTATTTATTTATTTATTTATTTATTTATTTATTTATTTATTTAATTTTTCTGAAAGGTATTCCACCGCTTTGGCAACATTAAGGACTTCATCCGGTAAGAAAACTTCTTCTTTACACGACATTTTGCTTCCGAAGAAAAACAATTTTTAATTTATTTATTCTGTATCCAATGCGACTGACACTGTTGTCTTCATTACTATTCTTTAAATCATGGCCAACTGTACATAACATTTAGTTGAACTAACCATGACAACAGATGGCTTTGAATCAAACAATAACAAATGAGCCTAATATTAATTTCAATTAAAATTATTTTCACAGAAATTTTACTTTCATATTAGTAGTGGAAAAAAATATTAAATGCAACGCGAGACAACAGATTTTATTCACTCTTGGAAATTATCTCTCCTCAGGAGAGGAATTTTTCACTAAAGAATAAAATCTTAAGTCTCTTGCCATATGAATTACTATTATACTTCTTGCTTCACTTTTGTTTTATGTTGTTTTTATAAATAATTAGCCGTACCCATGCGCTCCGCTGCACCCGTTAGAAATAAATATAAAGTAATTACATAATTAAAAATAGGAAATTTGATCCAGGGAACATACGTGTTTGATAAAAGGATAAATCGTTTAATATGTTACTTAATTTAAATTGTATTTAAATAATTAAAATGCGATCATTTTGGTCCAGAGATCACTCATTTAGTGCAATGACAATTCCTTTAGCATGTTTCTTAATTTTTATTACATGCATCCATACTTTAATGAAGACTGACACATCATTTAGATTTAATGTGTATACTTTATTTTACTTGCTATATGTTTCCATTGAATTATGGTAATAACTTAATTTTAACCCTTGTTTTCTACGTATTCAGTAAATGGTTCTGAACCCTTCAAATAACTTAACATAAATTATATTATATTATATTATATTATATTATATTATATTATATTATATTATATTATATTATATTATATTATATTATATTATATTATATTATATTATATTATATTATATTATATAAAAATGTGTTGATAACGGATGTACACCAATAAGTAAGTTTTTAATTTGTTATGGGGGCTCTTGAATCTCAGGAGGAACAAATTTTATTTTACAACAGGGCAACATAATCTGCTTGGCTCATTACCCAATTTTTTTGCATTGCATTTAATGCATATGTATTTTATGTATTTTAACACGATTCAATTGAGCATAATTAAAATTTGGATTATAAAATAATGGAATGCTAAGCTAACATATTATTACTGCATACTAAATCAATACACTCTCGTTGGTCGTTAATTCTCTGAGATAAACATTATTTTAAGAAATACAGGAAACGAATACACAGAATAGCCTATCAAGTTTTCTGTGCATAAGAAGCTATTTTAATCTTACCTGTCCTCAATTCACTCTGAAGTTACTGTAATAACATTATAGCATTATGTCCATATAGAGAAACTACACTTTTCAATGGTGAAATAATAATTAATTACACAAATCGGCTAATTTAGCTTCCGATATTACATCATATAAACACAGAAACATTCTCTGTAGGCTACGATTCATAGCTTCCGATTGTTGTTGACCAAGGCCCCTTATAGATGAATTCATTTGTTTATTTCATTATACCGCCTTAGATGGCAGTTATTTTATTTTTGAAACTCATTTATCTCATTAAATATCAGTCCTATCAAAATTTTTCAAAGAATAAAACTTATCAGAAGAGATTTTTAAAGAAATGTTTTCTACGTAACATTTTTCACAAAATCAATAATAAGCGAGATATTTCGATTTATTTAATTCAGACTCCCTTGTAATTCCCCTTTTAAATAATGTATTTTGAATGCCATATAGCCTAAAATCTAAGTTACATCGAACTTAATTTATATTCCAATTTTCATCTAAATCGGTTCAGCCATTATTGCGTGAAAAGGTAACAAACATACAGACAGACAGACATACATACATACAAACTAAAATTAAAAAAAAAAGGGAGTTTTGGTTTCAGAGTGGTTAATTAAATATGTTAGGACCAATTATTTTTGGAAAATCGAAAATTACGAGAAAAATTTCGGCTACAGATTTATTACTAGTATAGATTTTAATTATTTACAAATTCGACTTGAATGTTAGTACAAAAATCGCTATTGTAAAATAGTCTGTTTTAACGAATGTTAGCAGTTCGTTTACTTATCCACAGTATTTTGATGTCGTTAATATTATCATGAAGATGGATCAACTATGATCTTCCCAAAAAGGGAGCGAGCTAGAAGAATTGTACGTGGCAGACCAAGAAGAGCATAGTACGAGGGCATCAGAGAAATCATTTTTGTCAAGAGGGTTATAGAGGAAGTGCTCTAGATTGAGAGAGATTAGGAACGTGAAAGTCTCCAAAATTCCTCATACTACTACTGTACTATGTTGTAAAATATCAGCAACTCCGGACGTCTGAATATGTCTTCCACCTCAGTAGACTGGAATAGCTGTTCTTCGCAAGGTTTGCTTGAGTAGATTTCTGTTTGCTTTATCGAAAGCTTTAACACAGGCTGTGGTAAGCACAATGGCTCTGTGAGCTGTGCACCGACTCAAAAACAAGATAATTTAATACTGGCGACTGCTCACAACACTTCGTAACAATGTTTATTCAGAATTGTGTTCTTTTCAACGCCAATTTGTTTTCCAATTGAAACAGTACATGCAGTTGAGTCAATTAACATGCAAAACACTTCACGTGTGCTCCTCTCTCACACTCTCTCTCTCTTCCGCGTGGGAAAGGGAAGTCATTTTCATTTCCTATTGTCAAGAGTATTTTTAATCTCTCTAGAATCCTAAGGGAAATGAAAAATTACATCTCAAGACTTCGTTTATTTTAATTTTACGGTATTGCAAATTGAAAGTAATTATGTAAAATATATAATTAGAAATTCTTTATTATAGCATCGACCATTTTTATTATGTAACTTTCTCCATTCTCCTGTAACTTCATCCCTTTTTAGCCCCAAATATTTGAGTAAGAACCTTATTCTCAAACACACTTAATCTCTGTTCCTCTCTCAAAATGAGAGTCCAAGTTTCACAACCATACACAACAACCGGTAATATAAATTCTAACTTTAATGGCCGGTGTTTCCAAGTTATGTCAGAAAATTTAACGACTGTTAAACTCTAAACAGATTGTTAATTAATAAAATTGTATGTTTTCAACACCAGTTTGGTTTAACAGACTGTTAACAGTATGTTAATTTTAAATGTATGATTTCGGGCAGTTAACTCGTTTAACAGTTAGTTAAATATGGCCGATGTCTCCACAGCTGTTCGAACAGAAGTTGCGAAATTCATATCTTGTGTCTCTCTGTAGGGAACGTTTAGCATATGACTGGTAATATAACATTTAAAAAATACTTTGGACTGTTTAAATACATCAGTGTTATTTCATTTCTTTCGTATTTCGTATCCATAATAGCAATGAGGAAATATAACCTTACTTTGTAATAATTATTCAGCACGTCACCTACAACTTTCATTTGTCAACTGTTTGTTTATGGAGCGTGGCCTACTAGAACAGGTTGTCATTTTATGCATGTTTCATGACTCACTCTATAATATAGAATTTAAAGATTAATTTTAGCCAATCAAAAATTGTCTTACATGTATAGAATCATTACCAACTGCTGTTGAGTAGTTAAAATAGTGCTAACAGACGTTATGGTTAAGTGTTGGTTATCTTAAACAAAATTATGTTGAACAAATGGAAAATACATTAACAAAGCGTAAAAAATAAACAGACTGTTAAGTTAGCATTCGTTAAGCAAAATTAAACATTCCTTAGACAAACTGGCCATAAGACTTAAAGATTTATTCCTCCCGAGTGTCATTTATATTTGTTACTGTTGCTCCAAGATATTTGAATTTTTCCACCTCTTCGAAGGACAAATCTCCAATTTTTATTATTTCGTACAATATTCTAGCCACGAGACATAACCATATACTTTGCCTTTTCGGGATTTACTTCCAAACCTATATTATATTAAAAATGTTTCAGCAAAAATCATTTCTTTGAGAAGTCATCTATTAGCATTAGTACTATAACCTCACTTTGTAATAATGTTATTATTCAATAGTAGTCACCTACAACTTTCATTTGTCTTCTTCTTTATCGAACATGGCCTACTGTACCAGGTTATGATTTTATACATGTTTCATGACTTACTCTAAAATGTAGAATTTAAAGAAGAATATCAGCCAATAAAAAAAATCGCCTTACATGTTCAAAATCGTTACCAACTGCTATTGTGTGGTTAAAATAATGTTAACAACTGTTATATTTAAGTGTTTGTTGTTTTAAACTATGGATAACGAGAAAGACAGGCTTCGGCACGAACCGGAGTCAAGTGATTATCATGGTCTAGTCATGGCCATCTTGATAATCGTCTGATATAAGTACATGTTCAAAGTCCTAAAAAACAAAGGAATTGTTATATTAAACTCATGTTACACGTGCATTTATATACAGGGACATCATTTTATTTTTACTTCAATTTTTATTGTACCTGAGTTTTTTAATGTACTTCTCTCCCACCCCTTCTACTAATGAAGTTCAACCGTCCTCCACACAGATCCAAGACCGCATATACAGCCATAGTATGTTCGCGTTTTCCAGTGACGAAAGAGCTTTCAATATTGAATCATTTTCGCACAGGTACTGTCGTCCATTTGCCTACGTCGTATCCCGGTTTCCCCCACCAGCTTTTATTCGCCAGCTAGTGGCTGGGCTGTCTTAGCTCTTTTCTGAGAACATTAATTTCTGTTAAGAATTGGACGTCTAAGTAATATTATATAACTGTTTAAAATAACTTAAATAAAAGGGCCTCGTTAAGTAATTAACTGTCACGTGATTTCACCCCTTTCTACGACCCTACGACATAACCACTTGGACGGACAGTAGATAGCATGTCTGAGTAATTTTATCTTTTTGGATCGGGCGGAAGTGAAGATTGAATTTACAGTGCGTAAGGTAATATAGTCTATAGTGCGATAATATGCACAAAAGAACTGAAGCCTGTATCGATATGAACGGCCACCATTTTCAAAAATGTGTTTAAATATCCATATTATGATTATTTTTCAATTTATCTTCATTCTCTAAATTGTACGCTAATGTGCTGTAGACAGTATAATATACACTGCATAATGAATATGTACGAATGGACAGCTCAGTTCGTGAGTAAAAACACTTATTGTTAATACTGTACTGTATCTAGATTAAACAAAAACCTAATGAAAATTATCAAACTCAAAATCGCGATATTTCCTAGTTTACGTAAATGGATGAACTATTTTTCTTCCCTTCTATACCTAGTAAAGTGATTTGTTTGTACATTACGCCAATATTATCGAACTCCAGTCGTGGAAGGGGGTAGCAAACGACGTTGATCCAAAGGTATAGCCAGGTCATTATTAAAATTGTTAATAAAAATAAAATGATGTCCCTGTATAAACTTGTTCAATGTTGGGTACGTTATGACTAAGAATGTGACGTCGCGCAGTAGTCTGCCATGTTTTAAACAAAATGGCGTTGAAGAAATTGAAAATAAGGTACATTAACCAAATGTTGAAAATAAACTGGCTGTTAATTGAACACTAGTTAAGCCAAATTAAACACTTCTTGGAGAAACTGGTCTGTCTTTGATGATCAATCGTAGTATTTATTATGATTGTAAAATTAGCTCTTATCAATGAGCTAGAAGGTGTTCCAAGATGATGAGGACAGTAATTATGTTCCCAAGACCAAAAGGTATGCCATGTCAGCTCTCTGCATCGCTTGCTGTCTTTTTACAGGAGTTAATTAAAACTGCTAGTTGGCCGACCAAGCTTAGTGTTCGTGGCAGCTATTATTCCGAGCTGATTACACGAGAGCATTACGCGACCAGCCAGGATCCGATAGGCCTACTCGGCGGGGCATGAATCATCTCTTCCCTCTAACTAATGGGTCATGAAAAAGCATTTGATGGAATTTGAAGAACATTACGCACCCACAAAAAAAACTAAAGCCAGCTCTTCAAAGAGCGCCTGAGTCAGTGAACCTCAAGTTATACAAAATTCCTCTTTCAAATTCAGTTGTGCATTTAACTTTATCTCAACTTGAATATCATGCTGCAATCACTGCTTTAGATATTTGGATGCCTGTACAGTTAAGCCAAAATTCCATGAATACTCTCATGAATTATTTTTTAGGGTATTTTATGTATTTTAAACGTAAAAAAGGAACATAAAAGTGCTAACTCTGAAGAAAAGCAAAAAATATATAATACAGATTGTAATTTAAGCATAATAGACGCACTTAAATGATATACGACGCAAGTAACACATCACAGTGTCTAAAAATTTCTTGGAAAATGTTCCCATTCAAAAATTATTTCTAGTTTGTTAATTTTACAAACATTTATAAATTGTATTAGTATAATTATAATAGAGAAAAAATGGGAGTATAAGGGTACAGTGCATCAATTATTCATAGACTTCAAAAAGGCATATGACTCGGTTAAGAGAGAAGTTTTATATGATATTCTTATTGAATTTGGTATTCCCAAGAAACTAGTTAAAATGTGTCTCAGTGAAACGTACAGCAGAGTCCGTACAGGTCAGTTTCTGTCAGATGCGTTTCGAATTCACTGTGGGCTAAAGCAAGGAGATGCACTATCACCTTTACTTTTTAACTTTGCTCTAGAGTATGCCATTAGGAAAGTCCAGGATAACACAGAGGGTTTGGAATTGAACGGGTTACATCAGCTCTTGTCTATGCGGATGACGTGAATATGTTAGGAGAAAATACACAAACGGTTTGGGAAAACACGGGAATTTTACTGGAAGCAAGTAAAGAGATAGGTTAGGAAGTAAATCCCGAAAAGACAAAGTATATGATTATGTCTCGTGACGGGAATATTGTATGAAATGGAAATATAAAATTTGGAAATTTATCCTTTGAAGAGGTGGAAAAATTCAAATACCTGGGAGCAACAGTAATAAATATAAATGATACTCGGGAGGAAATTAAACACAGAATAAATATGGGAAATGCATGTTATTATTCGGTTGAGAAGCTTTTATCATCCAGTCTGCTGTCAAAAAATCTGAAAGTTAGAATTTATAATACAGTTACATTACCGGTTGTTCTTTGTGGTTGTGAAACTTGGACTCTCACTTTGAGAGAGGAAAATAGGTTAAGGGTGTTTGAGAATAAGGAGCATAGGAAAATATTTGGGGCTAAGAGGGATGAAGTTACAGGAGAATGGAGAAAGTTACACAACACAGAACTGCACGCATTGTATTCTTCACCTGACATAATTAGGAACATCAAACCCAGATGTTTGAGATGGGCAGGGCATGTAGCACGTATGGGCGAATCCAGAAATGCATATAGAGTGTTAGTTGGGAGGCCGGAGGGAAAAAGACCTTTAGGAAGGCCGAGACGTAGATGGGAAGATAATATTAAAATGGATTTGAGGGAGATGGGATATGATGATAGAGAATGGATTAATCTTGCTCAGGATAGGGACCAATGGCGGGCTTATGTCAGAGCGGCAATGAACCTCCGGGTTCCTTAAAAGCCAGTAAGTGAGTATAATTATAATTTTTCCTGAACATTTTCTCCTTCTTAGACACTTATTTGGCTTATTCATTTTCCTAAGTTTAATAATTCTATTAATAATAATAATAATAATAATAATAATAATAATACTAATAATAATAATCTCTTATGTGATACGGAGATGAACTAAAGCTGCTTAAATCGTCACTTTTACACCTCACATTTTTTGTATTACATTCATATGAAAACTCCAGACGGGTTATTCACAATGGAAAAGGATTTAATAATAAATTTTGTCTGGAAATTAAATACACGAAACAATCAGAGACCACTTTTAATGCAATTTAGGACTTCGCTATTTTTATGAGAGACTGAGTTGTAAATATATTTAAAAAATAAAGTGAGGAGTCTACAGATGTAACTAAGCAGTGAAATCATGAGTCACACATATTATTAATGTTTCCCTCAGTCCAAATTAAGTAAGGTAAAATTACAATGCTACGAAGGGTAATAATAATAATAATAATAATAATAATAATAATAATAATAATAATAATAATAATAATAATAATAATAATGATAATAGTAATAATAATAATAATAATAATAATAATAAATTACCTTCTATAATACGAGTGGAGATAGTTTTCCGGTAATTTAATTTAGATTAGCAAATAATTATCTAATGACATCAAACTTTTATCAAATTTTAAAACTATTTTCAAACTCTTCCAATCTTTTCAAACTTATCAAACTGTTTTCAAACTTTTCAAACCGTTTTTATACTTCTCAGACCGTTTTCCACTTCACAAACCGTTTCAAACTTTTCAAACCGTTTTCAAACTTCCCATGTCGTTTTCAAACTCTTCACTCCGTTATCAAACTCTTCAAACTATTTTAAAATTTTGAAACTCGTTTCAAATTTTTCCAACTGTTTTCAAAGTTTTGAAACTGTTTTGCAATTTCTCCAACTGGTTCTTAAACTTTCCCAACTATTTTAAAATTTATCCAGCAGTTTTCAAACTGTTTTAAAACTTCACCAACGGTTTCCAATTTTTTTCAACGCTTTTGAACTTTTCAAACTGTTTTCAAACTTTTCCAACTACTTTCAAACTCTGCAAGCAATTTTCGAATTTTCCAAGAGTTTTGAAACTTTTCCAACGGTTTTCAAACTGTTTTAAAACTTTTCCAACTGTTTTCAAACTTTCCAAACCGTTTTCAAACTCGTCCAACTACTTTAAAATTTTCAAACTCTGCAGACTTACGAGATGAATTTGCGATACGTCAATGAAGGTTATAAAATGTGTTCTATTCAACTTATAGGATGATTTTGCGATATATTCTTCAACAATATTTCAGAATCGCCTTAAAAGCAACTAATCACAGTTGCGTTTCTCGATAAGACGTCTCGTACAATACTTTGGTGTCAATCACAGAAAATGGAGAAATGTAACAAAATATAACTTTGAAAATAGCGTTTTCAATAACTGTAACTTCAATGTCTGTAAAAACCTTTCGTGTTTCTATTCTGTTAATGTAACATTTCAGCTTATCTTACTTTTGAGGTTAAGTATTGTTGTGTCGTATTTCCGCTCTGAGTAGTTGACAATGGCATTTATTATACCGTGCTAGATAGCAGTTTGTTTTTGAACTTCATTACACTGCCTGTTGGATCGCATCCTATAGCTGCGTAAACTGCCTGCTCAAACAAAGTTATTTTACCGCTAGGTGGCAGGCAGTGTCCAATGCTATTAACATTATCAGTATATGCAAATTCACTACCTGCCACCTAGCGGCTACTCGCGCATAATCGTTGATTGGGCAGGCAGTGTAAGCAGCCATAGGATGTGATCCAGCAGGCAGTGTTTAATTACAAGGAAACATAATAATCAAATACCTTACTATAATAATACCGGACGCTGGTGCTGCTACCTACCTGCCGGTGTGGAGATACTCGCGAAATAAGCTGTAATCAACTGCAATGTATATTGTTGCTGGACTAGTTAATAGTTTTATTAATTAGTGCTGTGTCGGGGTGTATATGTGCTGTATATAATTGTGACAATTGCAGCATTACAAATTGCTCCAAATCGTACTTTCGATTTCCGACAGTTCATAAAACGTGAGTCAACAAAATTCGTTATTAGGCCTAATGCCTTTGTTTCTGTGTTGATAGAACAATAAAAATTAGCTTTTTTATTTATGCCTAATAAATGAATAGAAGTTAAAATATATTGGAAATTTTAAGGTTTTAGCAAATTAAGTTTTATTGTTGTCTACATGCCGTAACTAATAATTACTACAAGCGTCAGAATACTACCATTTTTATTTTTTAAGTTGTCAGCAATGGGTATATAAAGCATTATTGTAAATTCATTCCTAATGTCAGAACTGATTTTGTCTCACTAAAGCAAAGAAAAAATATGTAACAATTAATAATTACGGAAAGTAATATGAAGTAAGCAATATTCTCATAATATGCAGCTCTGATATAAGGTAATAATTTTATATTAAATATTATTCAATATTTCTTAAGTGTTTTATAAATGTACTTCCATATTAGTAACTCACGTTTTAAACACTAGTACGAATCCAGCTATGTTAATATTTGTATATGTGGATGTAATTCTATCCCGCTCCGCTAGATGTCAGGTCCGCGATATTTCGCACTCACGCCAATGCTACTAGTATACAACTGTCCGGTATCATTATAGTAAAGTATTTGTAATAATGTCTTATTGCTGTGTTTTCTATCTAGGAAATCTACATACAAGGAACAAAATGGTATAGGATTTTTCCATTCACACTATATTAAGGATTCGTTCCTTAAAGGGACTGTCCTTGAACTGCTTTCACTCTACATTATTACACATTACGTTACATATCACGAAACACCACATGAATAACTTTGGAGAAATGAGGACCACTGACGTATCCTTTTATAAGAAGTACATTTTAGCAACATTTTGATCAATTGGTTTCGACTTTCTCCCTTTCAGAATAAAAGAGGATGTGCAGGAAATATCAGCCGCTGAAGCGAATGAAACTTTATGTCGACAATGAAGGTAAGTGAAGACGGGTTATCCACAATAGCCCCTATCTAGAACGTGGCCATACGCAGAGCTGGAGAATGCTTGGAGGTAAATTGGAACATAGACTTGAAAATCCTGGGGATAGGACCATGTTGGGGCTTAATCTTGTTACTCACGACCCCTGGAGGGAACATTGTCGTGTTCTTTTATCCCCTGACTCCCCATCCCTCAATCCCAAAATCCCAATATCTTCTTCGGAACCAGGGATTTTGTTAGTCGCTTGGGTTGAAGCATGTTTTCCAATACAATAAGAGGACAAGGAAAATGGGACACTACACATTTTTACGAACACGATGTTATCTAATGTTGGATGAATTTGCAATTCATGTTACTGTTCAGATTTGTTGTCTTACATTACACGGAATCAATGCGATATTATTTGTAACTTATCAAAACTTTAATAGTGGCATTAACATTATTAAAGAATGGCTGGATGCTCACTTACATTCTTTGAACGTTTCTAGAACAAAATTAATACCATTTTCATTAACATTACATGGCCTTGAGCAACTAAAAATGAATAATAATAGAAGTACAGGGACATCATTTTATTTTTACTAACATTTTTAATATTAACCTGGCTATATCTTCGGATTAAAGGTCTAGAACCGGAAACACCGCTTGCTCCCCCTTCCAAGACTGGAGTTCGATGATACTGGCGTAAAATACAAAACACTTTACTAGGTATAGGAGGGAAGAAAAGTAGTTCATCCATTTATGTAAACTAGGAACTATCGCAATTTTGAGTTTGATAATTTTCATTACGTTTTTGTTTAATCAAAATACAGTACTGTATTAACACTTAGTGTTTTTACTCACGAATTGAGCTATCCATTCAGACATATTAATTATGCAGTGTATATTGTACTCTTACAGCACATTAGCGTACAATATAGAGAATGAAGTTAAATTGAAAAATAATCATAATATGGATATTTAAACACATTTTTGAAAATGGTGGCCGTTCATTTCCATACAGGCTTCAGTTCTTTTGTGCATATTATCGCATTATAGACTATTGTACCTAATTCCAATTACCAGTTTCGTCCTTCGTACGAGTAACTCATGTTCAAATAATTCGATACCTGCTCTATGAAACAGTACCTTACGTACTGTAAATTTAATCTTCACTTCTGCCCGATCCGAAAAGATAAAACTACTCAGAAATGCTATCTACTGTCCGTTCAAGTGGTTTTGTCGCAGGGTCGTAGAAAGGGGGGGGAAATCACATGGCAGTTAATTACTGAACGAGGCCCTTTTATTTAAGTTATTTTAAACAATTGTATAATATTACGTAGACGTCCAATTCCTAACAGAAATTAATGTTTTCAGAAAAGAGCTAAGACAGCCAAGCTACTAGACTTTACAGAGGGGCGAATAGAAGCAGGTGGGGGAAACCGGGATGCGACGTAGGCAAATGGACGACAGTACCTGTGCGAAAATATGATTCAATATTGAAAGCTCTTTCGTCACTGGAAAATGGGAACATATTTCTGGAACGTACTATACTCACTAACTCAGTACTGCATACGCGGCCTCTGTTCTGTGTGGAGGACGGTTGGAAGTTTACTAGTAGAGGGGTTGGGAGTGAAGTATAATCAAAAACTCAGGTACAATAAAAATTGAAGTAAAAATAAAACGATGTCCCTGTATAACAATACATGATTGTAACCTACCTACTTGCTCTTGTAACTCTTTGAGTATATCCTCACAAGTTAAATATTTAGGCATTATTATTGATCAACATTTAAAATGGGACAAGCATATCTCCTTCCTGTGTAACAGATTGCGTAAAACAGTGCACAGATTTTCCATTCTACGCTTTGATTCACCTGTTTATGTTCTGCGAACTGTGTACTTAGCTCTGTTTCAATCAATAATTCAGTATGGTATATTAGGTTGGGGAGGAATGGCAAAATCGACTCTCCATCCTTTAAATTTACTCCAAAAAAGAATTATCAAAATTTGTCTATATAAACCTCCTTTTGATTACCCAACAAATTAATTTTTCAGGAATTTGGTGTATCAAATCTAGAACAAATTTATAAATAATCATTGCTGATTTACTTCCATAAAAACCACAATAAATTTAAATTTGATCCTCACGAATACCATACGAGACAAAACTACAGTTTCTTTCTAAATACTCCCAAATGCCACACAACTGCTGGATTAAAACACAGCAGAAATTTTGGACCCAAAACTTATAATGCATTCATTAGACGATGAAAGAGTAATGGAACGGAGAAAAATTCTCTCCGGCGCCGGGATTTGAACCCGGGTTTTCAGCTCTACGTGCTGATGCTTTATCCACTAAGCCACACCACTAAGCATCAGCACGTAGAGCTGAAAACCCGGGTTCAAATCCCGGCGCCGGAGAGAATTTTTCTCCGTTCCATTACTCTTTCATCGTATGATGACGCAGAATATCTGCATGGAAATATCATATGTACTTCGGTACATTAAAATAATATATATGCATTAATTAGAGCTTACCCTGACCTAAGTACACTTAACACACATAGCCAGAGTCCTTCATTACATCTAGCAGGGGGCACTTGGCGACATACGCTGTATTAAATAACGTTAAATCCTGTGACAATGTGGGAAAATTTATGGCAAAAGTTCGACAGTTGAGGATGGAATTGGCCGAGGGGGAGGGAGCCGATGGATAAGGGAAAGATTTATTAGTGTTGCAATGAGTAATATTAACATTGAGCGAATGATATAATTAGGGGATAATGTATTTTCGTTACTGTGTTTTTGTATTTTATTGCGTGTGTATATTTTTATTTATATACTGTATTACCTTTATATTTATTATTTGGATTATTTGGTGCAGATTCAACAAGAAATTGAATTGTTTATACTGTATATATATATATATATATGTGTGTGTGTGTGTGTGTGTGTGTGTGTGTGTGTGTGTGTGTGTGTGACACAGTGCGTGTCTGTTTTTCATATCTCCCTTTTATTTTATTTGTATTATTTTTGTGAAATTTGGTATAAAGTTAGATTAGTTATAATAGTGGTAATCAATGATAACGGTAGTAATAATAATAACTGTTGTTTCACTATTTTATTATTAGTAGGCATTATTTTCTTTGAAGATTCAAACTGTGCATAGTTACAGCACAAATGGCCGTATGAGCTCGTGCGAAGAATCTTGTGTACATGAGTTTGTATAATTTATTATGCATCAATAAATCCATCCATCCATCCATCCATCCATCCATCCATCCATCCATCCATCCATCCATCCATCCATCTATCTAGATTTAAGAAACAAATCAGATTAATTATTTAATTGTTTAAGCTCATTTGATACTCTAATATTTATGTACTTGTGTAGTTTTTATTTGTATAAGACCCTATTATTACATGCTGTATTATTTTACCATTTATTAATGTTATTGTGCTCAATGAACTCTCTTAATTTTGTGATATATTTTGTATAACTGATCTGAACTGCGCCCGAGCACGAGCTTCTGCTCTTTCGGGCTGCAATGCCTAATGTAGCTCAAGTGTAAAGTATTAAATAAACAAATAAATAAATAAAAATAAATAAATAAATAAATAAATAAATAAATAAATAAATAAATAAATAAATAAATAAATAAATAAATAAATAACACATTTAAATGAAGTACAGGACTATTCAAAAAGAAGGAGCAGATTTCAAATATTTATTTCTTCCAAACTACAAAAGATAGAAACACAATTCCAACGTTCCTGGACAGATGAAAGTTTAAATTTTGACCAGTCTTGGTAGAAGTTCCAATCACGGCCGCATTGGCGCTGTTGCTTGTCATATGCGGCCGCATTGGCGCTGTTGATTGCAGTGTTAAAGCCAATGTCTGGCATAGGGGGGATAAAAACACGGTCTTTTACGTAACTCCACAGATAAAAGTCCCAAGGAGTGAGGTCTGGAGACCTGGGAGGCCACCGGCAATGAAGTCGATCTTCTCCTCCTCCTCTTCCAATCCAACGTCCTGGAATGGTGTCATTCAAGTAACGTCGGACGTGGTTAGAGAAATGAGGCGGGGCACCATCTTGCATGAAGATGAAGTCATCTGAAGATGAAGTCGTCTAAGAAATGAATGATACCTATCGAAAAATACGAATAACAAATTAATGATACCTATCGATAAATACGAATAACAAATTAATGACACCTATTGACAAATACGAATAAAAAATGAATGACATCTATCGAAAAATACGAATAACAAATGAATGACACCTATCGACAAATACGAATAATAAATTAATGAAACCTATCATCAAATACGAATTACAAATTAATGACACCTATCGACAAATACGAATAACAAATTAGTGACACCTATCGATAAATACGAATAACAATTTAATGACATCTATCGACAAATACGAATAACAAATTAATGACACCTATCGACAAATACGAATAACAAATGAATGACGCCTATCGGCAATACGAATAATAAATGAATGACACCTATCGACAAATACGAATAACAAATGAATGACACCTATCGACAAATACGAATAACAAACGAATGACACCTATCGACAAATAACAAACGGCAATCACACATGAAAATGTTGGCGACCAAAAACAAACTACTTATTTAAATTAAAAATTAATAGTAATTCTTATTTCTTTATTAAGACCGACCAAAAAATAGTATGCAATACATGTGTTAAGTACATAACAGAATCTCGGAAATAGAGAACACTGGATTTCGTCTCATCTTGTCTAACTTCTCCTCGATTCTGTTATAATGCACTTACCACGCTTGTATCGCAATATAGGCCTACTATTTTTACCCTGTTGACCCTCTGTAGGACTTTAATTTAATTCGTATTATTTTTGTCAGTGTTTGTATTTTCTGTATTTATGTATGCTATCTTGTATGATGGAAGTGAATACCTTATGGCACTTTGACAGAATGCCTTTTTAAGTACGTTAAATCTATCTTCATTTTGAAAGTAAATCTGTACGAATTATGGAACTTTGGCAGAATGCCTTTTTAAGTATGTTAACTCTATCTTCATTTTGAAAGTAAATCTATACGAATTATGGAACTTTGGCTGAATGCCTTTTTAAGTATGTTAAATCTATCTTCATTTTGAAAGTAAATCTGTACGAATTATGGAACTTTGGCAGAATCCCTTTTTAAGTATGTTAAATCTATCTTCATTTTGAAAGTAAATCTGTACGAATTATGGAACTTTGGCTGAATGCCTTTTTAAGTATGTTAAATCTATCTTCATTTTGAAAGTAAATCTGTACGAATTATGGAACTTTGGCAGAATCTCTTTTTAAATATGTTAAATCTATCTTCAATTTGAAAGTAAATCTGTACGAATTATGGAACTTTGGCAGAATGCCTTTTTAAGTATGTTAAATCTATCTTCATTTTGAAAGTAAATCTTTACGAATTATACCTTTGTGATTGAAACTTTACAGTTTTATGTTACCCTTTTCTGCCTTTTTTAATATAAAATAAATGCTTTTTTTTACTTCATTTGATTATTTATGTATTATTTATTAATTAAATATTAAAAATTGCCTACAGGTACATTTTAATTTATTTCTATAACCGCTACAATGAAAGCGACTTCACCGAATGTATATTATTGTCTTTCAGTCAGTTCATATTCTCTTTGCAACAATGAGTGCTGCCGTGCAAAAATGTATAACAGTAAGCGTTTTAATTATCGCTTGTGTTTATTTGACAAGGGAACAATGAGTGCGGGTCTAACGTTATTTTTAACGGTTATTTTTCTTTCAGTTTTCATTGCGACGATATTTCATATCGCAACATATCAGTACAACCAAACACAAAAATGCACTTTCCTAGGCTACTGGGAAGAAGATTTCTTTGCTTCCAAGAGTAATTGCAACATCGAGTCGAAAATCTCAATTTGCATTCGACTTATGTAAAGTTTTTCTTGCTGCCGAAATCCCTTTGTGGAAAGTGCAAGGTTGTGGGTATAGTTCAGTGATGTCAATTGATGCCCATAGGAGCAAGAGCGCGCTTTAGAGCTCAGGAGAGCCTGAGCGCTTTACAGCGGAAAGGAAAGAGACAGACGAAAGAAGTAGTATATGCCGCTTGGTCGAGCTATATTCAGGGACGGCCAGCACTGATTCAATAGATAAAGGGAAGAGAACTTATTAAAACTGTACCCATGTTAATTTTTAGATTTGTCTGAGAAGTATAAATGCATTATAAGAATGTAAGTTTTAATTTTAATGCTGATTTTTCACAAGTTTCATTTTGTTATTCAAAACAAATATTTTTTCAACTTATTTTTATAGAAAAGTGAAATTTTCAGATATAGGCCTATTTATTTAGTAGCCTTACAGAATGTTTTCGTAAATCTAATATACATAAATACGTATTACTGAAGATAGTGTATTGAAAATTTTGAAAATATTCGCAAGGAAATTGTTTGTAAGGACATGAATTAACAAAGCAACTACTGTTACATCATAAGCAAAAAATATGTGCCCATGTGTTGCAAAAATGTAAACTCTATAGCTTCAGGATATTTCGAGAAAATAATTTAATATTCCGATGTTAGGAAGTTGCTGACCAATATCACCTTAAAAGCATAATACGATAAGAGTTTTGTTATGGAATATTAGTTACACTTAAAACATATACAGCACCTAGGTAACTTTGCTTTGTACTGTAATATTGTTTTGATTAGTTTATTGATTACTTTTATGAGGCTAAAGGTATCATCAATAACAATTCCAACTTACCATGTCATACTCAATCTCTCTCTTTTTGGGGGGGGGGGATAGCACTTTATGATTGATGTATTTCAACCATTTAGTACAGTATAGTTTTACTACTATGGAATTTGTGTGAATATTTCTTCTTTACTCTTTATTATGTTATTAACGTTTAAAACACAACTGCAATATTAAGAAATTGGTATTAGTACTTTTGTTTTTGCAGACAATATAGATAATATCAAACAGAAAGAAGCCATATAAAAATAACGACATAAAATTTCACGTTCCGTTTGAAGTTTGTGCACCACTGTTTTCTTAATCCAACAGGCTGCTTATTCATTTACACAACCCTTCCTCTTTCCAGACGTAGCGCTTGATGCCCGCGCACGACGTGAAGGTGAGAAAAATGCGCTTGCTTTGACATCACTGGTCTAGTGCAAGGTTTTTATAATTTGCTTTTATTGCGTATTTTAGCTATTTATAATGCCTTTTTGCTTGCCTATATTAGATATTTATGATTCCGTTTTGCCTGCCTATTTTAATGATTCATAATGCCTAAACTTCCGGTCTCTGCTAATCAGACTTCAGATGCATACAAACAATCGCTGGCATTATCACCTTCATACAGGGCATATCAAAAGTCCGGTAACACTTTCAATATTTTATTACACACAAATTACAAATGATAGCACTTTCAAACACACGTCAGTTTAAAGTCAAACTCTCAAAGTTCTGTTTACACCTTACAGAGATTCAATGTGTGAACCACGAGTGACTCGGAAAATTAACAAGCACAAGTGTCGCGTTTAGGGTACACAGAAACCTCACAGAATCATTGAACATGAGCGTGATTCACCAGAGGTGAATCTTTTCTGCACGTTGTCACAACGAAAACTGTACGGACCTTTCTTCTTCATTGAGGCTACTGTGACTGGACATTCATATCTGGACATGTTGGAGCAATGGTTGGTGCCTCAACTTAGACAAGATCGCGATGACGATTTCATCTTTCAGCAAGATGGGACTCCGCCACATTTCCACAATGCAGTTCGTGCTTACCTGAATACTGAGATGTCTGATCGTTGCATAGTAAATGCTGGAGTAAGGGACAGATGTTTCATGACATGGCCACCAAGGTCACCCGACATGACTGCATGTGACTTTTTTCTATGGGAGTATCTAAAGGACCGTGTGTTTGTACCGCCTTTGCCACGTGATTTAGAGGAACTAAAAACAAGAATTCGAGAAGCTGCCGCCACGGTCACAGAGGATATGTTGAAAAGGGTATGGGAAGAGTTTGATTATCGTTTGGACATCTGCCGAGTCACTCGTGGTTCACACATTGAATCTCTGTAAGGTGTAAACAGAACTTTGACAATTTGACTTTAAACTGACGTGTGTTTGAAAGTGCTATCATTTTTAGTTTTTGTGTAATAAAATATTGAAAGTGTTACCGGACTTTTGATATGGCCTGTATAATTCAGACTTTAGATAACAACAGTGGTACATAAAGCGTCGTAAAATAATCCACTGAAAAAAAGAGGTATAAATTTTGCGAATCTTGTGAGTTGAACTTTCTTTGAATGTAAAAGCAATTATTGCTTCGTAAAATGGGAATACACATGAGCATATGCTTAAACTGTGAGTTACAGAAGCACTTAAAACAATGTGCATGGCAAGTGTTAAAATTGTTGAGGTGACTGTCAAGGGATTAAATCTCGCATCATTGAGTAAGCTTATTAGCAGTCAGGTGATTATGGTTGTTATGGTAACAGTTGTCTCAGTACGCCAAGGCGCACAGGATCGGGTTAATTGGCGTACCTACTCAAGTGGGAACAGAGCCGCTCTGCAAATTAGTGGCGTTGTGCAACACGCCGTTTCGCATCTCGCTACAAGGCCAGCGCGTCTTATCCTGCAACCAGGAGCCAGCCTACGTGCAGATGTTTAAAGCTTTGGCGAGAAATTTTGGATCTGGCGAAGACTTTCAGAGTAACGTGTTTATTATGAAGTTCGATTACTTTGACACACAAATTATGGACTCATTGACAAGTTGCCTCGTAGGAGGACGGTATCTCCATTGTCAATCCAAAGAAGATCCATACGTAATGAAAGTGAAATAACCACACAAATTGAAGGGAACGACAGAGTGCATTGAAACGCGGTCTGCCAGCGTGTACGTGTTCCTGGCAATGTATTTCCAGGCTGCTGTATTTATTATTATCATTATTATTATTATTATTATTATTATTATTATTATTATTATTATTATTATTATTATTACTACTACTACTACTACTACTACTACTACTACTACTACTACTACTACTACTATTATTACTATTACTATTATTATTGTTATTATTATTATTATCATTATCATTCATTCCTTAATTTGTTCATTCGTTCATTCCATAAACGTTTCACTCATTCATTCGTTAATTGGTTCATTCGTTAATTTGTTCATTCGTTCATTCCATAATCGTTTCACTCATTCATTCGTTAATTGGTTCATTCGTTCATACGATACTCATTTCACTCATTCATTCGTTAATTGGTTCATTCGATAATCGTTTCACTTATTCATTCGTTAATTTGTTCATTCATTAATTGGTTCATTCCATAATCATTTCACTCATTCATTCGTTCATTCGTTAATTGGTTCACTCGTTCATAGGTAATCGTTTAATTTATTAATTCGTTAATTTGTTCATTCGTTTATTCGTTAATTGGTTCATTCGATAATCGTTTCACTTATTCATTCGTTAATTTGTTCATTCGTTAATTGGTTCATTCCATAATCATTTCACTCATTCATTCGTTCATTCGTTAATTGGTTCACTCGTTCATAGGTAATCGTTTAATTTATTAATTCGTTAATTTGTTCATTCGTTTATTCGTTAATTGGTTCATTCGATAATCGTTTCACTTATTCATTCGTTAATTTGTTCATTCATTAATTGGTTCATTCCATAATCATTTCACTCATTCATTCGTTCATTCGTTAATTGGTTCACTCGTTCATAGGTAATCGTTTAATTTATTAATTCGTTAATTTGTTCATTCGTTTATTCGTTAATTGGTTCATTCGATAATCGTTTCACTTATTCATTCGTTAATTTGTTCATTCATTAATTGGTTCATTCCATAATCATTTCACTCATTCATTCGTTCATTCGTTAATTGGTTCACTCGTTCATAGGTAATCGTTTAATTTATTAATTCGTTAATTTGTTCATTCGTTTATTCGTTAATTGGTTCATTCGATAATCGTTTCACTTATTCATTCGTTAATTTGTTCATTCGTTAATTGGTTCATTCCATAATCATTTCACTCATTCATTCGTTCATTCGTTAATTGGTTCACTCGTTCATAGGTAATCGTTTAATTTATTAATTTGTTAATTTGTTCATTCGTTTATTCGTTAATTGGTTCATTCGATAATCGTTTCACTTATTCATTCGTTAATTTGTTCATTCGTTAATTGGTTCATTCCATAATCATTTCACTCATTCATTCGTTCATTCGTTAATTGGTTCACTCGTTCATAGGTAATCGTTTAATTTATTAATTCGTTAATTTGTTCATTCGTTTATTCGTTAATTGGTTCATTCGATAATAGTTCCACTTAGTCATTCTTTAGTTGGTTCATTCGTTCATTTGTTCATTCGATTATTGGTTCATTAATACATTTGTTAATTGCTTCTTTCATTAATTGGTTCATTCATTCGTTCATAGTATTAATTTTTCTAATATCTCGAAGAATAGTAATGACATTGGCCTAATTCAGTTGACTCTGTGTAACTACTCATTCATATATTCATTAAATTCTCTTTCATTTCAGTTTTATTCAGAAGCTTTAATTCCCAAATTATAAAAGAAGTTGCACATGAGGACTCGCGTCTCTTCCTGCTACATAATTTTCTTGACTAACATTTACATTTTTAAGTCAACGCTTACGTTATTTTAAATTTTCATTGTGAATGGGACTTAATTCTCTAAATGATTATGACAAATCTGGGGAAACGGATCACGGACATAAATAAGCAACAACCTATCGACATTTTTCAAATTTTGTAACTTCTCTATTCTTCGAACATGGAGCACACATGGCGTCATTGTCTAGGCTAGGGCATCCTGCCTTGGACTCGCGTTTCGAAATGAGCACTGGTTCGAGTCGTAAAGGGAGAAGAAATTTCCTCATGAAATTTCGACCAGTGTATGGGTCTGGTGCCCACTAGAGCTACGATAGGTAGCGAAATCCGGTTATGAAAGGCAGCTATAACGGCTGGGGGGATCATTCTGCTAACCACACGATACTTTCATTCTGATTGGATGATCGTTCACTTCTGTATGAGGCCAGCAGCCGGATGGTCGGTCGGGCCCTTAAAGGGCTCTAGCGTCTATGATTATATTGCATGTATTTGTTTTTCAAGCTGTTGTTATTCTTTCTGTTTCACAGGTTACAAATCTGAATGATCAGCCGAGTGCTATGCTGCATGTTTCTAGTATCACACATAATTCTGGGTCAGTTCCTGCAAATTTGCTGGATAATCCGATATTCTGGTGTGCGCTGGCAGCCACTTACAACGTAACCCAGCTATCACATTCTACAGTACGGAATAAAGCGAAATTCGAACCGAGAAGCTGCATAAGCTTGCGAGAAATGTCTGCCTTGTTTCAGAAATCTCGAATTTCGCACAAGTTTCTCAGCTTGTATAAACTCTGCAGTAATTGAATATTAATTCCAAAATGTTAGAAGTGATCTAGAAGTCGATTACAAGAAGCAAGGCGAAACTGTATGCGAGAACAAATTTAATTAACATTCCGCACAGCAAACCCCGTCCCATCAGGATTCCACTCTTTCCCCGTGTGTAAGCAAAACACCGCCTGTCCCTAATTGAGTTTGAAGGGAATTCGTCGAAGCATGCGTGATATCTGAGACAAGTTTGTCGTGTGTTTTATATGATTACCATGAAGTCACATAATGAGGACTTGTTTACATGACTCATTCACAAATTCAGGATTTTTCCATTTCAAATTTTCAGTCTTCAATACCGTACTGCGGCCAGTGACGTACCTCAGGCGGTAGCGCGTTTGCCTTCTGATCCGGAGTTGCGCTCGGGCATGGTTCGATTCCCGCTTGGGCTGATTATTACCTGGTTGGGTTTTTCCGATGTATTCTCCAACCGTAAGGCGAATTTTTATGCAATCTATAACGAATCCTCGGCCTCATCTCGCCACGTACCATTTCGCTATGACCAATTCTATCGACGATAAATAACCCAGTAGTTAATACAGCGTCGTTAAATAACAAATTAAAAGACAACAACGTACCGTTAGTTGAACAACTAATACTTCGCAAGAAATGAACCAATTAACGAATGAATGAGTGAAACGATTATCCAAAAACGAATGAACCAATTAACGAATGAATGCGTGAAACGATTATCGAATGAACGATTGAACCAATTAACGAATGAATGAGTGAGACGATTATCGAATGAATGAGTGAAAACGATTATCGAATGAACGATTGAACCAATTAACGAATGAACGAATGAACCAATTAACGAATGAACGAATGAACCAATTAAGGAATGAATGAGTGAGACGATTATTGAATGAATGAGTGAAAACGATTATCGAATGAACGATTGAACCAATTAACGAATGAATGAGTGAGACGATTATTGAATGAATGAGTGAAAACGATTATCGAATGAACGATTGAACCAATTAACGAATGAATGAGTGAGACGATTATTGAATGAATGAGTGAAAACGATTATCGAATGAACGATTGAACCAATTAACGAATGAACCAATTAACGAATGAACGAATGAACCAATTAAGGAATGAATGCGTGAAACGATTATCGAATGAACGATTGAACCAATTAACGAATGAATGAGTGAGACGATTATCGAATGAATGAGTGAAAACGATTATTGAATGAAGGAATTAAGCAATTAACGAATGTACGAATGAACCAATTAACGAATGAACCTATTAACGAATGAATGAGTAAAACGATTATCGATCGAATGGATGAACCAATTAACGAATGAACAAATTAGCGAATAAAACAACGAATGAACTAAAGGTGGAAACAACGAATGAACGAATGAATAAAGTCTATCAAATCAATGAATCAATATAAGCTAGGCCTACTATCCAAAAGATCACCTGTCACATTGTTCCACTGAGGAGAATTAATACTATGTATCAGTGAAAAAAAAACACTCCGAAATAACGAGAAAAGTTAAGAATCCAGTCGAGCACAGTTAATAAAAATGTTACTTTGAACCAGATTCTGAAGTCGATTACGTATGTTTTGGTTGCAGACGGAAGAAATAAGAGTCTTTATTTTCGTATGCCTAGAAACTACACACAATATACCCAACACTGAGGGGTACAAGTGTAAGCAATGTCACTGTGCTAGTAGACACATCAGCTCAAATTACAAAGTGAATACAACATTGTATTCGCCTATGCAAGTAGTCTGACCGGATATAGATGTACAACAGTCAGCTGTCTGGTCCACGCGATGCAGACACGTGACCTGAGCTGCTATGAAGAGCGAAGTGAAATTGTTGAAATCATGCTGTAACAGACTTACTGGGAGGTGACATAATTTATCAAATTACAAACAAGTATTTCAAAAAAACTCCGAAGACGGTTGAAACCTCATTAAGTGACAGCAATAAGGCTTCACTCATGAGGAAACTAAACCAGGAGATAATGGAGTAAGGTGGCCAGTTATTTCTCCCTCCACTGCATCCATCGGTGAGTAGTAACATATTACACTAATCAGACTTCAGATATATGCAAACAATTTTTCTTTCTGTGACACATACCGTAAAGTGAGATACCTGATATTAGATGTACAGTCTTAGAAAAGAGCTTTGTCGCGCAGATATTTTGTATCAAAAAGAAGGCAGTGCGCATGATCACAAGACGAGCGACCTGGTTCACAAGACAACTAGCTGGAGGTAATAAAATTAGTTTCGTTTCGTTGTATTCTGATCATCCGGGCTATTCCATATGAAATCGATCAGTAAAAAACCTCGCATTTTTTTATACTATAATTTTTTCCCTTCTTATAGAAGGTGATGAGGAGAGTGAATTTTCAAAAATATACTATCGAAAGTCAAACGGTTTTCGTATTGTTGAGCGACAAATTTAGCGTATTTTATAAAAACAAGCTTCTTTCAGCGCTCAGAACTCTGGAACCATTTACTGCAGAACATTGAACGGGAGCTCATTTTGAAGCTGACATTTGGTAGGTTGTGATAAGAAGTAATCCTTATTTTTATTGTACACAGAGCGACAGATAATCTGATTTTACTTACTTTTAGGCTTTTTGCCAATTTGTAAAAATGTAAAAAAAATATTGAGAAAAAACCTTACATTATTAAGAGGGATTCGGCATTGTTTGCTTAGTGGTATGGCAATAAGTTTCGAGGGTATTAAATAGATTATTTTCACACGCCTACACTTGAACGGCGCAGTACCGCACGCACTGGCCGAGAGATGAAGATAAGCGAGCGTTGGGCGTCATTTTAGTCCTGTGTTTATGAAAACTTGTGATAAAGCTAGCCCAGCTATGCGCTGCTAGACGACACATCACGTGTTTTTCTCCTGGCCTTGCTTGTCTCGGCTAGCTCCCGCCTCACAGTCAGCTGGTTAGTTCACGCGCGTACTATTTATTTTTTTATTTGATATTTTCAATACTTTCTTATCAACGTGCATTCAGTAAAAAATATGTGTTTATTTGTACTTTCAATGCGGAATCTAACTATATATTTTAAAAATATTTTTTCGTGGTCAAAGGCGTCTTAATGAGGAAAAATCTAAATTTCTCCATTTCCATCAAAAGTAAGAAAATCTGTGTATATGTCAACATAAACTTTAATTTCTCAGCATCAAAATAAACCATGATTTTGATCATTGGGTGAAAGGGTTTCGGAGCTACAACAGTTTAAAGTTGCTAATTTTATGAAAATACGATAAATTTAAATATTTTTAATTTAAACACTATGAAGTTCTGATGCCTCAAACTTTGCACAAAGCATTGTATCACAGTTCTCTATGTACGAAAAAAGTTTCATTGTATTTAGAAATTGTAAGGTCAATTTTCTCTATATTTCGGTCGATTTGAGATGGAATATCTCATGCACACTGCCTCCTTTCTGGGGCTTATAAAGAGTCTGCGTAACAAAACGTTTTTCTAAGACTACGTACCAGTCAGAAACTCAAATAGAGGTAGGTATAAAATAAAGTATATTATTTGTATTATGATGTAACTGAAAAAATATATAATGAGGAATTTGTGTAATGACGTGTAAAATATAAAAACAATAACGACTGAATCTTCAAAATATATAGGCAAAAATATTGCACAGCTTAAAAAATGATATTTTCACTATACTGGAAATCTCTGGTGTAGTTAAAAGAATAGGGAGAGAATTTCGGATGTGTGGTTTTCTCATTATTAACATAACGTTTTCATATGAAAAGAAAATGAGTTTGTTCATTAAATGTAGTGCATAACAAAACTCTACCTAAGACGTGATAACTGTATATTGATAAAGAACTCGACTTTTTAATAGTCTCCCTCATTCTTCGATTTCCTTTCGCCATGCCACAATAGCTGTCAGTTATAATTACATGCAAATATCTGTGAGCAGTATTGTATTACATTCAAATATTGTTTGACAAGTAGCAGCATTCAAGTTTCTCTTCACAAAATAAGACAGGACAGTTCTTTTATGTATATTTCCTGATTAAACGAACAATATATTCTACTTTTGTTAAAGCAAACATTTCGATATTCTAACCTGTATTCCTTATCATGTAATTGTTGTTCCAGTATTACAGACTCAACATAAAATGCTCAGTTATCAAATACAGATCAAAGTCAAAAATATCATTTGTTTAAGATTTTACTGCTGCTACTGGAGCACAAATTAATGAGCTAAAAGTATCAACCACAATTATAAGCATCACCTTTTTCTACTGGTAGAAACATCTATTTAATTCTTAAGGGAAGATGATACTGAAAATTTGAAATTTCTTGTTTTCTCCTTGAAACTTGCAATTTTTGTGTACTGAACAATCGTACGTATAAAATTTAAATTTTAATATTAGGTTTTAGAAAAAAAGAGGGCCAAATTTGGCAATTAGTCCCCAATTCGTAACTATTTACAAAAATTGATATAACCCAGTCAGTTTTTTACAGATATTTTAGAAGTTCTTTTGCCATTATATTCACAAGAAGATTTACTGAAAAATGGCTTCACTTGATTCTTAATATGCTTTACAGAAACATTATAACTGATTTTAGAATATCATGGATTTCAGTTTTCGTGCCCACTTTTTTTGCATATTATTAATTATTTTCATATTCAATTTAAATACCAATATTCTAATGAAGCCAAACACTTTTAAGTAGTCTGTTTAAGATCTGTACAAAATTTGAGATTCCTATTTTATTAGTTTCTCAGTTATATCAATTTATAATATAATGAGCACTGAGACCAAAAAGCAATTTACGGAAAAACATATCTAAAGAGTCACTTGATATAAACTTTCATTTGAAGAGTCAGGCAATGATTGTTGTGAGCTTACTATATTTTCTACCTTTTCTTTACATTTTCCGTCTCATTTTTTAGCAGTTTCCGACAGTTTTCATATTATTTACAAGTCTAGCTTTCTATTTGCTAATCCTGCACATGATTTGTAATTAACCATATATATATATATATATATATATATATATATATATATATATATATATATATATACAAAGCTACACTAACTGTAACCTATATAATACTCATTGTTTACATACTAATGCTGGATGCAAGAAACCTGTTCTATAAATTGCTATTCTCTCGTTAAGTAACGGACCTTTAAACTATTCCAGTCTTTAAAGTATAGGTCGTTGCAAATGTGATATTTAACGATCTGTTAGCTATTCCATCTTTAAACGGAAAAGATCCAAAACGACAGAACCATCGTAGCCGGCGCAAATAATTCCCTAATTATACGTGCGTGTCGCTATGGTAATTTTGTGTTTTTGGATAGTCATTGTTTTCAAACTTTGCGCAAGACAGGCACCAAATACTGACACAGGCCAACATGCAACGATTCTTGGTACAGATTGATAGAGAAGTAACCTTCCTGTTTCGGTACATCTCATTCAAGTGTCTACTAGGGCTTTGAATTTTCATATGGCTACAGTCTGTGCACCAATAACGTTGGGAAAATCGCAAATTGAGAAGAAATCCTGTTTTACTGTTTGCATAGAATTTCCTCGAGGCATGGTAATGTATTGTTCTCTCATTCTTGCAATGCAGTCACACATCTTATTATTCTGCAAACTGGAGATTTATGAACATGAATATGATCCACTATCACATTCTGAAACGCTGCTATTGCGTAATAGCGCAAGGCAATTTACTGCGTGCGATTTGTTTTCCAATATGATGCCCTATTTCATGCAAGAGAGCCATGAATGTGTCTTTCGATAATCTAAATCTAACCTTAAAATCAATATTATCGTATTCTTCTAGAGGATTCGATCTGTCTCTCAGTATTCTTGGTCTTGGTAGATGTTGTACCATATCAAACATAACCTCTATGTGAAACGATTCTATAATAGCCTAGTAATAAAATTGTTTTATTCACAAAACTTTTTCTATACACACATGAGTCTCGAGTTCACTGTGATATGCATATTACATTTCACTTAAGTTTCTGATGATAATATATCCACGAAATTACTTAATACTGTCAGATACAAAAAAAAAAAAAAAAAGAAATATACGTACAATATGGCGGCTAACGATTCGTTAACAGTTTGTAGCCCCGATTTTCGACCTATAGTTTACAGAGTGCTTTAACGAACCAATAGCTTTAAAGGTCGTTCTTGCAACGCTTACTGACGCTAAATGATCAATTACAGGACTAATAGCGTTTAACGAACCTATAAATGCTTTCTTGCAACCCAGCATAAGTGTTTCAGACACTACAACAACTGCTTCTGTCAAGATGTAACAAACACATTTCTATGCTTTAGATCAAAACAATTTTCAAGTATGTCTAACATAAACAACTCAAGGAATAATACCATCTCTTGATATCTAGTGAATAAAACGAAAAAATTTGGATATAGGGCTGTCACACTATTGTAGAATAAAATTTAAGACATTATTACAAAAAACAACCCTTGTAAAAATTGTTATTTTTCAGGAGAACAATAAAAATAAATAGAACAACGCATGTCAGCTGTTTCCGTACAACTGGTGTTTATCCTTGTGGTTATTGCACATGACATTCGTCGTTTTTGGAGTCTATAAAAATTTGAAATAGTAGCAAATGTGTCTTTAACTCAATTTCATTAAAAATGACTAGGGCTGTTTTTGTAATAAAGTCTATATAAAATATTCAGATTGAGAATGCGGTAAATTTGAAGCAAATGAGATCGGAAAATAAAGGGGGCTAACAGAGTTTTAAAAATGACACTATTAAATGTCGTAACATTGAGTTAGGGCTTAAATTTTATTTCTAATATATTCTCTACAGGCGAAAGATTATTTTAAGGATTTCCTTTTTTTTTGTGTGTGTGAATTTTAGTGAAATTTCAGTATCCTCTTCCCTTCAGACGCGTAAACATTCTTAGCAATTGAAATGTTTGGGATGCATGAGTATTGAAGTGATTTGGAGATCCTCTCTCACTTATCACCTTTAGAATTGGTCAAATGTATGAATTTCGCTTGCAGGTTAAAAATTAACTGTAGGCTTGGGTGGCTCCTTGAGAGGATGGACTTCTAGTTGAAAATAGTGTTACGCAATTGATTCTTGGAAAGCAGTGAGTTTAATTTAAAGTGTAATAATTAATTATACGAAGGCTGAGGTGAATTCTCAAGTACGTAATTTTTTTTATCATTTTTTTTTAATTTTCATATGTCTCTTTTATTGCTTTCAAGGGCAGCAGTCAATGAACATTATAACAATGAATTTCAAGGTATTTTACTTTTTTATCTGTGTATATGTTAGGTTATAATCAGATTATAGAGAAGATAAAAAATAAAGAAATGCAAAGAATTTATTCTAACTTTCTAACATAATGCAACAAGTGAAGTGGGAAGTTCTGTGCATTTTCTCAAACACGTGACTTTGTGTTTTTTTTCCTTTTCTTTTTTTTTATCTAGATTAAAATTGCAAGTTTCTTGCTTATGTTAGTTAATTAGTTAGGATACAATTAATTATGATACTTAATCACTCATTTAAAGTTTGTGTGACCGCAACCTGAGTATATTTTTGTGTGACTTTACTTTGTTTAGAGTGTTCTCTCTCTCTCTCTCTCTCTCTCTCTCTCTCTCTCTCTCTCTTTATTTCTTGTATAGCTTTACTTTGTATATGAGCTATTCCATCTCAAATCGACCGAAATATAGAGAAAATTGACCTTACAATTTCTAAATACAATGAAACTTTTTTAGTACGTAGAGAACTGTGATACAATGCTTTGTGCAAAGTTTGAGGCATCAGAACTTCATAGTGTTTAAATTAAAGATATTTAAATTTATCATATTTTCATAAAATTTGCAAATTTAAACTGTTGTAGCTCCGAAACCCTTTCACCCAATGATCAAAATCATGGTTTATTTTGATGCTGAGAAATTAAAATTTATACTGACATATAAACAGATTTTCTTACTTTTTATGGAAATGGAGAAATTTAGATTTTTCTTCATTAGGAAAAAATATTTTAAAAATATATAGTTAGATTCCGCATTGAAAGCACAAATAAACACATATTTTTACTGATGGTATGGTGATAAGAAAGTATTGAAAATATCAAATAAAGAAAATAAATAGTACGCGCGTGAACTAACCAGCTGACTGTGAGGCGGGAGCTAGCCCAGATAAGCAAGGCCAGGAGACAAACACGTCATGTTTCGTCTAGTAGCGCATAGCTGGGCTAGCTTTATCACAAGTTTTCATAAACACAGGAGTAAAATGACGCTCAACTCTCTCTTATCTTCAGCTCTCGGCCAGTGTGTGCGGTACTGCGCCGTTCAAGTCTAGGCGTGTGAAAATAATTTATTTTATACCCTCGAAACTTATTGTCGTACCACTAAGCAAACAATGCCGAATCCCTCTTAATAATGCAAGGTTTTTTCTCAATATTTTTTTATATTTTTACAAATGATCAAAAAGCCTAAAAGTAAGTAAAATAACATTATCTGTCTCTCTGTACACAATAAAAATAAGGATTACTTCTTATCATAACCTACCAAACGTCAGCTTCAAAATGAGCTCTCGTTCAATGTTCTGCAGTAAATGGTTCCAGAGTTCTGAGCGCTGAAAGAGGCTTGTTTTTATAAAATACGCTAAATTTGTCGCTCAACAATACGAAAACCGTTTGACTTTCGATAGTATATTTTTGAAAATGCACTCTCCTCAGCACCTTGTTTAAATAGGGAAAAAATTAGGGTATAAAAATGCGAGGTTTTTTACTGATCGATTTTATATGGAATAGCCCATATAGTGTATTTTTTTTCTGTTTATTTCTATTATTGTATTTGTATTCCTGGTGTTGTGGAAGAGAAGGCCTGATGGCTTTCACTACACCAGAATAAATAAATAAATAAATAAATAAATAAATAAATAAATAAATAAAAATAAATAAACACTCCAGCTAGCGGTCTTACCCCAAACCACAGGAGGCCTCAGGGTTCTAGGCTTTTACAAAAAAACTTTTACGAAAATTCCAATATTACAAAGAAGCATTCTGCTATCTATATTTTACATGTATAGCATTTTGTTAATAGTAATATTTTTTTGGAACTGAACGAAAACGTCGCTTATAACTAACACAAGTATACGTAAAGTATTACGACACCAGAATGCCTCGCCGTAGCGTTGTGGTCATGCCAAGGACTCGCGTTACGGAATGCATGCTGGTTCGAGTCCTGATGCAATTTCAACCAGTGTATGGATCGGTGCGCACTGAGCATATAGATCACAGTGGGCAAAACGCGTGTTGCAACACAAAACAAACAAAATTTTGAGCGAGTCTCGATGGGAGTCCAACCGTATGTAGGCAATAATTTCACACGACTGTCCACAAGTAGCATATGTACAGGGGCGCTTGTTTGCTGCACATGCGCAGTATGTTATAAACGAAACTTGTACAAAAAAGGAGCTCCAAATTTTATTTTCGTATCTGTACTATAAAACGTTTCAATTTTGTACTATCAATTTTGATACGCCCTGTATATCTGTGCCGAAGGAAGTTTATGGAACAAACCAACTTCTCTGCATGCCGACATATGGTCGCCATAGAAACTGCTGGTGCTCTTCTCAGAAATGTGTGCTCGTATATTAAATTGTTATTTTTATTATTACTTTATCCATACTTTAGTGAAAACATATGAGGAAAGGAAATAGGCTTCACGTTGAGTTCAGTAAGGTTTTACCAATTACAAATAGGTGAACGGTATTCCGCTTCGATAGAGAAGCCAGGCTATATGTACAGGGACATCATTTTATTTTTACTTCAATTTTTATTGTACCTGAGTTTTTGAATGTACTTCACTCCCACCCCTTCAACCGTCTTCCACACAGATCCAAGACCGCATATACAGTCATAGTAGCCACAGTACATTCCAAAAATATGTTCGCATTTTCCAGTGACGAAAGAGCTTTCAATATTGAATCATTTTCGCACAGGTACTGTCGTCCATTTGTCTACGTCGTATCCCGGTTTCCCCCACCAGCTTTTATTCGCCAGCTAGTGGCTGGGCTGTCTTAGCTCTTTTCTGAGAACATTAAGTTCTGTTAGGAATTGGACGTCTACGTAATATTATACAACTTTTTAAAATAACTTAAATAAAAGGGCCTCGTTAAGTAATTAACTGTCACGTGATTTCCCTCCTTTCTACGACCCTACGACAGAACCACTTGGACGGACAGTAGATAGTATGTCTGAGTAATTTTATCTTTTCGGGTAGAAGTGAAGATTGAATTTACAGTATGTAAGGTACTCTTTTATAGAGTAGGTACAGAATTATTTCAACATGAGTTACTAGTACGAAGAACTGGTAATTTGAATTAAGTACAGTATGCTATAGTGCGATAATATGCACATTAGAACTGAAGCGTGTATCGAAATGTGTTTAAATATCCATATTATGATTATTTTTCAATTTAACTTCATTCTCCATATTGTACGCTAATATGCTGTAGACAGTATAATATATACTGCATAATGAATACGTCCACATGGACAGCTCAGTTCGTGAGTAAAAACACTCATTGTTAATACTGTACTGTATTTTGATCAACAAAAACCTAATGAAAATGATTAAACTCAAAAGCGCAATATTTCCTAGTTTACATAAATGGATGAATTACTTTTCTTCCCTCCTATACCTAGTAAAGTGATTTGTTTGTATATTACGTCAGTATCATCGAACTCCAGTCGTGGAAGGGGATAGCAAACGGCGTTGATCCAGAGGTACAGGCAAGTTAATATTAAAAATGTTAGTAAAAATAAAATGATGTCCCTGTAGTTATATTCATGGATGCATGCATCCTACTACTGCCTAATCACAACGGTCTGTTATTAGTGTTTTCATTGACGATTATAAATAACTTTCCAATGATGCGGATCCTGTATCCGGATAAAAATCTGGTACATAGAGCTTACATGTCAGGATAATTAGTAATCATTTTACTTTCATAGGTGCCACTTAGAGTTACGATATACGTAGGTATTGACAAAAATTAACTTTAAGAAGAAACTAATTTTGTCTGTAACGCTGGTATAGACTACATTACTATTGCTATAGAGGAAAACACGTACAGTATTTTTCAAAAACATTTCTCAAAACTACAACAGCAACAAAAAAAAAATCATTTAAATTCAAGACCATCCTATGCTACAAATACAGGGACATCCTTTTATTTTTACTTCAATTTTTATTGTACCCGAGTTTTTGAATGTACTTCACTCCCACCCCTTCTACTAAGGAAGTTCCAACTCCACACAGAACCAAGACCGCAGATAGTAAGCAGTACTGAGTTACTGAGTATAGTACGTTCCAGAAATATGTTCGCGTTTTCCAGTGACGAAAAAGCTTTCAATATTGAATCATATTTTCGCACAGGTACTGTCCGTTTGCCTACGTCGCATCCCGATTTCCCCCACCTGCTTCTGCTCGCCCCTCTGTAAAAGCTGGGCTGTCTTAGCTCTTTTCTGAAAACATTAATTTCTCTTAGGAATTGGACGTTTACGTAATATTATACAGCTGTTTAATTTAACTTAAATAAAAGGGCCTCGTTAAGTAATTAACTGTGACGTGATTTCATCCCTTTCTACAATCCTGCGGCATAACCACTTGGACGGACAGTAGATAACATGTCTGAGTAATTTTATATTTTCGGGTCGGGCAGAAGTGAAGATTGAATTCACAGTACGTAGAGTAGGTACAGAATTATTTCAACATGAGTTACTAGTACGAAGGACGAAACTGGCAATTGGAATTAGATGCAATAGTCTATAGTGCGATAATATGCACAAAAGAACTGAAGCCTGTATCGAAATGAACGGCCACCATTTTCAAAATTGTGTTTAAATATTCATATTATGATTATTTTTCAATTTAACTTCTTTCTCTATATTGTACGCTAATGTGCTGTAGACAGTATACACTGCATAATGAATACGTTCGCATGGATAACTCACTTCGTGAGTAAAAACACTTATTCTTACTACAGTACTGTACTTTGATTAAAAAAAACCTAATGAAAATTATCAAACTCAAAATCGCGATATTCCCTAGTTTACGTAAATGGATGAACTACTTTTCTTCCATCCTATACCTAGTAGAGTGATTTGTGTTTTACGCCAGTATCATCGAACTCCAGTCTTGGAGGGGGGAGCAAGCGGTGTTTCCGGTTCTCTAAAGGTATAGACAGGTTAATATTAAAAATGTTAGTAAAAATAAAATGATGTCCCTGTATGTGTCTCTGTAATAAATTTTATATGAATCTAAGTAAAAAAAATAATCTTTAATATTTCACCACAGACAATATTTTCTTCATTGCAGAGATGGAAGTTTTTGGCATCCTAAGTGTACTTTTTGAAAATGGACATGTCAAGTTTTGAAAGTTTACTCAATTGCTCCATACATCTCAAGTTCGATTAGTGTAATATATTACTACTAGACACCATACTCCATTATCTCCTGGCTTAGTTGTCTCATGGATGGTGTCTTATTGGTATCTTTGGTGTGCTGACTAAACATACATAGGCCTGCAAAGCTCTAAATCCAATGTTTAGAAATGAAATCTCTTCGATAAGTAAAAGGCTGTATTAGACTCGACAAAATACGGAATGAAGGCTGATCTATTAGAAATCAATTAAATATATTCTCCACAAATAAACCTGAAGAACAAAAATATGGATTAACTAAAGGGATATTAAACTGCAAAACGAAATGAGGGAGTTGGAATTGAGGCCAGAATAGGCCATATGGCCTAATACTGGGTGTTCAGTTCAAAATGTGTCTTGGCTCGCTGTATGCCGTCATGTGGCTAGCCGATGAGCCTAGAGAATTCAATCTTCCTACACTTCCGCAGCTCAGGTGTATAATCTAAGAGACAGAGAAGTTGGCTAGCAAGTACGGCGTTCATTCTGAAGAGTACGTGCCGATACGTACGGTAACGCCGGTAGTGGCAGGAATGTGAACTGTTTGGAAATACGTACTGTCGGGATATGGGGAGAGGGTTAAGACGATTACGTACGTATTTGTTGACATTAACTTCGACGGTCAACATGGACACGGAGCATTTGATTTGTGTTGTGGAATGTTACCGTACGCAACCGATGATAACAAATACCCTGCGTACGACTTGCCGGCGCAAAACACAGTTCGAAAGAGGTTATGGTAGCACACAGACCGTACAGACCGCCATCTGTTGCTACGACGTTCAAGTTATACCGTACACGTTCTCAAGTTCAGATTGAAGAACGCCTTAAATAATAGGCAACTTCTCTAACATATAAGCTGAAACTCGCTTCAAATCGGTGATCCAACAACAGTGACGTCATGACACACTTTGAAACGAATACCCAGTATATGAAAGGTACAAGAAAATAAGCCTCGAAACTTTCTACTAAGGTTAAAATTACAAGAAGAACGCAACAAAAAGGAATACTCATAATGGAAGACAGCTATTTCAATATCTTACTGGGAATGAAATGGATCTACTCAATTTGTAGCTAGAAATATTACTGTTAGAGTCCAGAACTTCACTGATAAAAATATTTAAGAACTCACAGTGGCTTGTGATTAGGCAGTCCTTGTACACCCATCTCTTGCGAAATGCAATGGAACATTGGGGCAACAGTACAAGTAGAGAGCCACGAGTGAAGAATAGCAAGCGAGGGCAGATAACAGATTCGACTTTGTTGAGGTGGTGATAATAGGGACAGGGATGAATTTCTCCGCAAGGGATCCGAGGTGAAAGAAGACATGTTTAGAGGGATTTTATATGAGCCCGGTTTTACCCCGATCTGGATCGCCCCTATATATCAATGACGCAGAAAAACGAGTACAACCCCAGAGATATTGCAGAGGAGAAAATAGGTTAATAAAAGCACATACATTCCACACACGATTTTCATTTCGTAACAAAAGGTTATGGAATAATACAATGTCTGGCCTTTTACTGTTCTATGAAAAATTATACTATGTATTGTGAAATATTTTATTTCTAATATGGTTCTTATTCTCGTTTCCGGAACAGGAATTCTAAAAAATAAAGTTATATTTGTCTGTCTATCATTGAAGCATCATGTGTATGTTTGAAGTGAATTCGATGAAACTTGAAAAGAATTTTTAGGGTGAAGTAGGGATAATATGATACAATGAAAAAAGTCGGGCTAATTTGATACATACTTTAAAATGTATCAAAGGCTCAGTTTGAAGATGTTTAAAAGTGCAATTATAGAAGTAGGCCTACATTTTATGCTCTTTAAGGAGCAAATCTGAACCGGGCAGAACTCTAAGCACAACCCGCTGCCGTCATCCAGACTGTAGCGAGCTTGAAACACTTGGACACGTGCTTGGACAATGTCCCAAAGGCGAGCTGCTGATCAATGCTAGACATCATCGTGTACGACATGCTTTGGCGACATCGTTAAAAACTTTAAATTGGGAGATTCATGAGGAAGTACATTGTGTATCATCAGATGGTTCTTTTAGACGGGCAGACATTATTGCTAGCAACGGACGCTTAAAACGGGCTCTTGTTCTTGACCCTACTATCCGTTTCGAAAGGAATCTAAATCAGGCCACCGAAGTTGATATTAATACCTTGGTATTAATTTTAATGATGAAATCGTTTTTGATAAATGTGCAGTTTTTACCACATTCAGTAAAAATATCTCTAAACTCTGTCTCTCCCCTTTATTAAAACCTGATCAGAAGGTCACGATTATGAATCAATATCTCTGGCCCACTTTTACTTATCCCTTACAGTGTGCTCCACTCTACCAAATCAAAACCAAATTTCTTAATGATTTACATAAAGTTACCAGAGGAGCGTGCAAAGAGCTTATTGGTCTTCCTCATGACTGCCCAGACGGAATGATCTACTCCCTAAAAAATATCGTGGTCTTTCGTTAATGAAAGCATCTTGGGAAGCTTATGTGCAACACATAAATATCTGCAATACTCTTCTTCGTGTTGATGACTCCCATCTCCACAATGTTAGGGACCTTGTAAGTGAAAAAGTTTCTGCTCTGTCAAAATTGAATATCACAGCTATTGATGCTATCAACTGGTCAGGTCGTGAAATTCGTAAACACTTAAGAAATGACGCATTCCAAACTTGGACAAACCATACCTTGCGTGGTAAAGGGGTTATTGTTTATAGTGATCTCCCCAAGGCTAACTCATGGGTAAGCAATCGAAAGGTCCTATCTTCCTCAGAATGGACCAATGCTTTAAAAATGTCAAGCAATATTTCGGCGGTTCGCGCAATACCGGGCAGAACTCTAAGCACAACCCGCTGCCGTCATCCAGACTGTAGCGAGCTTGAAACACTTGGACACGTGCTTGGACAATGCCCCAAAGGCGAGCTGCTGATCAATGCTAGACATCATCGTGTACGACGTGCTTTGGCGACATCGTTAAAAACTTTAAATTGGGAGATTCATGAGGAAGTATATTGTGTATCATCAGATGGTTCTTTTAGACGGGCAGACATTATTGCTATCAACGGACGCTTAAAACGGGCTCTTGTTCTTGACCCTACTATCCGTTTCGAAAGAAACCTAAATCAGGCCACCGAAGTTGATATTGAGAAGAAGTCCATATATGAACCTTGTCTGCCTTATCTTTCTGAAAAGTACAACGTCCCTCTTAAACAATGGTCTGTCATTGGTTTGCTGTTTGGCAGTAGAGGTTCAATCACAAAATTCACATGGAATTATCTTAAGAAACTTCACATTCCTTATGATTATGTAATGTCTATTCTTATAAATATTATCAAGGATTCTCTTCAAATATTACATCATCATCTCTATTTCAATTAATCTACTTATATTTGCCTTCAACAATTAACTTTCTTTTTTTCTTTAATGTATCACATCACATTATATTGTACATGTTTATTGTATTCATGATCCTTGTGGTCACTCAAATTCTTTGAGCTGATGTCCATAATTTAAAAAATATATCAGAATCATAATTGTATCAAAAGAAAAGACAGTTTTGTTGCTTGAAAAAAATTTGATGTGATACTCGCTTACTTTTGCCATTGCTCTTGAATGAATAAAGATAGAATAATTGCTTAAATTTTTCTTTCACTGAGAATTGTGCCAGGTTCATTTTCCTCCAAAGAAAAGCTGTGAATGTTGAGCAATATAGCTGTAATTAGTGTTTGAATGAGAAGGGCTATTATGATACACTTTTGGGGATATTATGATATGATATGACTATTATGATTTTATGTATACTACGAAAAAAAAATTGACCAAGTTGATCAATTTTCTAACTTAAAATAATTTATTATATATTGAGGGACATTTCATAATTTCTCAGCTCACGAGGATGTTTGAATTAACATGTTGGACCTGCAATAAAGTACAAGTTAAACAATTACACATGTATTTATGTATTTATTCACACTGGAAATGGGTATATACCCGGTAGACCTATTTTTACTTATTTAATTAATAATTTTAGCTTAACAGTCATTCTTCTTACTGCGAAAATTTAACACAATTTTGAAAATATATTCATCATTACTTAAAAACGTATTTTAATTTGTTTCAGCAATACAAACTGCATTATAATTTCCTCAGTCTATTTCCTTACACACGAAAAACTATTTGGACATAGTGAAATATTCTAGCATTGGCAGTAAGGTGTTAAATTTTAAATAAATTGTATACATTTTAATGGAAAAAATAGGTCTTTACAAAAGTTGCTAAATCTTAGTCAATTTAATATGATTTCAATCGAACTTTTACAGGTGACACAAGCATCTTTGTGTATCAAAATAGCCTTACTTCATTGCTCTGTACAATATGGCCAGATTTATGGTACTGTATCAGAATAGAAGTTCGTAACATTTTTAACTCCATAGAAATGCTACTGGGGAATACAGACAATAAACACTTTCATACAATCACACTATTAAAAAATATACAAAATCAATAAAAACTTCAATTATGATAAAAATGATTATGACATTTATTTTCAAATGCTAATTAACACCATGTAATTTATTAAAGTTACACTCAATGTCATATTATGAATAAACATACAATATTGATCAAAATAATAACACTATTATTGGAAAATAAGTGCGGTATTGAGATGTAGGGACACCATTATAGTACATTATGCAACGAGCCTATAATGATAGTAATTAAGAAGCAAGTATGAATGTTTATGAAACGAGCGCAAGCGAGTTTCATAATTTTCATACGAGCTTCTTAATTACGATTATAGGCGAGTTTCATATGACTTTTTATGGTCGACTATATTTCTAACTGGAAATTATTCAGATGTATACATTTTATTTGTATCTGACAAGATCGGAAGTGACCTTGTTCTAGGTCGTGAATTGTCAGATGTGCGCAGACGCGAAAGTATTGATTTTTTCCGAGGAACAATAATGTCATTGACCTTGTGTAATCCCGTTAAACTTTGGTATAACTTTGATTATTGAATTCGACATTGAAAAACGAGATGACAAATTGAATTTATTTGAATATTATTTACAATTAACGCTAATTATTATAGTAACAGAACATAACCTTCTGCGACAGTATTGGATTTCCAGCCTCCGTGACTTTTCGCTAATTCTCTTTCGATTGCATATCCGAGAATAATCGATACTTGCGGTTTTATAACGGTACAAAGCTGACTTGTCATTGGCTGAACACCTGTAAGCTGAGTTGTCATTGGCTGAAAACACCTGTACTTTAATGAGTAGGTGCACTGTAATGACATGCATTAAAGGACTGCTACCAGGTGTATAATTACTAAATTTCGGCATGGTCGAGCATAAAATTAATTAACAAATGAATAAAGAAAATTAAATATTACAGTTGAGAAATTGTTGGGGGACGGAATTTGGATCCCTGTCCCGAATATTCAGTAGCGTATCCATTCCCAATATATGCTTTATCTGTTAAGTATGCATTTTATTAATAATGAAGACAATAACAATCACAGATTTTAAATGCTGCCTATAAGAGAGTAATACATTTTATACAGCTCTTTTCTGACATCAAGAGCAAGCTGTGAGCACATCTCCTTACAAGAATTTCCACAAATCTGTTCCTGAAACGAAATACCTTGATGAAATTCTAAGATAAACTATAGCGGAAAAACACAAAACAGACCAACTAACACTAGGTGAAGTGTAAATTAAAGTACAGTTAATAAAATACTGCAAAAATATGACAGGAACTTACATTACTTGGGGGATCTTTCGCACTAACTTGTGACTTCGTCTTCCTTGTTGTAGGCCTATACTCGACCACTGTCTCTCAGCGACTTTCGTGACACATCTTTCCACTTATTAATATTAATTTGTCTGGATCCTTTCTTATTTTTTATTTAGCCGTTCAAAATCTACCGTATAAATCGTCACTGGCTTGCAGTCGTCCATTTTACGTAATAGATCAACCGAAACCTGATACACAGAGTTCAAGCACCCAGTATTGGTAAAGAGAACGAACTCCCGTGCAATAACTCCCGATACGATGTAAACAACTGGATACGCTAGAAGTGACTGGCGACATTGACCGTTGTTCCAACCAAGAAATTCATGGTTGTAACCCGTGTAGAAGCGCCTCTGATACAGATATTGAAAAACAATTTTTGTGACAGCTGTGTAAGACTATATAGAGCATTATTCCATTAAAAAGTCGATTCTAAAAAATTGTAACATAGACAGTTATTCGGCCTAAAGTTCAATCATTTATGTACATTTCTGTAATATATGAGTTCCGGAAATTTCCTACAACTGGAAAAAGATTTACTACATTTTGTACAAGTTTGATGGATGAAAACTGACAATAAATTTCAACGATTATTATAAAATCAAAGAATAAGACAAATCCATTGGTATTATCTTATTTAAATGATAGAGTTCAAGCTACTAAAATTGATAATTTATTAAGTGAATTTAGTAAAATTAAAATAAGTGTTCCGCAAGGAACAGTCCTTGGACCGATTTTATTTTTAATATATATTAATGACCTTTTAATGATAGACCTTAAAGAATATGAAGGTGATTTATATTCGTATGCTGATGCTACTGTTTTACTTTTTAGTGGAAAAATTTGGACTGATGCTTATCACAATGCAAATTGCGGCTTAAAATTAATAAAAAAATGGTTCGATTTAAATTTACTTTTAATTAATAAAGATAAAACAATAGCTATCCCATTTTCTTTAAAAAATAAAGGTAATAAACCAATTTCATCTATACTACAAATTAAAATGCATAATTCTGATTGCTCCGATATAAATTGCAATTGTTCAGTTATTAATGAAGTTATTGAGGTTAAATACTTATGCATAATTATTGATAATCATTTAAAATGAATAATCATATTCATTATATTTGTAATAAATTACGTAAAACATTATGTTACTTTGTTATTCTAAGAAATATTTTGTCAATTAACTGTTTACGTGTAATTTATTTAGCATTATTTCAATCTATGTTTATATATGGTATTATAGGTTGGGATGGAACATATAAATCCAACCTTTATCCGTTAATTTTACTATAGAAAAAAGTATTAAAAATTTGTTTTAAAAAAGCAGAAAGATTACCCAACTGAATTGTTGTTTAAACATTTCAAAGTTTTCAACATTAAACAAATGTATTATTTTATTTTATTAATATATTTTCATACAAATTTTAATAACTTTGAAAGGTATATACATAAATATAGAACTAAAAATATGAATTCTCTGCGTTTGTCTGAACCAAAATATAAAACCAATGCAGCTTTTTATCATAGTATGAGTCAAGGTCTCAGATTACTAAACAAATTTTATTCCAATAATATTTCAACCACGAATCTTCTCCAAATTAATAAAAAAAAATAAAAAAAATTGTATTGGATTTATAGTTTGGGTTTAAGCATATTAAACACTATTTAATCTGTATTCACTCTCAATTTTAATTTTATTTTTGTCTGTATTGGAATCCCCTCCTGAGCACGAGTCTTACTCATTCAGGAGTGGGCTAGTTTATCTTACATTGTATTTATTAATTTCTATTCATTTCAAACTTACTAGCAATAAAAATAAATAAATGAATAAATAAAATTATATAATTATAGTCTATTATAATCGAAAGGTCTTAGTCATGATTTACTACGTTTGTGACATTTGAACTCATATTTAAGTATTCTAGTACATATTCAGAACACATTGAACTTCTATTTATCTCACTCGCATTGATAGTTTGAGAAATACTTTAACTCTGTTAAATATCGAACATTTCAAATCTGCATTGCCATTAACGATTCTTGCAGAGACATACACGCATTGCAAATAACCGTCAGTGTAGGAAATACGTAGCCTTGACAGAGGATTTTATCGATCTGTACTCTAGTACAGTGAATGTGCGAGAGGAGGTAAGAGGATTTGAACAGACATTGAATAGGAAATACCGGAAATATATAATTCCGGGTAGTGCTACTATAATGCTCAAATACTGAAACTTATACATTGAACGGCACATTACGATGTGATATATTTTAATTCATATATTTCTCTAATTAATTAACGCTTTCATGAACTCCGGTTCATAATTTAATGTATAATAATATTATTGTTGTTAAACTTTCAATCTCTTTAGGCAACTTTCCTCGAATGGCGGCTTAGAGATACTTCCAGGTACGCAGATTCGTGGAAAAGCATGATACCCATCTCCTACCATCTTAAAAAGTCAAGAAGACGCTGTTTCTATAGTCATAAATAAGAATAAAGATTTGGGTAAGGACTTCTAAAAATGTAACATTAAGGCAGCATTTTCACAACTTCGATTTCTCAGTTCCTAACTAAAAATTAATATTTATTTATTTATTTATTTATTCATTTATTTATTTATTTACTTATTTATTTATTTACTTATTTATTTATTTACGTATTTATTTACTTATTTACTTATTTATTTATTTACTTATTTATTTATTTATTTATTTACTTATTTATTTATTTACTTATTTCTTTTTTATTTACTTATTTATTTATTTACTTATTTTTTTATTTACTTATTTATTTATTTACTTATTTATTTGCTTATTTATTTACTTATTTCTTTATTTACTTATTTATTTACTTACTTGTTTATTTACTTATTTATTTACTTATTTATTTATTTACGTATTTATTTACTTATTTATTTATTTACGTATTTATTTACTTATTTACTTATTTATTTATTTACTTATTTATTTATTTATTTATTTACTTATTTATTTATTTATTTATTTACTTATTTGCTTATTTATTTATTTACTTATTTCTTTTTTTATTTACTTATTTATTTATTTACTTATTTATTTGCTTATTTATTTACTTATTTCTTTATTTACTTATTTATTTACTTACTTGTTTATTTACTTATTTATTTACTTATTTACTTATTTATTTATTTACTTATTTTTTTATTTACTTATTTATTTATTTACTTATTTATTTGCTTATTTATTTACTTATTTCTTTATTTACTTATTTATTTACTTACTTGTTTATTTACTTATTTATTTACTTATTTATTTATTTACGTATTTATTTACTTATTTACTTATTTATTTACTTATTTATTTATTTACTTATTTATTTATTTATTTACTTATTTATTTATTTATTTACTTATTTGCTTATTTATTTATTTACTTATTTCTTTTTTATTTACTTATTTATTTATTTACTTATTTATTTGCTTATTTATTTACTTATTTATTTACTTATTTGTTTATTTACTTATTTATTTATTTACTTATTTATTTATTTACTTATTTCATTTATTGTTTTATTCATTTACTGATTTATTGATTTATTTATTGATTTATTTATAGATTTATTGATTATAATGATTTATTGATTTATTTATTTATTGATTTATTGATTTATTTATTTATTTATTCATTCATTCATTCATTCATTTATTTATTAATATGTGTGTGCTGGACAACAGCCAGAGATTATGGTGCAGCACAATACACGGACACAAGATATTAGTAATAATAACAATAATAATAGTCTTATTCTTCTTCTTCTTCTTCTTCTTCCTGTATGCCATTAGGAAAGTCCAGGATAACAGAGAGGGTTTGGAATTGAACGGGTTACATCAGCTGCTTGTCTATGCGGATGACGTGAATATGTTAGGAGAAAATCCACAAACTATTAGGGAAAATACGGTAATTTTACTTTAAGCAAGTAAAGAGATAGGTTTGGAAGTAAATCCCGAAAAGACAAAGTATGTGATTGTGTCTCGCGACCAGAATATTGTACGAAATTGAAATATAAAAGTTGGAAATTTATCCTTTGAAGAGGTGGAAAAATTCAAATACCTGGGAACAACAGTAACAAATATAAATGATACTCGGGAAGAAATTAAACACAGAATAAATATGGCAGTTAAACGTCTGTATTCGAGTTTTTATTAGTAAGACCGCAAAAATAGTCAAATGGACCGAGTCAGTTTTGGGATTACATTCTTCAATTGATATTTCCTTGATGAAAGTTCTTCAAAAAAGTGCAAACATGTAGCAAGAGTATATTATTTGTATAATACAATGATAGCGTGTAAGATATTTAACCACAGAGATTTGCATTCTTGATCATAATCAAATATTTATAAAATTGTCAGCTGAGGCATAAATCCGATTGCACATTTCTGTTGAATATGCAATATAGCGTACATTGTATGTACAAAACCACGCTTATTACAATCACATTAACTATACAAAAACAGATACAAAACCTGCATCAACACATAAACAAAATACACCCTACACGTTAGAAATTGAAAACAACAAATACATAAATTTTATAGACATCACAATAACAAAAGTAGACAACAAACACACCTTCAAAGTATACAGAAAACCTACATCAACAACAATACACATACACAACACATCCAACCACCCCACACAACACAAACAAGCTGCATTCCGAACAATGGTACACAGACTACTCAACATACCAATGAACCAACAGGATTACAAAGAAGAGCTACACACAATCAAATACATAGCACAAGAAAACGGATACAACCCTAACATAATAGAAAACATAATACGTAAGACAAAACAAAATCACAAAAAAACATAAGAATACAACACAAACACAAGAACACAACAAATACATCACAATAACATACGAAAACAAAAACACACAGAAAATTGCAACCTCATTCAAGAAATTATATTACAACATTGCATACAGAACAAATAACACCCAACAAAAACATCTCAACACACAAATAAACAAATACAACCACACAGACGTATACAAATTCAAATGCAACACCTGCAACAACTTCTACATAGGACAGACAGGCAGATCATTTCAAACACATTACAAAGAACACATTACAGCCATAACAAAATTAAAAAAAACACCTCTACATATGCAGAACACATCACAAATGCTAACCACACCTACAGAGACATCAACACAGACATGAAAATACTACAAATCCAACCAAAAAGCCAGAAACTAAACATACTAGAACAATAGGAAATATACAGACACACGAAAACACACTCCAACAAAATTCTCAACACACAATTAAATTTCAAAACACACACACTCTTTGACTCTACATTACACCACACGAACACACCCTCACAGAAAACAAAACAAGAGGCGTCAAGACGAACAACGACCAGTTCTGAGGATTACCCATAAATAGGTCGAAACATGTAAACAAGGTACGTTAGAATTTAACACAGTGTTAAAAGTTGTGTAATCAAGATGTATATATACAAAAACCAAAGACCATTTCATATGATTAGAATAGATTTTTGTTAAACAGACTAGAAAGTAAATAATGTCTAAATAACAAATAAAATATATTTAAAAAAAATCCAAGGTAATGGAAGACTGAATCGGAAATATCAAATTAAATTATGGTTATTTGAAGTCGTGCCGGTTGAATGATATCACTGCCACATTGATGTCTATTAATGGTGGCTTTACTGATGTGGGTATATTGATTTCACGTCACAGTAATGTAGTTAACTGTCGAAAAACAAAAAGTACATAACTGAACACGGAGCTGTGTAAACAGAAGCTGACTACATCCCGTTATCGGTGATGAGACTTCGGAACCCACCTTATGCAATTTATTATAGCACATAATGGTATATTAATCGTGTCTGCAGAGGTGTGAACCATGATCGTGGTTGAGTTTTGTTTGCAGCACATGGGAGTATTACCTTTGCAAATGTGTTGTACTCTGCTTCCTTAAAGTAAAGAATAGGGAATAGAAAAAAACATAATGGAAATTATTTTAGAAAATGGAATTAAAAATTAAGTATTCATTACCTTTCTTTCTTCCTTCCTTTCCTTCTTTCCTCCTTTCCCCCTTTCCTCCTTCCTTTCTTTCTTTCTTTCCTTCTTCCTTCCTTTCTTCCTCCCTTCCTTTCTTCCTTCCTTTCTTCCTTTCTTTCTGTCTTCCTTTCTTTCTTCATTCCTTCATTTATTTATTATTTCCTTTCTTTCTTTCTTTCTTTCTTTCTTTCTCCCTTTCTCCCTTTCTCCCTTCCTTTCTTTCTTCCTTTCTTTCTTTCTTTCTTTCTTTCTTTCTTTCTTTCTTTCTTTCTTCATTCCTTCATTTATTTTTTCCCCTGCCTTTCTTTTCAAAAGTAACGTATAATTGCAATTAAATTGGAATAGATGGGCGGGATATTGCACAAAACGCTCAGACGCGTCAAAACTTGTATGCAGAAAGGACTTTTATTTTTCGATTTTTAACTAGACCTACAAAATTTCATTTTTCTTACGCATTTATTACAACAATTGAGACAGGGAAATCAAAACCTCCCTAACCCCAATAAACCAAATTTTACAGGAGAGAAAAAAAAAACTTATTATTTCTCTTACTAACTTTAAATATTATACATTTATCTATTAATACTGTGTAAAATTACATTCTTTATCAATTAAATATTTCAAAACCTAAATTTTTACATTATCTTACGCTACAATTTGAAATAAACATCGCTGGAGTTAGTGGTTTTCTGACTTCTAGTAGAACATATATGGTCTTTGGTATTAAAATATACAACAGTTTGCCTGATGACATCAAATATACAAAAAATTCTCTGAAATTTAAGAATTATATAAAAACGAAATTAATAAAATTGTGTCCCTACAGTCTTGAGGATGCACGCATGGGCCCTTGAAATGAATAATGCTTTTTTTTATCTTTCACTTATTTTTAAATTAAATTGTAATTGTATATATTTGGCCATGTCTATGCATACATTATGCCTTCGACAATAAAGTTCCATCCATCCATCCATCCATCCATCCATCCATCCATCCATCCATCCATCCATCCATCCATCCATCCATCCATCCATCCATCCATCCATCCATCCATCTATGAATTAAGAAAAGTGAATAAAATATGAGCCATGTCAAGAAAAAAGATAAGTATATCATAATTCCCTTATAAAACATTGGAATATACGATAAAATAGAAGTTTATTATTAAGATTAACATTGCTACATTTTTTAAATTTCAAATATACGAGACAGAAAATCACACATTACTATAAAGCACATCAAAATACACAAATAAAACCACAAACAATATTAAGATGTTAACACAGTCTCATTCATGTTACAGATTCTGTTTTTTTTCTCTCACTCTCATGTTCTTCCCGTGCATCTAGATTCTAGATTATTACTGTCCGCAAACAGAGTTTGGTAATTCATTCTACTTTCCTCAGAAATAAACTGCATTAAATTTTGCAAGTCCTTTTGCTTTTTTCTTTCAAAGGCAATGCTGAATTGTACTGTAGTTGACTGGATAATGATGCATCTGTATTGGGTTTCTTTAAGTTAATCGACTCGATATTGTGCCTTTAATAGTCTTACTTACATGGATTTCATAGATTTTTGTGACATTCTGAATACCGTATCGTATCACTTTACTCAGCTGGTTGAGCGATAGTGTTGCCACCTACCGAAATTAAGCTTGGAATGCAAAAACACTCTTATTCCATGGAGTAAGTGGAGTTCTGACTTCCACGAGTTTTAAAACAGCCCCCAGAACGCAGATGAATGTCGAAATTAGTGTATTCTTGCCTTCCACACATGCGGGACGAACTAAAAAGCATCATCCAGCCAGTAACTCAATTTTGTCAAAAAAACTGGAGTTAGTGGGTTTTTCATCTCCCTTTCTCAATTGTTACAAATCTCGTCACTCTTCTACTCGGTAATGAGTTTTGGAATAATATTCTGGGGAAATTCCACAGATAGTAACAATATATTTCTATTACAAAAAAGAGTAATTAGAATAATAGTAGGTGCCAAATCTAGGGAATCGTGTAGGACTATTTTCAAGAAACTACAAATAATGCCCATGGCTTGTCAGTATATCTTTTCATTAATAGTCTTCCTCGCATGTAATCGTGAAAACTTCGTAACTAATTCAACAGTTCGTAGCATAAATACACGTCAAAATATGACTTTCATACTCCATCGGCAAGTCTATCGTGCTATCAAAAAGGAGTACGTTATATGGCAGTAAAAATTTTTAATAGCCTCCCTATCGATATCAAAAATGAAACTCAAAACATAAAATTATTTAGGGCCAAATTAAAGAAGTACCTAATTTCTCACGCCTTCTATTCTGTAGGTGAATTTATGACATTCAATAACACTTCAAGAAATTGATACTAAAACTATGTGTTGTACTAGTAGACTATATTGTAAATCTCGTGTGTATATATTTCATCTAGACTGTGACTATAAATTAAGATTTTATAATAGTATTAAGTTTTTTGACTTGTTCCATATTCTAGCTGTAAGCATGTATGAATACCATGGAATGTTAATAAATACAATACAATACAATACAAAGACTGTAAGACTGTACGTTAGGATGCATAATTGGACGGAGTTTCGCAATAATAGACCAACCGACAATTTGAAAAAAATTATATATTTGCACAAATCTGTTGATGGCAGGCTAATTTAATTTGGAAAAAATAAAGAATGTGATATCTCAATTCTGCTGTTATTTATAAGCAAAAATTCGTTTATTGCATAAAATTCATTCATTTATTTTGCTTTGAAATATTAATTCAACTGCTGGTCTCTTATTAAAAGTCGGTTAGCCTTTTTTTGGTATTATCTGTGCTATTTTCGTAATAGTATTAATGTTATAATAATTCTTGCATAAAATGTTTTATAAAAAAACAGATTTATTTGAATGGCCAATATCTCGAAACACGTTTTAGGCGTTTGGATCACTATTGCTAATCACCGTCCAAATTAAACTGTAAAGAATTTGTAACAATTTTTCTGATAAGTGCTTAAGAATGATGTAATTCTTAATTCTTAATTAAAAACTGAAAAACAAAATCTGAACAAAGCAATTAACAACACACTTTTACCTTCGAATACTAGCCAATTAAAGAAATGACACTTTCGAATAGTTCATTCTCTATTTGTAATATTGTTTTACCCTTAAAACTAAAGAAAAGGTATTTTACTGACAACTTAAAATCAGTGTAGCTCTGAAAATATTGAGTTTAGAACACATGTTTATATGATTTTTTTTTTTGCTCGGAATGTCTCCGGAAATATTTTATTTTTTATTTTACTAGGTTATTTTACGACGCTTTATCAATATCTTAAGCTATTTAGAGTCTGAATGAGATGGAGGTGATAATGCCGGTGAAATGAGTCCTGGGTCCAACACCGAAATTTACCCAGCATTTTCTCGTATTGGGTTGAGGGAAAACCCCGGAAAAAACCTCAACCAAATTGCGCCAACCGGGAATCGAACCCGGGTCACCTGGTTTCGCGGCCAGACGCGCTGATTGTTACTCCACAAGTATGGATTGTCTCCAGAAATAAGCTGCGTAAGTGACGGTAAATCCTCGTAAATCACCCTGTATAATTTCCTGACCGGTTGAGCAGGACTCTACAAAAACATACAATATTTATCAGGAAATTATCGCAATGGCTACTTACTTACTTACTTACTGGCTTTTAAGGACCCCGGAGGTTCATTGCCGCCCTCACATAAGCCCGCCATCGGTCCCTATCCTGAGCAAGATTAATCCATTCTCTATCATCATATCCCACCTCCCTCAAATCCATTTTAATATTATCTTCCCATCTACGTCTCGGCCTCCCTAAAGGTCTTTTTCCCCTCCGGCCTCCCAACTAACACTCTATATGCATTTCTGGATTCGCCCATACGTGCTACATGCCCTGCCCATCTCAAACGTCTGGATTTAATGTTCCTAATTATGTAAGATGAAGAATACAATGCGTGCAGTTCTGCGTTGTGTAACTTTCTCCATTCTCCTGTAACTTCATCCTTCTTAGCCCCAAATATTTTCTTAAGCACCTTATTCTCAAACACCCTGAACCTATGTTCCTCTCTCAGAGTGAGAGTCCAAGTTTCACAACCATATAGAACAACTGGTAATATAACTGTTTTATAAATTCTAACTTTCAGATTTTTTGACAGCAGACTGGATGATAAAAGCTTCTCAACCGAATAATAACAGGAATTTCCCATATTTATTCTGTATTTAATTTCCTCCCGAGTATAATTGGCTACTGCATTAAAAATTTCATTTTTTAATATGACAGAAGTTTAAAAAATGTAGAAAATAACAAAGATACGGGCAATTTAAATTTAGTTATTAAAAAAAAAAAAAGAAAAAGCATTATGTAACTAGTTTACTACTAGCAAACCTCGGTCCGACGAATTTTTAAGCCGGAGATTCCACCTCCTGACCTACGGAAAATGTCTGAGAAGTGCGATGTTTTGTTCAGTTTGTGAGATGATAGTCTCACCATGTTGAATTTAAACACAAGACTGGCTTACCGTCACAAAACTCGTTCTTATATTCTCCCTGATGTAGGCTGTACAAGCCTAATGTACCAGCGACCTACGCAATGTTAAATGTATTCTTTTCATTTGTTACTAATTCATTCTTCCGAATCAGCGAATAGAATGTAACTTATTTTCTGTTCCGCGTATGTAGACAAGCATTTGCTCGCCTTTCGAAGCAAGGGGAAAAGAAGTCGAGAAGAGGTGGTTTGTGTTGGAAAGTAAAACTTTTAAAAATAAATGTGTACTATTCCCTGGAGCATTTAGGAAAGTGTTCGTACGTGATAAACTTACGTTTGCAATGTCATTCTTTTTTCCCCTGTCATTCTTACGTCGCTCCACACATTTCTTATTCGCACACTTTTCTGAAAGCTTCGCCACTGCATGCATGAGGATCATGGCGACGTTTGAGAATGCGAGGGAAGTAAACGTATCGACCAGAAGTGGATCTATGCGTTTGTGTCCCGAAAGCTTCACTTTCAATTTCGGTTTCAACAAGAGCAATAAAATTGTATTTCAAATCACATTTGACACGAAAATCTGGCAAGTCCGTATGAGTATTCTGCTACACATACTTTAAGGTCGTACTTATTTCTTATAATTTCAATGAAATATACACTCACTTGAAATGAATTCCTGCAAGACGTGTAATCGTTATACATGATTTTATGCTCGACCATGCTGAAATGTAGTAATTATACACCTGGTAGCAGCCCTTTAATGCATGTCATTAAAGTACACCTATTCATTAAAGTTCAGGTGTTCCATCAATCAGAAAATACCATTGTAGCAATATGAAAGCGCAAGTATCGATTATTCTCGGATATGAAATCGAAATACACCAATAAACCAATAAATCACCTATATTTGAAATAAAGTTAGTTCTGTAACTATAATAATTAGCGTTCATTGTAAATAATATTCAAATAAATTCAATTTGTCATCTCGTTTTTCAATGTCTAATTCAATTTCAAGGCTATATCAAGGTTAAAGTTTATTTTACTCTCTAGATTATATCAAGGTCAACGTCGACATTTGTTTCTCAGAAAAAATCAATACTTTCGCGTCTGCGCACATCTCACAATTTACGAGGTATTGCACAAGGTCAGTTCCGCTCCTCAGTCAGATAAGAATAACATGAATACTTATGAATAATTTCAAGTTAGAAATATGGTCGAGCATAAAAAGTCGTATGAAACTTGACTATAATGGTAATTAAGACGCTCGTATGAAAATTATGAAATTCGCTTGCGCTCGTTTCATAAACATACTCGCGTCTTAATTACTACCATTATAGGCTCGTTGAATAATGTACTATTATGTGTGGCAGAATCTACATTTCTATGTTCAACTTTATCATTTACATTATTATGTCACAGAATTGTATTAAGGAACCTGATATGATTTTTATCCACTAATATTTTCAAATATCAACCTTCTCGACTAAAATAATATTATAATATTAAGAATATACATGGACATGTAAATATGTATTTCTTAACACTACAATTGAGGGTATACACCCGGTGGCAGTGATATATAATATACAATAATACCATTATATAATAATACCATTTTACAATTATTCAATAATTACAGCAATAAAAGATAAATAAAAAAGAATAAAATAAGATAAACCTAAATTTATTTATAACTATAAATAATAGATGAAATAAACCTAGGACTATAAATAATAACTATTCTATAATAACGCCTACAATAAGCAAAAGTAAATCTGACTTATAAGTACTTCTATTTCACCCAACTATTACCAATTTAAATAATTACATATCACCTTAATTAATTACAAATCAACTTAATTACAATATCATCTTAATTACTTACAAATCACCTTAATTTATTTACATACCATCTTAATTGCATATCAACTTAATTAATTACATAACACAACTTAGATAATTACACTGCACCTCCAATTACATTTTCAGTCTAATCTTCTCAACCTTTCCTTAAATGTATTGAATTTGAGAGGACCACCCTGAAAGATTGCCGCAGGTAAGCTGTTCCAGTCTACTATTGTGCGGTTAACAAAGAAAAATTTTGCCAGGTCCGTTCTTTGTTTTCTACATTTAAACTTCCTAATATGATCTGCCCTTCCTATATATGATGGCGTTGCTAATCTAGCATTGATGTCGGTCCATGCTTTGTGTCCCATTTGTGCCTTAAACGATGCGGTGAGTCTGGTTTTTCGTCGCCTTGATTTGAGAAGTTCCCACCCTAAGTCTTCTACTATCTCCTCACCATGTCCCTTCACCAAGTTGACATATTTTGCTGCCTTGCGTTGGATCTTTGCTATTGAATCGATTTGGTTTTGTCTGTACGGATCCCACCCTACTGCTCCCTATTCCATAATTGGGCGAACAAGGGTTTTGTACGCTAATTGTTTTGACCTTATTATAATTTATAATTCATTTTATTATTATAATTTATAATATAGCTTCTTTCGAGGATGCACTACAAAGATGTATTTTCGAAGTTATTAAGATTACTTACTTACAAATGACTTTTAAGGAAACCGCAGGTTCATTGCCGCCCTCACATAAGCCCGCCATCGGTCCCTATCCTGTGCAAGATTAATCCAGTCTCTATCATGATATCCCACCTTCCTCAAATCCATTTTTATATTATCCTCTCATCTACGTCTCGGCCTCCCCAAAGGTATTTTTCCCTCCGACCTCCCAACTAACACTCTATATGCATTTCTGGATTCGCCCATACGTGCTGCATACACTTCTCATTTCAAACGTCTTGATTTAATGTTCTTAATTATGTCAGGTGAAGAATACAATGCGTGCAGTTCTGCGTTGTGTAACTTTCTCCATTCTCCTGTAACTTCATCCCTCTTAGCCCCAAATACTTTCCTAAGCACCTTATTCTCAAATACCCTTAATCTCTGTTCCTCTCTCAAAATGAGAGTCCAAATTTTACAACAATAAAAAACAACCAGTAATGTAACCGTTTTATAAGTTCTAATGATGTTTTATAATAAAAACCGAGATACATTTAGTACTAATCAAAACATTCATAATTTTAATACAAGACATAAATCAGATCTTTATCTACTCTCTGTTAGTGAAGAAAATTAATCAAATTTATACATACTCATATCTTGTACACATCTGATGCATTGTTTATGCTTTTAAATTAATTACTACTTGATGCGAAATGTACAATTTTGTATAGCTCATCTAAAATATGCTTGTAAATGGAATTAATATGTTTACTATGTATAATTTTGTATAGGCCTATAGCTTAACTGATGAATTGTTTATGCTTTGTAAATTGAATTAATATGAAATGTACTACAGTATTTTGTATAGTTTAACTAAAGTATGCTTCTGAATGGAATTAATCTGTTTACGAAGTATTGTATGAGTATGTATATTTTTGTATAGCTTTACTGATTGAATTATATATCCATTTTGAATCTTGCGTACACCACTTTTAACACTTGAATATAATTATTTGATGAACTAGTGGACTTACTCGTGTTAAATATGTAAGATTTGTCCGGCTTACAGCTGTTTCAGTGCTTCACGCACCATCATCAGAACCTACTAGATTGCGGCATCATCTCGAACTTTTCTGCCTGTTAAGAGGGTGTGTTTTATTGTTGGAAAGTGTTGAAGTGTGGAGTCGAATAGTGTGTGTGTACTGAAATTGATCTGTGTGTTGAGGATTTGATCGGGGTGTGTTTTAGTGTGTTTGTATTTTTCGTATTGTTCTAGTGTGTTGAGTTCTTGGTTCTTGGGTTGTGTGTGTGTAGGATTTCCATGACCGTATTTATGTTATTGTATGTATGGTTAGTATTGGTTATGTGATCGGCGTATGTAGATGTATTGTGTCCTCTGGTTATAGCTTTAATGTGTTCTTTGTAGCGTGTTATGCTCTAAACTGAATAGTAATCAGTATATTTCAGTGTTGCTAAGTGAAGAAAACAGAAAAGTGTATTGAATATTAAAATAATAAAATACTCCTTCCCTAATAAAAACAAAATAAAGCTAGCTCACCTTTTAAATTATGTGTTCAAATTGGTAGCCCTCAGCTGCTTTACAATGTGTCACTCGATCATAGAAACCATTTAAGGAATGATTTAACCAGCCTTTAGGAATATCTTGCACCACTTCCATTTTTATTTAGCAACACTGAATTTGTACAGAAGTATCGAGTGTGGGTACTTTTTGAAGAGCTCTTAATGAGCACTATTCAAAAATAAAATAATATATTGGATGTTCCATTTAAAATAAGAGATTTGGAGTTACTTCCTTTTAAACCGAAAGTAGAAAAAACTCGGTAATACCATTATTCAGTTCTTAGCATATGGTTATCCTCACATACAAAGTTTCATGTCACTGAACCGTATGCTTCAAAAGTTATTTAGGAGGTGCGTTTATTATTTTAATTTTCGATACACTTTTCTGTTTTCTTGAATTAGCAACACTGAATTTGTACAGAAGTATCAAGTGTGGGTACTTTTTGAAAAGCTCTTAATGAGCTTTATTTAAAAATAAAAAAATATATTGAGTGTTCCATTTAAAATAAGACAGAGTTACTTCCGGTTAAACCGGAAATAGAAAAAACTCGGCAATACCATTATTGAGTTCCTAGCATATGGTTATCCCCATATACCAAGTTTCATGTCACTGAACCGTAGGCTTCAAAAGTTATTTAGGTGGTGCGGGACTTTTAACTAACCCTGTATACGCAAATACAAATTGCAAAATTCTAGCGTAATTTAAAATATTTTATATCTCATGCGTGTATAAATCATATAAGAATTATCCATGTAGTATAACTATGAATGCCATAAGATTTTTAATATTAAATCCTGGATATTTTCTCCTGAACCATGAGTTTTGAGGTTGATTGTTATATCAGTTAATGGAGAAAGTATTCTGACACGTCATGATTTCTACATTATGATATCCGACAGAGCATCTTTAGCGTCTTGAATATTAACAAATGTAATTGTGACATTGATATGCTACTTCAATACCAGTTGAGAGAACAGTTCAATTATTGTAAGTGCAATCTCATCGCAGACCCTGTGGCTTAGGCTTCCTGGTATGCTTCACCTTCATAAAATTCAAATCCACTCGCACTGATCCCACCAGCGCTCCTTTGTTTATTTATATTCCGTCTAATTATTGATCTGTAGCTTCAGAGTTGAAATGAAAGTAGCAGTCGCTCCTTCCATAATAAATTTTCATATCACTTAAATCTATATTTTTGTATTATCTTTCTTAAGCTTTTGGTTTTCATTTATTTAATGGTCCAGAAGTCTATTATCGACAAATAATGTAAGTACTGTACCTTCAACTCTCTAAGATTTTATTTGTTCTTGTTACTAATTAATAAGAGTTATATTTCTGAAAGTGGTTTAGTGCTGGAATCGCTATTACTGTGTAGACAGTCTACATTTTATCTCTGTGTAATTATTCAGTAATAATTTCATTTTAATCGTCCTATCAATTGTTTGTATTTATTAATTTCTTTGCGTAGGCCTATAAAGACACTTGGGAGGAAATTAAACACAGAATAAATATGGGAAATGCCTGTTATTATTCGGTTGAGAAGCTTTTATCATCCAATTTGCTGTAAAAAAATCTGAAAGTTAGAATTTATAAAACAGTTATATTACCGGTTGTTCTATATGGTTGTGAAACTTGGACTCTCACTTTGATAGAGGAACATAGATTAAGGGTGTTTGAGAATAAGGTGCTTAGGAAAATATTTGGGGCTAAGAGGGATGAAGGTACAGGAGAATGGAGAAAGTTACACAACATAGAATTGCACGCACTGTATTCTTCACCTGACATAATAAGGAACATTAAATCCAGACGTTTGAGATGGGCAGGGCATGTAGCACGTATGGGCGAATCCAGAAATGGATATAGAGTGTTAGTTGGGAGGCCGGAGGTAAAAAGACCTTTAGGGAGGCCGAGACGTAGATGGGAAGATAATATTAAAATGGATTTGAGGGAGGTGGGACATGATGGTAGAGAACGGATTAATCTTGTTCAGGATAGGGACCAATAGCGGGCTTATGTGAGGGCGGCAATGAACCTCCGGGATCCTTAAAAGCAAGTAAGTAAGTAAGTAAGTAAGTAAGTAAGTAAGTAAGTAAGTAAGGCCTTTAACATTAATACTTTAAATTTTCTTCTGTAAAGGAATTTTAAAACGTTACATTTGTTCGGATCAAATTTCTGCACACTTAAAGGACAAAACTAAAATTCTTTCAATAATGTATTATCATAATATATTGCTCTTTTAAATTGACTGAACATACTGAGAATTAAATCAATAGCTTTCCCAAAACACGCTATTAAATGTTTCACATAAAAAAATTTTTTATCCATCTTGATTACACAACGTTTAACACTATATCACTTCGGAAAACGTATTATTTGTCTTTCTTGTGTTAAATTTTATATTACTTCGTTAACATGTTTCAGCTTGCATCGGCCATCTTCAGAACTAGTTGTTGCTGGTCTTGGCGCCTTTTGTTTGTGTTTCCTATGGGGGTGTGTTTGTGTAGTGTAATGTGGAGTCAAAGAGTGTGTGTGTTCTGAAATTGAGTTGTGTGTTGAGAATCTCATTTGGATGTGTTTTTGTGTGTCTGTATATTTCGTATTGTTCTAGTGTTTTGAGTTTCTGGCTTTTTGGTTGGATGTGTAGAATTTCCATGTCTGTGTTGATGTCTCTGTAGGTGTGGTTAGCATTTGTGATGTGTTTTGCATATGTGGAGGTGTTTTGTAATTTCGTTATGGTTGTGATGTGTTCTTTGTAACGTGTTTGAAATGATATATCTGTTTGTCCTATGTAGAAGTTGCAGTTATTGCATTTGAGTTTGTATATGCCTGTGTGGCTGTATTTGTTTGTTTGTGTTGTTTGTGTGTTGAGATGTTTTTGTAGAGTATTTTTCTTCTGTATGCGATGTTATAATTTAATTTCTTGAATGAGGTTGCAATCTTGTGTGTGTTTTTGTTTTCGTATGTTAGTGTGATGTATTTTTTGTGTTCTTGTGTTTGTGTTGTATTTTTATGATTTTTGTGATTATGTTTTGTCTTTCGTAATATGTTGTCTATTATGTTGGGGTTGTATCCGTTTTCTTGTGCTATGTATTTGATTGTGTTTAGCTCTTCTTTGTAATCATGTTGGTTCATTGGTATGTTGAGTAGTCTGTGTACCATTGCTCCAGTATCTTTAAAATGAATAAAAAAATAGCAAAATTATATTAAAGTTATCTGTTTGAAATATCTCAAAGAATAACCTCTTGAAAAATTAATGACATTACTTACAGTTCACTTTGTATACTTCCTTATATTTCTTTATTATTTCTTATTTATGACATTTTGAACTGTATGTTACTGAAAATCAAGATATTGTATGAATTATAACAAATAAATTGAAAATGACTGATATAGGCCTATATCAAAATACATGCATTCTTTCGGATGATCGCATTCTTGCAACTGTTACTTAGTAACTGAAGATCTGAATTGACAAATATTCCACGTCAAAAATTTACCAAATTTCACTTTTTACCTGACATACGTATATATATTGTTCTGCGTAAGGCTATAATCCTGTAAAAAGTAATATCCCAAAAGTCCGATTCTGAGAAAATGTTTTTGAATTACACAATATTTATATTAATACTCTTCTATTGCAAGCCAATGTAATTTTTTTCCTCTCCTGTACAATTTACTTCAAGTGATTTGGGATATATGCCAATTCAGGTCTTCAATTGTTATTCCAGGAAAAATTCACTCTTTTATGAAGTCAAAGCATTTCTTGAATGGTGGACAAGTGGAAATAAAGATGCGTGCATTTAGTGTCCAGTTAGACCCGGCCAACATTTTTATACTTTATTTTTCCCACTTTGCCAAGACTTCAAATGGAATTACGTTGTTCCTAATATACTCGTACATGGCAGATATAAAGTAATTTAAATATATGACAAGTTCCCTGCATATTTCACACCGATCTTAAGAAAATTTAGATGGCACACGTGTTGAAAGTGCTAATTTATTATTTTGAGGAAAACAAGTTTTAATTTTCAATACTTAAATACACTTCAATTAACATCTATTCCCAAAAAGTAAACATAACATAAGAAACTCTTACAAGGGAAGGGTTTCGGCTCGAACAGGAATTTCGTATCCAAAATTTGTATACAGGCCCATCTTTACATCTCTGTAAAGCTCCCAAAAGCATTCGTTTGTGTAATGTGTGGTTTGTCTGTTAGAGCACTGGACAAGTTGAGGGGTGGGGAGAGCACTGCACAAGTTAAGGGGATGAGACACCTTACCCATAAGCCTAGCCTAGCCTAGCCTAGAAGCTAGTGCGAGTGGTAAAATGTCTAAAGCCCATTTAAGAACATTCTTCTCCAACGTTCTGTCTGAAAATATTGCAGCTAATCAAAAGTGTACACTGTTGTGTGAGTCATTGAATGTGCACAAGGACACAACCTTAATAAATGAATCATTCCAAGGCTAGGACATGGAATGTATGATCATTCCACCTAAAAAAGTAAATATTTCCAGCCTCTGCATATCTATTTCCTTAGACAATACAAAATATATGCTCGGAGGATAATAGATTGCATAAGGCCTCTTGCTGAGAATCCAGAACTTAACTTGGGAAATCGAGTGTTTATAATGAAAATGCACTCTGTTATTCATAACCAGTTGTCTGCTCCAGTATACCGCCCTATGCTTCAGTATTCCTGGCAGTCAGCTGGTTACGTGAATCCTGAACAAGTCTCGGACTTCAAAAATGTAATTCAGGTGGCATTTGATTTTTCAGCACTGGAGTGTGGTTCAGAAGATTGTTCAGGTGTTGCTTCTGCGTGTTGTGCTTATTGCTCTGCTCCATGCTGTTTCATGCATTTTATAGAGAATCCTCATGTACATTTTTAAAGAAGTGTATTGACCAATACCAACCATACAGAGAGTTACACAAATGAATGTTTTTACGAACTTCATCACCATTGTGAGGTAAGCCTATGTACAAATTTCTAATCAAAAATTCCTGTTCGAGCCGAAATCCTTCCCTTGTTAGTATTTACTTCCACATTTGTGCACAGTAAAGATACACCGCACAGGACTCTGATTTTGTACTTAACTCAATTTGATCGTAAAATGTACTTAACACAAAGAAATCTTCATGAGAATATATGGTTACAATTTTCTGTAGGCTAAGACACTGTATTTTATAATCATAAAATTTCTTGACAAAAAAACTTCAAATATACAATAATACTTCCTAATATTCAAAAAGCCTGTGGTGCAAATTTTTCTCCACTTAATAATGTTATTTCTACAGTTGAATTTTGAAACAATTTAACATTTCATTCGTAGTGTTTACTGGGTACATTCTCATAGCTTAGAATTCGTATAATCCCTTTTAGAATTAAATAACAACAAAAACTTACAAAAAATATTCCTTCCCAAAGCCTTTTGTAAAGAGAATCATTCAATGAAAGATACATTAACAATTATCCTACGTTTGTCAAACGAGAAATACAAGGGACAATCAATACGTTCCTGGATTTCCCTGAATATAGGCAAAATACAGGACGTAGGAAACGGAAAAGTTACCTAGAACGAGGGAAACGCCTGGAATCTATACTAAATGCATCACTTGAAAGGCAGAGAAGAAGACTAGCCATTAGGCATATACGGAGAGATTCCAGGAAAAATCGCAATATGTCCTTGGCATGTTTGCACAAAATCACGTGTAGAAGCTCAGTTCTTAGACACAATTTAACGCTGTTTGATAGACGGACTCAACAGGCATCGAAGCAATGATATTCAGTGTTACGAGCTTTATATTTAACGATACATTAAATATAAGTGCAGTTTCGAAATATATTGATTGCACCTTGTAGGTGTTCCAATGAGCATAATCCAGAGATCCTGGAAGAGTGTGAAAATCCAAACTTCTTAAATAATAAGAATGAGAATTTCGAACTGTATCTGGCATCGTAGAGGTATAGGTCAGTTTCTTTCAGATACGTTTCCAATTCACTGTGGGCTAAAGCAAGGAGATGCATTATCACCTTTACTTTTTAACTTCGCTTTAGAATATGCCATTAGGAAAGTCCAGGATAACAGAGAGGGTTTGGAATTGAAGGGGTTACATCAGCTGCTTGACTATGCGGATGACGTGAATATGTTAGGAGAAAATCCACAAACGATTAGGGAAAACACGGGAATTTTACTTGAAGCAAGTAAAGCGATCGGTTTGGAAGTAAGTCTCGAAAAGACAAAGTATGTGATTATGTCACGTGATGAGAATATTGTACGAAATGGACATATAAAAATTGGAAATTTATCCTTTGAAGAGGTGGAAAAATTTAAATACCTGGGAGCAACAATAACAAATATAAATGATACTCAGGAGGAAATTAAACACAGAATAGACATGGGAAATGCCAGTTATTATTCCGTTGAGAAGCTTTTATCATCCAGTCTGCTGTCAAAAAATCTGAAAGTTAAAATTTACAAAACAGTTATATTACCGGTTGTTCTTTATGGTTGTGAAACTTGGACTCTGATTTTGAGAGAGAAACATAGGTTAAGGATGTTTGAGAATAAGGTTCTTAGGAAAATATTTGGGGCTAAGAAAGATGAAGTTACAGGAGAATGGAGAAAGTTACACAACGCAGAACTGCACGCATTGTATTCTTCGCCTGACATAAGTAGGAACATTAAATCCAGACGTTTGAGATGGGCAGGGCATGTAGCACGTATGGGCGAATCCAGAAATGCATATAGATTGTTAGTTGGGAGGCCGGAGGGAAAAAGACCTTTGGGGAGGCAGAGACGTAGATGGGAAGTTAATATTAAAATGGATTTGAGGGAGGTGGGATATGATGATAGAGACTGGATTAATCTTGCTCAGAATAGGGACCAGTGGCGGGCTTATGTGAGGGCGGCAATGAACCTCCGGGTTCCTTAAAAGCCAGTTAGAAGTGTAGTAGTAGTATCTGGCATCGTATATTCCAGAAACATTTCTGATATCTGCATGATATTCCTGGACATCGCAGAGTGATTCAATTTGCATGATTGTTGCCCTAATCGTTATGCATTTCGTAGGTTAGGTTGGGTCGGCTTAGATTAATGCCCAAGTAAATCCTGAGTGGCTGCCAATATGACTCCAGCTTACATTAGATCAGATTGTTAGCTTAACGGCCTGCGAAGTAATACCTGTGGTGTCTCTTGACTGAAATATTAACACACAAACACACAAATTATTTCCTTCTTCTTCCTTTCACGGATTAGGCAATTCACTCTGTTTCGGCCTCAATTCTATCTTTGCCCAAGTCCCAAGGTCTCTTCGTCCTATAGGTCTATAAGAGAATATAAGTCTTGACATTCTGTATTTATCCATTTTTTTCAGTTATTTCTGTACTGTTCTATTTTGTCATTTATTGCATATAACATGTTTAATTGGTTTCCTTACATCTTCATTTCTGATTTTATCAAGTTCTGTATGTCCTAATAATGCTCTAAGAAATTTCATTTCTGTTACTTGAATATGTCCATATAATTTTGTTAAGTATAGCCTAAATGAAGATTACACACCAACATCATCGCTGAAAATATTTGAAAGTCTCTATTATCAATAACAAATTTCATCATCATCATCATCATCCTTCACGAATTAGGCCTCTGTAGACCTGTTTCGGCCCCATCTAGCAGTCTTCTAAAAAGTCTTCCTGGTCGACGATGTCCTCTAGGTTTATACTGCATCATAATTTTTGGGATTCTTGAATTTTCCATTCTTCTTACATGATCTAACCAATTGAATTTGTATCTGCTGATTTTATCTTCTACTGACTCTACTTCTAATTGTTCTAAAATTCCTTCATTCCTTTTTCGGTCTAAAAGAGTATATAGTGCTATCTTCCTGAAAAATTTCATTTCCGTTGCTTTGATTCTGTTCATGTCTTTTTTCTTTAATGTCCAAATCTCGCTTCCGTATAAAAGGCAGGGTAATGCTAGTGTATTATATATTTTTATTCTTATCATATGTTAACTATAACAACAGAAATTAATATGATACCTGAGAAAATTAAAATGTCGATTTTCATAAAACATATTTACATTGTAAATGTCTATTACAAGAACTTCTTGATCAGGTATATTAATAGTTATTAATTTTTATTTCGTTATTCAAGGATGATATTATAAACTATAAGGTTAATTAGAGCCAATGGAGTTGAAGATAGCGAGGTAATACAGTAGAGTCTCGACTATACGAGTTTCGATTAATAGTGTTACCGAACCCGATCAAAAAAAATACTGTAAAGTATTGCATGTTAGTTGCTTTTTATAAATTTATATACGTACTATGGCGCGTCCTCAGGTTGCGGATAGAGGAGACAGCCTCCAGATATGGAGGGTAGCTGTGAATATATTGAATAAGCAGTCGCGGACAGCCGATGAGGGGAGGTCCTCCAGCTTGGGAGTTGGGCGAAGGGCTAACAACCCATCACCGTAAAAAACAGCTTGTTACGAATACTTCAAATAAGTCTCGGAATGGGACTGATTCTCTGGCACGACCACAGCAAAGGAATAAGGTTTTGAGATTTGGTACTTGGAATGTTACAAGTCTATAAAGAACAGGAGGGGTAACATCAGTAGCAAAAGAACTAGCTAGATATAGAATAGACTTTGTGGGAGTACAGGAGGTTAGGTTAGATGGGAACGGCATAACACAAATAGGAGATTATTTGTTGTATTGGAAGGAAACGATAATCACCAATTAGGAACAGAATTCTTTGTTCATAAAAGAATAAAATCAGCAGTAAAAAGGGTCGAATTTTTCAGTGATAGGTTATCATATTTAGTACTTAAGGGTAGATGGTGCGATATCGTAGTTATAAATGTTCATGCCCCTACAGAAGAGAAAGACGACCATATAAAGGATAGCTTCTATGAGGTATGTAGCACGTATGGGCGAATCTTGAAATGCATATAGAGTGTTAATTTGGAGGCTGGAGGGAAAAATACCTTTAGGGAGGCCGAGACGTAGATGGGAAGATAATATTAAAATGGATTTGAGGGAGGTGGGATATGATAATAGAGAGTGGATTAATCTTGCTTAGGATAGGGACCAATGGCGGGCTTATGTGAGGGCGGCAATGAACCTTCGGGTTCCTTAAAAGCCAGTAAGTAAGTAAGTAAGTAAGTAAGTAAGTAAGTAAGTAAGTAAGTAAGTAAGTAAGCAAGCAAGTAAGTAAGTGAGTGAGTGAGTAAGTAAGTAAGAGTTCATATTAACCTGATTTCTTCAATATATTAATTTTATTAAGTAAAAAGTTTGTCTAATTTCTAACCAAACACAGTTTTTCCAGTAACCATCCGTTTTATGCGAGTTTTTTCTTATCCGAAGTAATTTTAATCCACACTAACTCAGATAACTGAGACTCTACTGTACTTGGCGAGATTAGACATGTGATTACGTGACATTCGCCTTACAGTAGAGAAAAAACTCGGAAAAATTCCAACAGGGTAATCAGCCCAATAGGGAGTCGAACTCACGCCCAAGCGCAGTTGTCCGTCAGCAGAGAAATACGCCCACCTCCTGAGTTATGCCTGTGGTTAATTTATTTGACTATTTCGTTTATATGACGTCATTCCATTTTCGACCAATGAAGTCTAATGAAATTTTGAATTCCAACAAATCACAGTCACACTTTGCTATAATTTTTTCAGCTAGATTTAGCGCATGGTCGTTCTTTTGTTTAGTCGTTGTCGCCAACTGTTTCCCCATAAATTGATGATCATGAATACATTAATAATAATAATAATAATAATAATAATAATAATAATAATAATAATTTATTTTAACTGGCAGAGTTAAGGCCGTAAGGCCTTCTCTTCCACTCAACCAGCAAAAAGTATATATACATATGCATGAACTTACAAAGAATTCAACAATTTGATTTAGATGAGAGTTACATGTATACAAGAGTTATTTACGAATTAAACAACAAAATACTAAGAACTATTAATTAAACACTGAAATAAACTATGTAGCAGAATTAAGCTAAATTACATAGAATGTTAATATATTACAAATAATATTAGATAATAGAAAGAGATTATTATGAGACAATTTTGAAAATACAGCACAATCAAGATGATGTCTAAAGAAAAAAGTAACAGTGTAGTTAGTGATAGTTTAAATCAGTATGATTGGAGTGAAATGCTAATAAGGTTATCTTTTAAGCTGTTCTTAAAGGTGTTTGTTGTCTTGCAGCCCCTAATACTTTGTGACAAGGAATTCCATTGACGCGAGGTGGATATTGTAATAGATGAGGAATAACAAGATGTTCTATGAAGAGGTATACTTAGCGTGCCACAGATAAGTGATATGGTATTTACGTCGTGGTTAGAGTATAGATAAGAGAAACGAGACGAAAGGTAATTTGGTGTTGAGGTGTGTGGAATTTGATAGAGTAAAGCTAAAAAGTGTAAAGTTCTGCGTTCTTTAAGTCGGAGCCACGAAAGACTTGCGAAGGACGGTGATATGTGATCATACCGTCGGATGTTGCACACGTATCTGACGCACATATTCTGAGCTCGCTGTAACTTGACTGACAGTTCAGAACTTAGGTCACTTAACAAAACGTCACAAAATCGAAGTGCGGCATTACTAGGGTTTGTACTAGGGTAAGTTTTAGTTGCTGGGGCAAGAAGTTTCATTAAGATGTAACTACACGGTTAAACTGTTCTTTCAACTTTAATGCAATGAATACAAGATTGATATTTAATATTAATTAATATATTTACGCAGTGAAGACGACGTTCAAAACGGCGCACCAAATCTTCAACCGACAAAATCTTCATGCATCTTAATTGAACGTACTTTTTAAACTTGATTCTTTCAATATTCTTCCCAGATTGCACCCATACGCGATTGGAATATTGAACTGTGTAAATGCAGCTTTAGTTCCGTTACACACTACAGCGAGAATGCGTTTGTCGAGCTATAAAAAATGATTTCCTGTAGCACGAGTAACGGTCGAAATAAGGCACAGCTGACATTGGTCCTGCTCCCACAGGTAACTTAACCTATAATTTTAGCCTATAAATGTTGTATTTTGTGAATGAAATTAAACAGTTAATAGAAAGTCAGATGTTGAAATTTATGTAACATCATCACATATCAAACCCAAAGACCTTGTATAGTAATATATACAAGGTTTCTGATCAAACTACCTTTCGTATGGCGTAATAAAATTCTTGTTTTAATTAGGCCTATCTATACAAAGATGGCTTCACTGTGTAGCAACATGTCTCGCTGTGAATATATAAGTATTGCTATAAAATTTTTCATTTAATTAATGTATTAATCACGTTACTGTAATTATATTATAAAATTGTAAGTTAAACTATGATTTCAGCAGGTAATGCAAATGTATTTATGTTATAATAATAAGAGAAAAGTGTAGTACATGTAATTAACATTGTTAAACCTATATTTCGCTTTTCGCAATTGGCATTACTGAATAATAACATCGAATTTCTTTATTGCAGTAATCGATATTCATCTATTTCATCTTCATAATGCCTGAATAGGTTAAGTATTCGTAAATATACAGTTATTAACATTCTGTGATCGAATGTTAGGGATATATTATTTACATTTTTATTTTATTCACGAAATAGTCCTAACAAATGTCACTCGAGATCTGAGATTACTACAGATAAACTGCATTTATCATGAGTTAGGTATATTAATTCTTGATGATAAGTGAGTATAGATCCAATAAACAGTTAATAATACACGACAGTGATGTATGGGAACAGTTGATGAAAAACGTCGATTACATTTTGTTAAGTAGAACATTAATCTTTACTATAAAAGAGGTTTTCCATAATGTAATCTTCTTTAATTTACATGATTGATAATGAATAGTACGTATAGGCTATATAGAATAACTTGAGCCTTCATCCTTAGGGACTAGCTATCAGCAGTAGAAATTAAAAATTAAAAGACATACTGTAACTTATGGTAAATCAATATTGAAATACTGTATGTGTTCTTTTCAATTACTAACAACCATAACAGAGGAAGTAACCATCATAAAGTTCTTATGTAAACTGAAGCTGTTGAGCAAGCAAATACATATAAAGTGTGTTATTGATCCTCAGATATCAATCAAATTCAGACGTTTCATTCCACTGAATAATAGCATTACTAGCTGAAAGCACCCGGCGTTGCCCGGGTTCTCCTTTCTGCTTCTATTTTTAATTAAACTGGTTATTACATTTTCGGAAATCTCGGAAACCTAACTACAGTCAACCAAAACGAATTTCTTTACCAAGCTTTCCTCGCCCATAAAGATGAATCTTTACTTAACGTCACTTACATGAATTAATGAACTCCATAGCCAAATGTCTTCCAGGATTAACTCAGGGTTGTAAATCATGCACCGAAAAGAAAATATTTCATCATGTGCCTGACGTTAAACTGTTGTTTTAAATTTATATAGTTACGGTATTTAATTAATTTATTTATTTATTTATTTACTTATTTATTTATTTACTTATTTATTTACTTATTTATTTATTTACTTATTTATTTATTTACTTATTTCATTATTTATTTTATTTATTTATTTACTTATTTATTTACTTATTTATTTCCTTATTTATTTATTTATTTATTTACTTATTTATTTATTTACTTATTTATTTATTTACTTATTTATTTATTTATTTACTTATTTACTTATTTATTTATTTACTTATTTATTTACTTATTTATTTATTTACTTATTTCATTATTTATTTTATTTATTTATTTACTTATTTATTTACTTATTTATTTCCTTGTTTATTTATTTATTTCCTTATTTATTTATTTATTTCCTTATTTATTTATTTACTTATTTATTTATTTATTTACTTATTTATTTACTTATTTATTTATTTATTTACTTATTTATTTATTTACTTATTTACTTATTTATTTATTTACTTATTTATTTATTTATGTACTTATTTACTTATTTATTTATTTATTTATTTACTTATTTATTTATTTATTTATTTATTTATTTACTTATTTATTTATTTATTTATGTACTTATTTATTTATTTATTTATTTATTTATTTACTTATTTATTTATTTACTTATTTACTTATTTATTTATTTACTTATTTATTTATTTATGTACTTATTTACTTATTTATTTATTTATTTATTTACTTATTTATTTATTTATTTATTTATTTACTTATTTATTTATTTATTTATGTACTTATTTATTTATTTATTTATGTACTTATTTACTTATTTATTTATTTACTTATTTACTTATTTATTTATTTACTTATTTATTTATTTATGTACTTATTTACTTATTTATTTATTTACTTATTTATTTATTTATTTATTTATGTACTTACTTATTTATTTATTTATTTATTTACTTATTTATTTATTTACTTATTTATTTATTTACTTATTTATTTATTTACTTATTTATTTATTTATTTATTTATTTATTTATTTACTTACTTATTTACTTACTTACTTATTTATTTATTTATTTATTTACTTATTTACTTATATATTTATTTATTTATTTACTTACTTATTTACTTACTTATTTACTTACTTACTTATTTATTTATTTATTTATTTATTTATTTATTTATTTATTTATTTATTTATTTATTTATTTATTTCCTTATTTATTTATTTATTTCCTTATTTATTTATTTATTTATTTATTTATTTATTTATTTATTTATTTATTTATTTACTTATTTACTTATTTACTTATTTATTTATTTATTTACTTATTTATTTATTTACTTATTTACTTATTTATTTATTTATTTACTTATTTATTTATTTATTTATTTACTTATTTACTTATTTATTTATTTATTTACTTATTTATTTATTTACTTATTTATTTATTTATTTATTTACTTATTTATTTATTTATTTACTTACTTACTTACTTACTTATTTATTTATTTATTTATTTATTTATTTATTTATTTATTTATTTATTTATTTATTTATTTATTTATTTTGGTGTAGTTAAGGCCATTAGGCCTTCTCTTCCACACCACCACAAATAAAAATAAAGTAATAGAAAAATCAAACTATAAACAAAGTAAAACCCAAAGAAAATATAATTCCTTCTCCTCTTTCTGATCAGTTTCAGCATCGAACCAATATATACATATATAATTTAATTTATATTGGAAGATTTTTTACCTCTTGACCGCTGTACACCCACTTATATCATAGGCCTACCCAGTTTTTTTTTTAAATATAACTTGAAACCATATCTCATAAATTCAGAACATATTATACTAATTCTAATTTTATACACAGAATACAGATACAATATAAACTCGCAATGTCGTTTTTAACATAAAGACTAATATTCTGAGAAACATATAGGCCTACCGGTATTTTAGAAATTAAGAGATTTTTATTTCCACAACGCTTAACATACTACATTTGCAACGTGATTATACAGATATAATTTCGCAGCAACACGTTTTCGGACGTGAACAACAATATTTTGAGAATTAATATAGTGCTATTTTCAGTGGGCTTATATACATTCACATACATGACAAAAGTATCATTGAATTGCTTATTGATATGTGTAAAATCTTTTTTTTAACTTCTTTGTATAAAATATAGTTGAGGATGTGAAAAACACGCAGTTTTTAAGTTAACGTCTACAACTTTGAGCGACTGTCCTTGTGCTTCATTTTAATATGGCCATTACAAATGCTAGTGGCATTGAAATTACAGTTGCTTAAAATTGAATGAGTTTCATTCATTCATTCATTCATTTATTTTATTCCATAGATCTTACATGAGCAATGAAGCTTTAAGATGTGGAACAATATTACAATTACAATTTTTACAAATTTTTATAGTTTTACAATTTAGTAATTTTCTACAATTTTTACAATTTTGTACAATTTTTTTACATTTTTTTACATTTTGGCGAGATGTAGTGAGATGAGATGAGGTCCGAGGATTCTCAATATGTGGAATAGAAACATCTCCTTTTATTTTTGCAGTTAATATTGCCAATTCTATTATGTTTCGTATGAGTTTTTCACACCAATTCTTATTCGTGCATAATTTTGGTGGGTCAATATTTCGCAATAATACTATTGGTTATTCAAAATTAAGTAAATTATGTGGTAGCAAACCTTGTAGTGTCAAAGAATTCTAGAATTCAGTTGTATAAAACAGTTTGCTCACTATCTACAGAACTGCATCACGGAATTACGATCCTGGACTGCGTAAAGATACTTATTGCATGAATTATCTAGTTTTAGCCTTCATGATATGTAACAACAATGTAATTTAATTTCGTGTTAAAATTTCCATGGCCTCGTGAAAGTCGATGTTGAATACAACAGACAATAATAAAAAATAATTGACTGTAGAAGATTTTGCATTTTAATATTATACGTGAATATTTGATCTATTTATTTCTATTTTTTACAATTTTAATTAATTTAACTTCCATTTGCACAATTTTAATGTAGCCTATGTTCTTCTCCTGGTTATGAAGGTTAAATGTGCAAACTTTGGCACATATCGGTCAAAGCGTGTAGATTTGTATAGAGAACATACACACATACATACATACATACATACATACATACATACATACATACATACATACATACATACATAGATAGATAGATAGATAGATAGATAGATAGATAGAACTTTATTGTCGATGGCATAATGTATGCATAGACATTGTCAAATATATACAATTACAATTTAATTTAAAATAAGTCAAATATAAAATATATATATATATATATATATATATATATATATATATATATTCATTTCAACGGCCCATGCGTGCATCCTCAAGACTGTAGGGACACATACATACATACATACATACATACATACATACATACATACATACATATATACATACATACATACATACCCACATTCAATTTTATATATTAAGATTTTACTCAATTCAATTAAAATGCACTGTCATCTTATAAATATAGTCTATAGGTACACTACGCGGATTTTAGTTACATCTCTAAACGGGATGTAGATCACGTTTAACCAGAATTTGCGAAGTATGGAGCGATTGGATGCAGACCTCTGATTGCATGTTTTGGGAAAGCCATTGATTTCATTCCCAATATGCTCAGTAAAGAGAGTAGTGTATTATAACAAATGATTGAAAAAAATTTAGTTTTGTTCTTTAAATGTGCAGAAATTTAATCCGAACAAATTTAACATTAAAAAGTTATTTTGTAGAACGAAGCTTTGTTCGTATAAAATTTCTCCACATTGAATGGGAAAAATTAAAATTCTTTCAATCACTTCTTATCATAATACACTGCACTTTTGAACTGAGTAAGCATGTTAGAAATTAAACCAATGGCTTTCCGAAAACATGTTTTGAAATGTTTCATATAAAACAATTTTTTATCTAAAAAAAAAGCAAAAACGAGCAAAATTTTATTAAACTCTTTTCTTTGATACATCTCAAAGAATAACCCCTCGAAATTAATGACATTATTTACGGTTCACCGTGTATAAGTCAATCCACAGGTTCTATCGTTCTATCGTTTCTGAAACTAAAATTCAATCGCTGCGAGCTACAGAATTTTAATGACTAAAATTATTCTGTTTCCAATCTTAGTAGTGCTTCGCGTGATACCTAAAACTATTTAACTGTCGTAAAATAACCTACATAAAAATAAAAATAAAATAATAATAATAATAAAACTATTCATTAATACCTTGGGTCAGATACTGCATGGAGTACGTACATTTTCTGGTTTATTTCTGTATTTAATTTTGTATTCTCAGTTACATTTAAATGCATTACAAGAAATCTACCAAGGTTTTATTTCTGACACAACTATTTAAATTTATCAAGAGCAGAATCTCCATGAATAAGTTTGTACACATAATAACTTTAATTCTGAATAATCATTCCAAAAATACATAATAAATTAGCATTACCAACGTGTTGTTAGCACTTTAGGGCCTATAGAGTTTTGTAGTCTGTAACTTTGTATTATCAACAGTAATCTCACTAGAGGTTTTGATTTATCTAGAGAAAATCAAAACTCGAGTGGGATTTAATTGACTATTACACGATTAGGAGAAAGTAGGCTATATAAAGATTAGAAGTAACAAAGTGTACAATAAAATATTAATTGGCTTACGAAAATACAACTGTCTTCAAATGTATTATTGTACCATCTCAACATTACGCTAGATGGCAGTAGTGTTTTATGATGATGTTTTCTTGTTACCGGTATCAGTTGTGCCAACTATGGAATCATCATTGAACTCTGTGGCCTGTTACTAGTCAAGAAGGCTTTGTTGATTCAGTTTCATTTCTATTGAGACAGTTGCATTCCACTTCAATTATCCGGATCCCAGTAATCAACGTCACTTGACATGATTTTCAATAAATCTTAATATTAAACAATCTCTGATACGTGACTATCCATAATATCATATAGCAGAAGCTAATATACACAAGTGCTACAAAAGTTTTATTTAACGACGATGACATAAAAAAATAAACATGAATAATTTTAAAAAGAATAATTATTGAATGTACAATTTTCAAATTTGAATGTGGTTGGTGGTTCAATTGATGTTATATTGGACGTGTGCGTAATAGAAGTGGAACTCGTTGATTTAGGCCTACATGGTGTATTCAACTTGTTCAGGATTTCCGAATGGTGCTCTTCATTTATTTGCAAATCGGATTTCAGAAGATGCATAGGTATGATCAGTGATTTTTATTAATTCTTGTTCTTGAATCCCAATGCGAGTCATATTTGAAACTGCTGTGCATCGACTGGAGTGGTTTGTAATTATACATATTTTTGACGTCCAGACCAGCGCAGTTTCAAATGTTGGCAAACAAAGAAACAAATGCTAGGGACGCGATAAAATTAAACAAATGCTAGGGACGCGATAAAATTGTGCGATAAGCAGCCATGATTGGTTGAAATACGTCCTTTCGTACCGTTTTATTGGCCAAAAGTAGTATGACGTAGTAAGAGTGTAATAGTCAAAAAAAAAAAAAAGATACATTGCATTTTAAGGCCCATTCACAATGAAAATTAAACATAACCGTAACATAAACACAGAAGTTTGCGGCCAGGTTATCAAATGGGATCATTCACAATGATTCACATAAACATTGACATAAACATTGCCGTTAGACGTTAACATGAAAGTTTGCAAACTCCAAACTTCCATTCTTATGCTTACGTGATTTGCAAACAGAACACAATCGTGGAGCGCTGAAGTATACGGCAGAATATGAGGAAATGGCATCGTTGTTCTGTTTCCATGGTTACCAAGTATCTTTGCGGTTATGTTTATGTTCCCATCGTGAAGGCTCATTCACAGTGAAAATTAAACATAACGTAAGCGTTAAATTAAAAATATAAACGTTAAGGTAAAATCAAGAAGTCATACCATCATTCACGATGGGAACATAAACATAACAGCAAACATACTTGGTAGCCATGAAAATATAACAACGACGCCATTTCCTCATATTCTGTCGTATACTTCAGCGCTCCACGATTGTGTTCTGTTTGCAAATCACGTAATCATAAACATGGAAGTTTGGAGTTCGCAAACTTTCATGTTAACGTCTTACGGTAATGTTTATGTCAATGCTTATGTGAATCATTGTGAATTATCCCATTTTGTTGCCTGGGCGCAAACTTCTGTGTTTATGTTACGGTTATGTTTAATTTTCATTGTGAATGGGCCTTGAATGTTCTTGATTTTACCGTAACGATTACATTTTTAAGTTAACACTTGCGTTATGAATAAATAATACTAGTGGCTTGTGCAGCAAATGCTGCTGCAAACTAAGTTCGTTAGACGTTCAAATAAAAATTTTTCAGATTTATTTTCAATGAAGAATACTTGTCTTTTTGATAGTTATTTGCTTCCATAATAATGAAACATACTCCCTCTGAATGGATTTTTTTAGGGCAAATACTTTTTCTTGAATCTAGCCAACTTCAGTTTTTGAGTTTCAACGCGAAAACGCAAGTATCAATGTCTGGACGATAGCAGTAGCTATTTCAGGTCATTGTGGATTGTAGGCAAAAGTTAAAAAAATGTCAGGTTTGCTAAGCTTTCGAACAATAGCATTTTCGTATAGCTGCTGCATGTAGAAAATGAAATGTAGAGCGTAAAATCATTTTATCCTACTAAGCGATCTTGCTGAAATGATCTAGAGACTACAAAATTTTCTAGGCGTCTTATTTTATCAGTAAGTAATACCTTTTTATCTTTCCTTAGGAACTGTAATTTTTGCGCTCTCTCGAGCCAATACTGAAGACAATGACACATATCAATATCTACACTACACCGCCATTAAGTATATGAAAAAGACCCAACCCCACTGGGTTAATAAGTATAAAAATATTTGATTTTTAATAACAAAATTATTATCTTACTTAAGTTTTGTAGTTATATATAGCAGTCATTCAGTAAATTATAGAAGTGAAGATCTAAATTAGATATTCTGTACATTTACTTACATGACATCAAAACGTTTCACTTTCATGTCATCAATATAGCATCAATATTATGTACAATTAATGAAGAATAGACGTATCATGATACTAACTATAATAATATTTAATTTCTAATGGTAATAATGTCATCAAACCACCTCAAGTTTCGTAGATTTGAATATCCAATACACAGATTTACTCAGAAAATTATACACTGTAGAATAAATTTTTAATAACAAATTGAATTGAGCTCTAAATATGTCGGCAATCCTGCAGGTCATGGCCTTCGTGTAATAGCCTATTGTTTATTGTAGTTTGTGTTTTGTTCTGAAATTCAATCAAGTCGGCCGTGATTCAATACAATTAGTTCTCAAAACTGACAACAGATGGATTTTGGAAAATAGGAAAATTATGTAGGAAAATTGACATTTCACTGAAAACTACTACTTTTCCGAAAGACTTTGGATGCCAGGCATGAAAATGAGGGGTCACTCATTAAGATCCGTTCAGCCGTTTTCCAGTAATTTCCATTACCAGTTCAAATTATATATATAGATTATGAAACAGCCTGTAGTTCAGATTTATTTACCTTACTACCTTCTGTTGCTTTTAGAGAGCGAATGACGGGTGATCGTCTGCGAGATAATAGAAAGCAACTGAAGCGATAAATTTTAGAGACTAAAAGGATAAATTTTAGAGACTAAAAGATATTTTTAACTTTAAAATGTTGATAAAATTTAGTGAAGCTTGTATTTTTAACGCAATTTTATCTATATTTACAGGACTTTTAAATTCTGGGCGTGGGCGAACCTTTGACGTGAAATGGTGTGAACTGTTACTATGTGATGGCAATACATCCTATAGAGAGAAAACTCTACTTTGCCAGCAAAATCTCTTACGTTCATTATCTGAGCTCATATATTAGGCATATTTTGCCTTTAACAACTGCATTAGTTCCTTGGAGCATTTAGGTAGAAAATCCCATTACTGTATACGATGTAAACTTTCCGGTTCATAATGACTTCCGCTCGCTCAATTTCTGGAAAGTATCACTACTGCAAATCACCAAAAAGGATTTCGATTACTGTTTTAATAAGCAATTCCGTAACTTTCAAGATAAAGGTGACTGTAGCTTCTAAGAAGATGGAGTTGATTTGTATACTAGCTGGAACATCTCGAGATGCCGATGATAGGGATAATATTCGATTTCAAAGCTACAGTGTTCACTAAACAAATTACGCAGATATGAAATTCTCTGCTACAGTAGACGGAGTAAATTCCAGCGTGAACAAAAAGTTTATTACCTTCTGTAGTGTACTTTAATGTAATTCTGAAGATACGAAGCTTCATATCAGAGAAAATTTCGACATAGTTTCTCTCTTACACACAACAAGGTACAGTTACCCTTAAAAAGAATGAGACGATTCTTGGTTGTCGGAAGTTAAAGTTCTACAGCGCGGTTCACTCGATATCGACGTAACGATACATAACATGAGAAATACAGCAAGAATTGTTACGAGGACCACAATAAGGACAAGGATCAGAATAAGGATCACGAAGAAGACAGCCATTTAAGGCCACGATTTCACAATATAGCTCGGGTAACAAAATATCATTGCTTCTCTGTACCGAATGGCAAATGCCTGCTATCGGATCTACATTCTGGACTGCTGCTGTTACTGTCTTGTCTCGGTAGCTCATATAGTAGCGTGCCGGTTCCACCGTATAACCGGAATGTTTCGTGTTCGATCCCACATAAAACTCTTTTTTTTTATTGAGGTGTAATTAATTTGTTCAGAGTTCCTCGACTGTATAATTTGTCGAAAAATATGGAGAAATGAGGGATGACGATAATACTTTAGTGTAGACAATGACTATTTAGCGTGATATAGAATTATTGAAATAAGGGGCATTTTGTACAGTAAGAGTTAATAAATCAACCCTAAATTAAATATTTAAATAACAGGATATAACAGGAAGTCCAATTATTGTTGCGAAACTAATCAAAATAAATCTAATTACGTTAAGTAAACAAATCCCAAGTTATGACACCACATTGCTACAGCTAAATTCTATGTTATTAACATAAGCATTGAATAGGTCCGTGCTTATGCGTTGGACGACAAAACCAAACATCGAAAGTTCGAATGTTGCCGCGGAATGTAACTTCTTGCTTTTTATAATGTAAATCAGACTTCTAACTACAATCATTCATATTTCTTACATTATTTATTAATATTTATAGCCAACATTGAATTTGCAAAGAAAAGACTTTAGAAATCTCATATGGAATTTGTGATCTGTAGTGACATAAACATGGATTATCTCTCGGAACTTTTCCGTAAAAGTAAATTAAATTCATTCCTTGAAACTGGAAACCTTAGTCGTAGAGCCATTTTCCCACCAGTATAAAGCTGAAGTAGCACAGCCATTGATAAAAGTTTTGTACACAGAATTAGACTGAATTCCTATTCGACAGAACCTATAATCAATGGCTTGTCTGAACATGATAAATAAATCCTAAGTGTTTCCAATGTCACTGAACAATTTCAAAATATTAATTTAAAAACTAAAAAAGGGTCGTAAATGCTGTATCTAGTGACTATTCATATTTATGTCTACAACATGAATCTTGGAAAAACGTATATGATACTGGTACTACTGATATTAAGAGTAAATGTATTGTATTTTTCACTTTAATTTCAGAATCACTTTGGCGGATGTTCTCCACTCAATGTTGTGAAAAAATTCAAAAGTAAAAACATGTAGATAACGCAGGGACTTGAAAATCTCATGTATAAAAGGAAGAATCTATATGTAATGAGTTGCAATGTAATGATCCTCATGTTCTTAAATACTACAAGAAGTACGGTGTAATTTATAAAAAATTATGAAAGAGGGAAATAGAGTACATTCGAATAGAAAAGTACAACATTCAGATAATGCAATTAAGGCTATTCGGAATATTATTGAAGTTAAACTTGTAGATATTCTAAGAAAGAAAATATTTTTTCATTAAAAACAGTGATTATAAACTAGAGGACCCCAAATCTATTGCAAATTCATTTAATGTCTTATAGTATATAGTACAGAAATATTATTGACAACTTAAACATTCAAGATTTTGCAAAAGATACTGCAATTGGTTATTTAAGAGATGCATTTAATAATTAGTATTAATATATGTAATTAGTCAATAACTGCAACAGTGCTTTTTCATTCAATCATAACATGAATAAAATTGAATGAACATTAAATTAAACACTTTTGCAAACACGTAGATAAAATAGTTAAAATCAACTGAAGTGATGAGAATGAAATAATCCAAAGCCACAGTTTTAACAAAAATTGTTTTGTGCGAGTGCATTTCTTACACATATGGGAAAGCTACTAATAAAATATTGTAATAACTACTCAACAAATGACATAGCCTAAGGACTCTAAACCTTTGTAAAAGTTTGTCTGTGTGGCTTAGGAATATTTTTTAATTTCATTTTAATTGTTAGTTTTTAATATATATGCATTTACATTGTATGTGTGTGTATGTATAAATGCATTCATTAGATTAACGTTTACAATATTATAACTTGTAATTTTGTATTGTCTGTGATCATTAACACTTAAAACTTGTAAAACTCTATTTCAAAGTTATTTAAACAAAAAAAAAATCGTTATGTAGAGTAGGAATCGAACTCACACTCTTCTACACGAGACGCAGAAGTCTTAGAGTCTGAGCAATGGAAACGACACGAAAGCTTTTCTTTCTGTGAGGAGTGTCAATCTAGTCATGAAGGTCCATGGTCGATTTAACTACACGATTTATGTATATATTTATCTTTTATTTATGTAATATTATCATATTTTTGCAGTTTTTGAAGTGAATTTCGGAACGATGCTAGTAAGAAACCAAATAGCCTGAATTTAAGTAACTCAATATTCGTTATCTTGTGTATCAGTGCTCTGGTCTCTGATCACGCGCAGTGTCTTACATCTGAGACTTAGGAATATTCAATCGTCTCATCCTTTTCTAGGGAAACTGTACGTATTCTGTGAATATGAAGACAATTAAAAAACAAATATAAATCTTACAATTCGTGCCGACAAAAGTTTCTTTGTAGTATGCCGATCAACATAATTTTACAGAAATCCCAAATAAGGACCTCAAAATTTAATTATCTATTAATAATTTTCAGCATATTTTTACCCCTTCAAGCTTTTTATACCATTTTATAGGCCTATATCCGAGATTGGTTTCTTTCATTTTTTGAATTTCTTAGAAGTATGTTGTTTAATTTTCCTGTGGTAGGCCGGAGAGAATTTTTCTCCGCTCCACCCATCCTTCATCATATGTTTTATTTCATCCTAATTGGTTATGTTATGTTTTAATTAACGACGCTCGCAACTGCAGAGGTTATATCAGCGTCGGCGGGATGTGCCGGAATTTTGTCCCGCAGGAGTTCTTTTACATTCCAGTAAATCTACTGACATGAGCCTGTCGCATTTAAGCACACTTAAATGCCATCGACCTGGCCCGGGATCGAACCCGCAACCTTGGGCATAGAAGGCCAGCGCTATACCAACCAGGTCGACTCCTAATTGGTTACAATATAAAATCATGTTTGTCTTCTATTCAGATCTTTATAAAATTTACAGTTCTGAATTTACAGTGATGCTCCTGACTTTATGGAGCAAACCTTTTACTTCTTCCAAACAGATATTAGTTATTATTATTATGGATTTTTTTGGATGTACAGAGCAAACAATTTGAATGCTAGTATTTGCATGTAGGCCTATTGTCTAAAGGCTGTTTTATTAAATTCATAAAAAAATTCACTGTAAATAATTTTATGATGTTTTATCAAATATTCCAGTCTTTGTTTATACTTTTCTACAAACTTAGTTAAAAATTTAAAAATGAAAAACTATGCTATAAAATGAAAGTTGAAAAGTACACCACATGGTGCCAATTTTTTCTGTTGTACTACTGAGTCATAAAACCACCACCGATTCCCGGTCGGGGCAAGTTACCTGGTTGAGGTTTTTTTCGGGGTTTTCCCTCAACCCAAATATGAGCAAATGCTGGGTAACTTTAGGTACTGGTCCCCGGACTCATTTCACCGGCATTATCATCTTCATCTCATTCAGATGCTAAATAACCTAAGATGTTGATAAAACGTCGTAAAAATAACCTACTAAAATATTCAAGAAAAGAACTTACCGCCAAAGTTTTCACTTTCCTCGAAAATCAATAATGATAAAATTTCAACAGTTCCGGTTCCAACTGCAAACTAAGGCATTGCCGGCAAAGAGAATATCAGTGCTAGTACTCTAGAAGTCTACACCTAGAATACAACACGTTTCAGGTCGTACATCACATATTTATCTGTACCCCTATTTCGTATTTGTAACACTTTACCTACAGATATTCTTTAAAATTAATATCCAAATATCAAATTATCCTGGATTCATTTAATATGATTTTTAATAAATTTGTGACATCTTTATTACACACTTTTAACACTTTTATCACTTAAACGAGTATGGGCAGGGCATGTAGCACGTGTGGGCGAATCCAGAAATGCATATAGAGTGTTAGTCGGGAGGCCAGAGGGGGAAAAAGACCTTTGGGGAGGCCGACACATAGATGGGAGAATAATATTAAAATGGATTTGAGGGAGATGGGGTATGATGATAGAGAATGGATTAATCTTGCAAATCAAGATTTCAGGTACAACTCCCTGTAAAGTTGATTTGAATAATTTCGAGGGAAAAATTGTTCCGGAGCCGGATATCGAACCCGGGACCTTTGGTTTAACGTACCAACGCTCTACCACTGAGCTACTCGGGAACTCTAACCGACACCGATCCAATTTTTCCCTCTATATCCACAGACTTCAAAGTGGGCTGACAACCGTCAAGCAACCAACTTCGAGTGCACACTAACTCCGTGTGACTTAAATTGTGGTTTTCTGTTAACGAACAGTGACGTGTATTATGCAAATCAAGATTTCAGGTACAACTCCCTGTAAAGTTGATTTGAATAATTTCGAGGGAAAAATTAACTTTACAGGGAGTTATTCCTGAAAGCTTAATTTGCATAATACACGTCACTGTACGTAACAGAAAACCACAATTTAAAGTCACACAAAGTTAGTGTGCACTCAAATGCTGGTTGCTTGACGGTTGTCAGCCCACTTTGAGGTCTGTGGATATAAAGGGAAAAATTAGATCGGTATCGGGTAGAGTTCCCGGGTAGCTCAGTTGGTAGAGCGTTGGTACGTTAAACCAAAGGTCCCGGGTTCGATATCCGGCTCCGGAACAATTTTTCCCTCGAAATTATTCAAATCAACTTTACAGGGAGTTGTACCTGAAATCTTGATTTGCATAATACACGTTACTGTACGTTAACAGAAAACCACAATTTAAGTCACACGGAGTTAGTGTGCACTCAAATGCTGGTTGCTTGACGGTTGTCAGCCCACTTTGAGGTCTGTGGATATAGAGGGAAAAATTGGATCGGTGTCGGTTAGAGTTCCCGAGTAGCTCAGTGGTGGATTAATCTTGCTCAGGATAGGGACCGATGGCAGGCTTATGTGAGGGCGGCAATGAACCTCCGGGTTCCTTAAAAGCAAGTAAGTATAAAAGCAGTTTAAAACAAAAAAAAATTTAAATAAGACAATTTTTTGTCAATCCTGTATACAATAGGAATAATATAACATACAGTATAGTATAGGAACTACGGAAAATTTTTGTGTGACAGAGTACAGATAGCAATCGTCCCCTAACTTGACTATGAATCTTGGATTAGAATTCCAGCAGGGGTGAATGCTAATCACGAAAGTTAGGCTTGCTCTTTTATTCATAGGGAAAGATGGGAGGATATAATAATTCATAATTAATCAAAATAATCAGACCCGCATAAATAATTTATTTTATAATTATGAAATCATTATGAGTCATGCATCATATTCGCTTATCAGATGTAGAAGTTCGATATAATATAACAAACATGGCCAACAAAACAGTTTATTTAGTTTTTTCGACCCTGCCAACCAATGCACATTGTTGTATTGAGCTGCACTGAACGAGCACACATATTCTCTATAATGTCTGTCTTCTCTTGAATAGTCCTTCGGGAAAATGGATTTAATAATAAGGTTTCAATGACACACAATTCCGAACTCATTGCAATACTTCAAACTAATGTTTAAGAATTAATAATACATGCAGCAGCTAACACATGCATTCCTCTCATACAATTACATTGCACAGCACATTCCCGCTGTCAATACTGCTCTGTGTAACGTTAAATAGTCGTTGGTGTAGCTCTTGGACCAGAGCTTCAAACAACACACAACAGAAGCATGTGCGCCTAGGACGGACTGAGGAGGAAGGCACTTGCGCGCGCATCATATTCTCGTTGTTTCTACGTCTTTCCTGTAGCTCCGAGAAACGAGCAAGCGTTGCGATACTTGCGGTGTGCAACCTGCGGATGGTACTACGCCTATACAGTATTCCAAAAATCAAAATAAATTTTAATGTACGTAATCCCATTTTGAGAAATACACATTCTACGAAAATATTGGGCTTTTGCAGCAAGCATAGCATGCCCTGAGAAATCGCCCCTGGATTCCAGTTACATTTTAAAGACATTTAGTTTAGCACGTATTGGTTCAGAGCAAAGGCAGAGAGGAGCTGGAGTAAGTAGGTAAATCTGATGAACGCAGAAGACTTGAGTATAGAAGCAGAAGAAAAAGATGACGTGTAGTATATAAGATGGTGTTCGTCTCTTTCGTTCCCTCACGCGCCTTTCTGACATTTATATTACGTACAAAATTGCATTTCAGCTCGACCCCGACTCCCGCGGCGACACTCCGCGACAAAATGAAAATGTCGTTCGTTATCTTGTACTGAGAGCAAAACAAAATGTAGGCTACCAAGCAGAGGCAACAAGAAGGTAAATAATTACACTTTGTAGAGATATCGTCTTGAAAGGAAATGAACATACGTATCCTCCTACAAAATTACCAGATTTTAAAGTTGATATTAATTTAAAATGCGTAGGACGCATATTTATGCTTCAACTAACAGAATTCAGTTTCGTTTTCGCAGAAATAAATATAAAACAACACAAGCTCAAGAGTAGGCCTATTATAATATGCTCTCGTTTAAAAGCCTTTTGTATGTTAAATATTAATTCATTACATTCCAAAACATAAAGAGTATCATTTATATTTCGTTTTCGCTACTTTTTACGTAATATTAACATTTTCTAAAGCAACAGGTTCTTGTATACATTTCTCACTTCAGTGAGAGATACAACATGAATATTAATACATGGGAAGTGAAAGGACTTCTTTTTGGCGCTAGGGGAACTTCATTTAAGTTAACCAAAACCATTCTCCTTTCTCTTAAATTTTCTGATGAGGACAGTGATATAAGGGGTTGTTGGACAATAGCTTCATTTAGGTCAAAATTACATAAATTCTTACTTAACAGATGAATTGCTGATTAATATTTGTTACTTATAATGAAACTAACATCTGTCCATTCTTATTATTATTATCTTTAATTTCTCTAAATAGATTTACAAAACCTCTAATGGCAATTACATTAATATTCTCATTATAGAAATAGAAATATATATATTCTCCCTGTAACATAGTCCTAGTAAGCTTATATTAAATTAATTTTCATCATTTTACTAGCTATCTCAATTATTAAATTAATTATAATTCATTGAATTAAATTAGCTCATAAATTAAGTTACTACTTTACCTTATAGATTTATCTAAATTTAAAATAAATGTGTAGTGAAGATTATTGCTGGAGAACCTTTTAAGTGTAGTGAAAATATTTGTAATTTAAATTTATGTATTGTATTGATTAAGGCTGGTTGAGTGGAAGAGAAGGCCTTATGGCCTTAACTCTGCCAGCGAAAATAAAACATTAATATTATTATTATTATTATTATTATTAACAAAATTTGTCTAATGGTATTGAGAGATTCATTATCCATTCTACACAATCACTTGTATAATAATATGTAATTTTTTTTCACTTCATTTCATTACTCTTCAATGTATTTTCATCTCATGTTTCTCCGAAATCAAGTTGTACTTTATTTTTAAATGTATCATTGTTCCGTATTCTCTCCGCAATCATATTGTATTTTTCATTTAACCTATGCTTTGTATTCTGGATCCTAGTGGTCAGCCGTAGATTTCGGCCAGATGTCCCAAATTGTGGAATTTGTACAGGGCTTTCATTTCAAAACTTCCCAGTCTAAATAACCAATTATTTAAAATGAATTCTATTTAAACAAAAAACACGTCAATTTAGATATTGAGGGGGAAGTCAGGAACCAGGCTTAATTGCATTTTAAATTTAACCCCCCCCCGCTATCTTCACTTTGAAATTTCAAATGGCAGCTCTTTATTTTATACTTAAACTAGTGGCTTGTGCAGCAAATGCTGCAAACTAAGTTCATTAGACGTTAAAATAAACATTTTCAGATTTATTTTCAATGAAGAATACCAGACATTGCTTCCATAATAATGAAAGATACTTTATCTCGAGCCAATACTGAAGAGAACCACGCATTTAAATGTCTACACCACACCGCCATTAAGTGTATGAAAAAGTCCAATCCCACTTGATTAATAACTATAAAAATATTTGATTTTTAATAATATTACCTTACGTAAGTTTTATAGCTTTCAATAACATATACTGTATATACTATATAGCCACCACTCAGTAAAATATAGAAATCAAAATCTAATTTAAGTTATTACTTAAATAACCCCAAAACTTTTCACTTTCATATCATCAATATAGCATTAATATGTATAATTAATGAAAAATAGTCACATCATGGCATTAACTACAATAATATTTCATTTCTAATGGTAATAATGTCATCAAACCACCTCAAGTTTTGCAGTTTTTAATATCCAATACACAGCTGTACCCAGAAAATTACACACCACAGAATCGAACCTGTAAATTATTTTTAGTAAGTTAAGTTTTTAATAACCAATTTAATTTGAGCTCTAAATATGTCAGCAATCTTGCAGATCATGGCCTTCGTGTAATATTGTTTACTGTAGTGTGTGTTTTGTTTTATTATGAAATGCAATTAGCTAGTTCTCAAAACTGACGACAGATGGATTTTGGAAAATAGGATAATTATGTTGAAAAATTGACATTGCACAGAAAACTGCTATTTTTATGAAAACCTTTGAGTTCCAAGCTTCAAAATGAGGGGTCATTTATTAAAATCCGTTCAGTCGTTTTCCCGTAATTTCCATTTCCAGTTCAAATTATATATACTGTATAGATATGAAAGAATATTCAATTGTTTATTCTCCTCATTCAATTGTTTTCGCATCTTTTGTTCTCTTTCGTCGCCTGGCAACCTGTATTTTTGTTATCAGTTGACTGTAGGAAATAAACACAGCTTATTTTGTGGAATTTCCTAAATTTAATCAATAAGAATAATTTATGTTCTCTCTTGGAGGGTATACACCATTAAAAAAAATAGACAAACACAACTATTACATGAAATGCTCAATACGTTTTTTGTAGCGTTATTCTCTTCAGCTCTAATCAACAATACCAACAATTCAGGTTTCAAATTTTTAGCGACTTAACTATAAGTCGGACCCTATTTTTTCATTTACATTTCTTGCGCCATTGGACCTCAGGAAGGCCCTCCCTATAATCAGCGGTAAAAATTCGTGAATCATCTTGTTTTATGATCCCAACAATAAGCTAATAAAAATTACATTTACCTATGGAATATTTATTACTTTTATATACTGCTCCGATGTAGAAACTTATAAGGGAAAACTAAATTAAATTCAAAGCAAGAGAAAACATAATAAAACCAGAAATGTTTGTTAGTTCGTTTCCCGTTTTGTGCGTGCTCAGAAATTTCTTTCATGTGCAGACGATTCAAGTTCCGTCAACTCAGCGTTTTAGTTTTCAATGGGAAGAGTAAAAAATGGCGTCTATGTGATTCATCGATTTGTTTGATTCTCCCAGTTTTCCTTCTTCTACAACACAAAAAGAAAAACGTTACGTCTCTCCTGATTTTAACTTTCGTACTCCGTTCTTGAAAAACATGAGGTTGCTGTCTTCCATACTCAACATCATCTACATTCAAATTTTATACAGGGCGTTTAAAAATAAGTTCCGCATATTTTACAGGTAGCGGCATTGGGCGAAACTAGAAAATATGTTCCTGTAAACATGTGTCCGGAAACAAATATCTGTTGAGATATGGACCATGCTGTGTTTTGGCCTACGATACCCATCTGTCTGTTACGTAGACACTACAGAAGGTGCTCTATGTGATTACCACGCATTGTTACACATGCTCCAGCCCTTCTTCTCAGTGAATCACGAACTCTTGGTTGTTGTCGAATTTGCTCACATGCATTGGATACACGTTCCTGTAGCGTTTGTACGTTGTCGATGGGTGTGGCATACACCAATGTCTTTAAATGTCCCCAAAGCCAGTAATCAAAATAATTTAGGTCAGGTGATCGGGGAGGCCATGCCACTGGACCTCCTCGACCAATTCATCCACTCTTTCCAACACAGCTTCATTTCTTATTCTGTCTCTCCATTTCACACGCCCCATTCTTCTCCATATCCACATTTCAAATGCTTCTATTCGCTTCTCTTCACTTCGTCGTAATGTCCATGTTTCTGTCTCTTACAATACCACACTCCATACAGAACACTTCACTATTCTTTCTTAGTTTTTTATCCAGAAGTCCGCAGAAGATGCTCCTATTTCTATTAAAAGCTTCCTTTGCCATTGCTATCCTCCTATTCACTTCCTGGCAGCAGCTCATGTTACTGCTTATAGTACACCCCAAGTATTTGAAGCTGTCCACTTGCTCTACTGCCTCATTTAGAATTTGCAAGTTTACCTGCTGCATTTTTCTTCCTATGACCATGGTTTTCGTTTTGCTTCCATTTAACTCCATGCCATACTGCTCACAGCTGTCATTTAGCTCCACTAGCATATCTCTTAGTATCAACTCCTCTTGTACTTACAACGCCGCATCATCAGCAAATCTTATGCAGTTTATTCCTCTTCCTCCTACTGTCGCTCCTCCTATATTCTGAAAACAGTTCTTCACTAAATTATCGACTTCATTTCACTAAGACGTTAAATAAACATCGCAGTTGATAAAGCGTCGTAAAATAGACCAAAATTAAGAAATACTGGTACTTTATAGCAACTTGTTTCGTTCTGGTGTGGTACACACATTTTCATTGTACCTATTTTATTGTATTTATTGATATTCCATGGTATTAGTACATTGCTTCACAGCTAGAATATGGAACAAGTCAAAAAAACTTAATACTACTATAAAGTCTTAATTTATACTTACAGCCTAGTTGAAATATGTACAAAGAGGTCTACAATATAGTCTACTTTATCTGCAAAAGCGTATAACGTTATTTGTTTGTTTATTTATTTATTTATTTATTTATTATTTTGCTAATAATCGTAACATAGAATATAATATATACAGAAAAACTTCAGCTCGCCCCTGAAAGAATAGAACTCGTGCTAAGGGGCGGATTCCTGAATTGAAATTAATAATTATACAATACAATTTGTCTTATGTCTACTGTGCAATTATAGTATATAAATTTAAATTTACAATTTTTCAATTTTTATAAAATCCATACATAACTTTTTAAATTTAATACTAGAACTATTCGAATTGACAAGATTAGGATATTTAAATATAAATTTGTATATTCTTGGGCCTAAATTACTATTATGATTAAATACTGTAACAGTGTTGCATTTTGGTTCAAACAATCTTAAAGAATTCATACCTTTTGTTTCACACCTATGAGAATATAATTCAAAATTATTTCTATTTTTGTGTATGAATTTTATTAATACAATATAATAAATTTGTCTTACGTTAAGTACATTAAAGTCTAGAAACAAATTTTGAGATGGAAAATCAATAGGTTTATGAAGACATATTTTAATTATTTTCTTCTGTAATAAATAAAGTGGATTAAAATTGGATTTAAATGAGCTACCCCATCCTATAATTCCATACATAATTACCGATTGAAATAAAGTTAAATATATGGTACGTAATAAACTTATTGACAAGTAATTCCTCAATAAAACAAAATAATATACTATTTTACGTAATTTATTACAAAGGTAATTAATGGTTGGTTTCATTTTAAATGATTATCGAAAATTATGCCTAAATACTTAACTTCAGAGGATTCTTTAATAATCGAACATTTACACTGTATAAGAAATGCAATCCCCTGTAACTTATTTCTAGATGTATTACTACGCAAGTTCTACCTCAAAATTAGGCCTATTCATCTGTCAAACTGTTATTTCAAAACCGCTGTTTGGAACATATTTCTAGCGAACAGATAAAGTAAAACAATATCATAAAAAGAGCAACTTTTCCTATTGTAGTATTATCAGAGTTACAGCTCTGTTCATTTGTCAAACAGCTATTCAAAAGCCGTTTTTGGAACACGGTATCCAAGTGAAGAGATACACGAAAAAGTAATTTCGCTTATCTCTATTACATAATATCGGAGTCCACGAATTTATTGACTGTACTAGTATGTTTCTTGAAAAAAAAAATGTCATTAGAATCGAGTGATCCTTTTACAACGTGTCTTTGCATATACATTGATAATACTCGTATATATAAACGAGAAAATATTTCCTTCAACCCTGCCTGGAACCATGGCAACTCGCTTACAAATTCAGCTTTCGTGACGCGTCGCCTGTTTCTACTGAACGGTGTAAGCTGCACATTTTCCGAATGTCTCGCAAAGAGGAAGTTTCATTTACGTCAAGCGGTAGGACATGTCACTTGGCGTTTGAATGCGTTGCATATCGACATACGGCACGGACAATAAGCCCCGAGTTGCGTGCGTGGAGAGACCGATGTCATCGCTGAAGCCGCTCTCGATTCTTCGTGTAGACGTCAGATAACTTAATCTGAGCTACAATTTATTGCAGATTATGCTTCAGTATTCCTACAGATTGGGCTAAATTAAGGCTAAGTTAGTTCGACGCGTGAAGTCTCTCTTTCTTGTGTTATCTTGAGGGCTTAAGACACGTAATAGATCAGCTGATAAAGGTCCAGCATTGAAGGAAATTACTACTTTGAATTACTACTCTCCTGTCGCAGAGTTGCCAACATCTGGTGACGAAAAGTAACTAAAACTGATTGCCAAAATATCCACCCACTATAATAATAATAATAATAATAATAATAATAATAATAATAATAATAATAATAATAATAATAATAACAATAATAATGATAATAATAAAAATAGTAATAATAAAAATAAAAATAATAAAAATAATAATAAAAACAATAATAATAAAAATATTAGTAATAATTTATTCATCTATCTATCTGTCTGTCTGTCTGTCTGTCTGTCTGTCTGTCTGTCTATCTATCTATCTATCTATCTATCTATCTATCTATCTATCTATCTATCTATCTATCTATCTATCTATCTATCTATCTATCTATCTATCTATCTATCTATCTATCTATCTATCCATCTAACAATCAATCTATCTGCCTGCCTGCCTGCCTGCCTGCCTGCCTGCCTGCCTGCCTGCCTGCCTGCCTGCCTACCTACCTACCTACCTACCTACCTACCTACCTACCTACCTACCTACCTACCTACCTACCTACCTACCTACCTACCTATCTATCTATCTATCTATCTATCTATCTATCTATCTATCTATCTATCTATCTATCTATCTATCTATCTATTTATGTGCTGGACAACAGCCGTTGGCCAATAAAAGTCCAGCACAGTGATACAATTAATACATTAAAATGAACAACTATGGTACAAATTAAATACTTGAGTTAACAACAAAATAAAGAACATAGATTACAATAATTAATTTACAAGAATTAATACTATAAAATGTAAGGGAAAGGAGTTGATTCTTACTACCAATTTGTGTATAATATTAGCAAAGACATTGCCGTATTCTAATACCTCTATACATTGAATGGATCGAAATCGCCTACATGTAAGTTAGCATGTTTAATACATCTGGAGACCGGCGAGGAAGATTTAGAATTTCTAATATAGAAGAGTTTGTGATGTCTCATGTCCTTCATAGGAATACGAAGGCTGACACCGTTTAAGAAAGATTGACAATTAATGTCACCTTTAAGGACCTTACATAAGAATAAGTAATCGAGATCATGACGTCTGGCATACAGGCTTCGACATTTAAAGTGCTCGCATTTTTTATCATAGTTATACTCAGAGTTGTTAGGCAGGAATCGGTACCAACATAATGAAATAAATTTCCTTTGAATAATAATAATAATAATAATAATAATAATAATAATAATAATAATAATGATACTAATAATAATAATAATAATAATAATAATAATACTAATAATAATAATAATAATAATAATAATAATAATAATGATACTAATAATAATGATACTAATAATAATAATAATAATAATAATAATAATACTTAGTTACAAATGACTTTTAACGAACCCGGAGGTTCATTGTCGCCCTCACGTAAGCCCGCCATCGATCCCTATCCCGAGCAAGATTATCCCATCTCTCTCAAATACATTTTAATATTAACCTATTATTTACCAGGTGCTTTTCCAATTCACTGTGGGCTAAAGCAAGGAGATGCACTATCACCTTCACTTTTTTAACTTTGCTCAAAAATATGCCATTAGGAAAGTCCAGGATAACAGAGAGGGTTTGGAATTGAACGGGTTACATCAGCTGCTTGTCTATGCGGATGACGTGAAAATCGTGATGATGAGAAAATCCAAAAACGATTAGGGAAAACACGGGAAGTTTACTGGAAGCAAGTAAAGAGATAGGTTTGGAAGTAAATCCCGAAAAGACAAAGTATATGATTATGTCTCGTGACGAGAATATTGTACGAAATTGAAATATAAAAATTGGAAATTTATCTTTTGAAGAGGTGGAGAAGTTCAAATATATTGGAGCAACAGTAACAAATATAAATGACACTCGGGACGAAATTATACACAGAATAAATATGGGAAATGCGTGTTATTATTCGGTTGAGAAACTTTTATCATCCAGTCTGCTGTCGAAAAATCTGAAAGTTAGAATTTATAAAACAGTTGTATTACTGGTTGTTCTGTATGGTTGTGAAACTTCGACTCTCACTTTGAGAGAGCAACAGAGATTAAGGGTGTTTGAGAATAAGGTGCTTAGGAAAATATTTGGGGCTAAGAGGGATGAAGTTACAGGAGAATGGAGAAAGTTAAACGCAGAACTTCACGCATTGTATTCTTCACCTGACATAATTAGTAACATTAAATCCAGACGTTTGAGATGGGCAGGGCATGTAGCACGTATGGGCGAATCCAGAAATGCATATAGAGAGTTAGTTGGGAGGCCGGAGAGAAAAATACCTTTAGGGAGGCCGAGACGTAGATGGGAAGATATTATTAAAATGGATTTGAGGGAGGTGGGATATGATGATAGAAACTGGATTAATCTTGCTCACGATAGGGACCAATGGCGGGCTTATGTGAGGGCGGCAATGAATCTCCGGGTTCCTTAAAAGCCAGTAATTAAGTAAGTAAGTAAGTAAGTAAGTAAGTAAGTAAATAAGTAACCTATAATTTATGTCTCGGCTTACCTAAAGGTCTTTTACCTTCCGGCCTCCCAACTAACACTCTATATGCATTTCTGGATTCACCCATACGTGCTTTATTCCCTATTCTCAAAGGTCTGGAATTAATGTTCCTAATTATGTAAGGTGAAGAATACAATGCCTACAGTTCTGCTTGTGTAACTTACTTCATCCCTCTTAGCCCCAAATACACTTTATTCTCGATCACCCTTAACCTCTTTTCCTCTTGCAAAGTGAGAGTTCAAGTTTCACAATCATAAAGAATAACCGGTAGGCTAATATAACTGTTTTATAAATTCTGACTTTTAAGCTTTTTCGAGAGAAGACGGAATGATAAAAGCTTCTCAACCGTTTAAAAAAAGGCATTTCCCTTTATTGTGCGTTTAATTTCCTCTCGAGTGGCATTCATATTTCTGCAGTGCTCGGGAAAAGTGGCACAAGTCAAAAAAGTGTTAATTTTACAGGAGAAGGAAAAAACTGCCTTCACACTGGTTTATGTCGATTTGATTTTCTTCTGTATGAATTATTGTAATGGGAGAAATACTTATGTATTTTTTTTCCAAGCGAGCAGATGTTCCGTAAGTTGTCAATAAATTATCAAAAAAGGTTTGTGGAAACTGACTTGTGCCACTTTTCCCAAGTACTGCAGATTTGTTACTCTTGCTCCAAGGTACTTGAATTTTTACATCTCTTCAAAGGATAAATTTTCAATTGTTAATAATGATAATAATAATAATAATAATAATAATAATAATAATAATAATATTAATCATCATCATCATCTTCATCACGGCATAAGCCTTGTGGCTCGTTCCGTCTTCAAGAAAACTGATCCGACCATCTCATCCGTGGCCTGCCGACATTTCTTCTACCTAAAGGTTTATATTTATTTATTATTTGTGGTATACGATCTTCATCCATTCTTTGTATATGATCTTGCCATCTTTGTCTGTATTCAATGATTGTTTCATTTAGACTCTGAATTTCCAATTCTTTTCTAATATCTTCATTCCTCTTTTTATCTATGAGTCTATAACCTGCCACCTGTCTCAAAAATTTCATCTCAGCAGCCTCTATTTTCTTCTGTTGTGAGATAGTCAAGACCCAACTTTCACACCCATAAAGCAAGGTTGGGATCGCCATTACTTTGTAAAGTATCTAGGAATGCTTAAGTGCTATATACAAAGAATGGTGACACGAAATTTCTATATACACTGAATTAATAAGCTGATTTTCTATGTGCACTGAACTCTTACATTGAATTACTACAGGGACAATAATAATAATAATAATAATAATAATAATAATAATAATAATAATAATAATAATAATAATATTAATAATAATAATAATATGAAAATAGTAAGTAAATAAAATTATAGTACCAGTAATAATAATAATGTTAATAATATTATTGTTATTATTATTATTATTATTATTATTATTATTATTGTATATCCGGCATGGGAAACCCTATTTGACCCGAAGGTACATTAATGTTTACGTTTAAGACATTGTACCAATTTATATGTGTATATATATATATATATATATATATATATATATATATATATATATATGCTAGTGAACTAAACTGAACTATGTTAAGTATACGAGTTTGGAAAGGAACAATAGGCCTATATAAAATAACTAATACTATTACACATGATCACTAAAATATCTAGGAATGCTTTCTATATACACTGAATTAATAAGCTGATTTTCTATGTGCACTGAACTCTTACATTGAATTACTACAGGGACATCATTTAATTTTACTTCAATTTTTAATCTACCTGAGTTTTTGAATGTACTTCACTCCCACCCCTTCCACTAATGAAGTTCAACCGTCCTCCACACAGATCCAAGACCGCATATACAGTCACAGTAGCCTTACGGTCATAGTAAACAGTACGTTCCAAAAATATGTTCGCGTTTTCCAGTGACGAAAGAGCTTTCAATATTGAATCATTTTCGCACAGGTACTATCGTCCATTTGCCTACGTCGTATCCCGGTTTCCCCCACCTGCTTCTATTCGCCAGCTAGTGGCTGGGCTGTCTTAGCTCTTTTCTGAGAACATTAATTTCTGTTAGGAATTGGACGTCTACTTAATATTATACAACTGTTTAAAACAACTTAAATGAAAGGGCCTCGTTAAGTAATTAATTGTCACGTGATTTCCTCCCTTTCTACGACCATGCGACATAACCACTTGGACGGACAGTAGATAGCATTCGTGAGTATTTTTAAATGTTATGTTTTATTTAACGACGCTCGCAACTGCAGAGGTTATATCAGCGTCGCCGGATGTGCCGGAATTTTGTCCCGCAGGAGTTCTTTTACATGCCAGTAAATCTACTGACATGAGCCTGTCGCATTTAAGCACACTTAAATGCCATCGACCTGGCCCGGGATCGAACCCGCAACCTTGGGCATAGAAGGCCAGCGCTATACCAACTTGCCAACCAGGTCGACGAGTATTTTTATCTTTTCGGATCGGGCACAAGTGAAGATTGAATTTACAGTATGTAAGGTACTCTTTTAGAGAGTACGTATACAATTATTTCAACATGAGTTACTAGTACGAAGGACGAAACTGGTAATTGGAATTAGGTACAATAGTCTATAGTACGATAATATGCACGTTAGAACTGAAGCCTGTATCAAAATGAATGACCACCATTTTCAAATATGTGTTTAAATATCCATATTATGATTATTTTTCAATTTAACTTCATTCTCTATATTGTACGCTAATGTGCTGTAGACAGTATAATATACACTGCATAATGAATACGTCCGAATGGACAGCTCAGTTCGTGAGTAAAACACTCATTGTTAATACTGTACTGTATTTTGATTAAACAAAAAATAATGAAAATGATCAAACTCAAAAGCGCGATATTTCCCAGTTTATGTAAATGGATGAGCTAGTTTTCTTCCCTCCTATACCTAGTAAAGTGATTTGTTTGTATATTACGCCAGTATCATCGAAGTCCAGTCGTGGAAGGGGGTAGCAAACGGCGTTGATCCAAAGGTATAGCCAGGTTAATATTAAAAATGTTAGTAAAAATAAAATGATGTCCCCGTATATACACTTTAGTTAACTATACACTACGTCGATCCCTTGAAGTTCTATATACACAGATCTGATACACTAAAATTCTATATACATGTGCACTGATTTTATCCACAAATTTCTTTACACACAGAATTAATAAACATTAGAAAATCTTTAAGTAACATTTCACCGTAAAATGGACTCTGTAGACCCGAAAGTCTAGATTTGGTTTTAATTTATGTCTCTGTCGCCAGAATAAGGTGCACTCAAATAGGATATATCTCGATTGTATAAATTCATCTTTATTGGCTTACACATTTTAATGAAGGAATTAAGTAGTAGTTTTATGGGTAAGAGATGCATCGAGTAGAGAAGTAGAGACACATACAAGAAAGACAAAAATACTCATTTGGATTTCCAGTGAAACATGTTCTTTGGTAGCTATTCTCTGAGAAAATGTAGTCAATTTTCTCTTGTCAGGCGACTTCATACTATATTATATTCCTTTGCAGCAATCAAACTCTCTTCTGTTAAATAAATCACCGCTTTTATCGTTAAATTACACTGAACAACAAGAATTTTGCTCCGACTTAAAACAACGTGTCCCTTATGGTTTTGTGTGCGCTGAATCCGAAAATGCATCTCTTTTTATCGTACCACGTAAGGCTTTAAACATATAGGCTACTATGATTTCACTTTTCGATAAGCGCTCTCCCAGAAAACATATGGAGCGGATTGGGTTGTAAACCAAAACGAAAGCTACAGCATTTTATGAGTTTAGAACTTATTTCCGGTTTCTTATAGTTGTTGGCATGTTCCTTTGTACTTATAATATATATACAGGTATTGGTCCCTTGTATTCAGTAAATTTCATAACAGTTCAAAGTGAAGTCTATGCCATGAAGAAATAAGGGTGTAGTTTTCAGTATTTAAAAGAAAAGTTTAACATTTTGAGTCAAGGCAAATTAAAAGAGGTCATTTTTATCGGTCCAAAATTCACAAAGTTATGGCTGACTCTTCGAGGAAAAACTTTCCGTTACAGACAAAATGGCATGGAGCGCATTCAAAGATGCTAGCTCAAATTTCCTTGGAAATTCTAAGGCAGACAATTACATAGAACTTGTTGTGGAAACCATGTTAAGTGCATATGAGAAAATGGGTTGTAATATGTCTCTCAAAATTCACTTTTTATATTCTCATTTGGATTTCTTTTCTCTTAACCTTGGAGCGGTAAGCGTGAGAAATTCATTCATTCATTCATTCATTCATTCATTCATTCATTCATTCATTCATTTATTTTATTCCATAGATCTTACATGAGCAATTAAGCTTTAAGATGTGGAACATGTCAACATTTTACAATATTACAATTACAATTTTTACAAATTTTTATAGTTTTACAATTTAGTAATTTTCTACAATTTCTACAATGTTGTACAATTTTTTTACATTTTGGCGAGATGTAGTGAGATGAAATGAGGTCCGAGGATTCGCCAAAATATTACCCGGCATTTGCCTTTTCGGTGGGGGAAACCTCGGAAAAACCCAACCAGGTAATCAAATCAAAGGGGGTAATCAAATCAAAGGGGTTGATGCCAAGGACTCGCCATAGACCATCCGGCTTCAGTCCCACGGCTGTGGAAAACCTCGGAAGAAACCAAAGTCCAAAGGGGGATCCAACCCAAGCCCGAACGCAGCTCCGGATCAGCAGCCCAGCGAGTCTGCCGACTGAGCTACATCGATGGCTCTATTAAAAGTATACAATACATAGCCAATCAGATTATTAAATTTACAAACGCAAACGAACATTCATAAGTTGAGCTATATTATAATACAAAACAATTTAATTAAATTTAAGGCATAAACAATTCAACCAGTTGTAATATACAGAAATTGATAATACATATCATGCAAACTACTTCAAATTACAAACACAAACAATTTATCAGTAGAGCTATATAGATTAATATTCAATTTAAAGCATATACAATTCATCGGCCAAAACTATACAAATATATACAATACAAAGTAGCATACTTTCATTAAGCTATACAAATTTGTGCAATTAATATCAAGTAGATTAAGAAATATCTGAAATGGAAAGGCGATATAAAGGAAGATCATCATCCAGTATGCTTGCAGACTATTGTTGGTTCCTTGTAAAAGACGGTCTAGTTATAAACAAAAGTAATCCAGAAAATTCTTTTAAATGTAAGTTCAAATTCCGAGATTTTTCCCAATATACACATGAAATATTTGTATTGTTGTGTTTTAAAATATGTCGCATCATTTTTGTATTTTATTTTTATTTTAGTAGGTTATTTTACGACGCTTTATCAACATCTTAGGTTATTTAGCGTCTGAATGAGATGAAGGTGATAATGCCAGTGAAATGAGTCCAGGGTCCAAAACCGAAATTAACCAGAATTTGCTCACAATGGGCTGAGGGAAAACCCCAGGAAAACCTCAACCTCGGAACTTGCCCTGAGCGGGAATCGAACCCGGGCCATCTGGTTTCGCGGCTAGACGCGCTAACCGTTAATCCACAGGTGTGGACTCATTTTTGTATTCAGTACACATTGTTCAAGTATTCAGAGACATTTTGAATCCCTAGTGTGTTGTAATTTTACCAGTAGCAGTGACAAATAAAAAAGAAAAACAAGAAGATTTTTCATTAAAAAATTCCGTTCTTTTCCCCGGAAAATTGTACGTGATGGGGACATTTGGATCTTACACATATATTAGTAATATTCACTTATTTCTGCTTCGGAGTAAGAGAAAAAGTAAAAATTTGTTCTTCAGTGTTATTAGCCACATCTTCACTGAAACTCGTACTTCGACATTCTCAGGCATTGAACAAATATATTTAATCTCGTGCCACTGGGAACAGAGACTCCAATGACGCTAAAAAACGTCAATTCCTGCTGTATGTATGTATTTATTTACACTGCAAGAGGGCAAGCACCCAGTGGCAGTGGTATATACAATATAAACAATACACAATAAAATGAGATGGACTGAAAATTTCTAGTTTGAGACCGTAACAGGCCACTTGGCCTAATACTTGTTAGGAAGATGATGATGATGATGACAATAAAATGATAAGCACTACACAATAAAATTTACAGTACACAATACAATTTTACAATACATATACAATTTTATACACAATACAATAAGAATACACAATACAATTTAACACAATAATAATAAAACATAAATAAAATACCTAATTTTACAACACAACCTACATAATTATGTATAGGCCCTACATAAGTTTCAATAGTCTTTCACTTTACTCTCATCTCACTCCCTGTAGTGGCACTATGACGCATTTCACTGACACTTTAGGACACATTTCACTGACACTCTGTAACACATTTCACTGACACTATAGAACACATTTCACTGACGCTATAAATTATCACTGATCGGAACTGTTCACTGCACTGTAAAACCATAACTTCACTGACTCACCTCGCTTCACTGATACAACAGTTCAAATAAGTCAAATAATTACACCCTTATGCATACTTATAAACAGAACTACATTTAAGCTAAACATTTCTAGTCTAAGGTCTTCTTACACGCTATTTTTAAATAATTTACAATTCAAAGCTGAAAAAAGTTCAGTTATAGCGATGCACGGGGCGACCAGATTGTATCAAATGCTAGATGTATAATTCCACAGGTTTGGAGCTGACTACTGATTCAACGTAAAAAAAAAAGATTCCGATGATGAACAAGATTAAACAGAAATTCAAGAATAACAGGCTGAACAATCATACACAATTATTTATCCGCCTTTTCTCTTTGTATGCCATTTTGCTTTGCTCTTTGATGAAAGAGACAATCTTCAATATAATCACGATGCCCGGGTTTCAGAATTTCCACAAAAGAGTCTCCCGCCACTTTTTACAGATATGCGTATACTTTTATATCTACAAATACATAAATGAAATTGGATTCAGATCTCTTTATGCGTCGGTATAAATTGCCTTAACGTACAGCTAGAGGCAGGGGAGTCTTTGCAACACTTTGATTGGCGGAGCGTAAATCCTTCCACCCAATGAGTTCCAACAAAGGAAAGTGTTTCAATCCCACTCACAAATGTAACATAATAACGGGGCATACAACTTGCCTATTGCGCCACATACTCGGGGCGAGAAGTGTGTAAGATGCACATAATAGGGCCTACAGCTTCGAGGATTATTGACGCTGTAACGCTTAGGCCCACGCAGGTACAGAATTTTGTTACGCATGATTGTTTGAGAGCGTGTTAAATACAATAATTGAGGGTCGAGTTAAGCTGATGGTTCTGTATATCTGCATCACATAGCAAACAGACCAGAACTGTTCTTGTCCCACGTAAACTAATTTCTGTGACCATTTCATTATTATTTTTTAAGTAGGTTATTTTACGACGCTTTATCAACATCTAAGGTTATTTAGCGTCTGAATGAGATGAAGGTGATAATGCCGGCGAAATGAATCCGGGGTCCAACACCGAAAGTTACCTAGCATTTGCTCATATTGGGTTGAGGGAAAACCCCGGAAAAAAACTCAACCAGGTAACTTGCCCCGACCGGGATTCGAACCCGGGCCACCTGGTTTCGCGGCCAGACGCGCTGACCGTTACTCCACAGGTGTGGACCCATTTCATTATTTTACGAGGGTTGTTCGCTGTAATTTCTTCGTAGCTGTGAAATTTATTGTTATTAATTTACGTTCACTTACTTTACACATCCTTTAACTCCATCCATGCTTTATTTCTCTACGTAAGCACCTTCGAGTTTGAGGCATTTTGTCCCATCTGTCTAACAACTGTTGAATGCCAACTTCAAAGAACATACCCAAAAAAACTCTTAATTTACAATTCATGTTGTTTATTTCAGATAAGTACATAAGTTTATTTTCAATCTTATGACATCTATTTTGATTAAATTAACAGGTAATATTTTTTATAAACAGTAATCTCACTAGACGTTTTGATTTATCTAGAGAAAATCAAAACTCGAGTGGGATTTAATTGACTATTACACGATTAGAAGAAAGTATATAAAGATTAGAAGTAACGAAGTACTCCAATACAATAAAATATTAATTGACTTACGAAAATACAACTGTCTTCAAATATATTATTGTACCATCTCAACATTACAAATATTACGCTAGATGCATGCTAGATGGCAGTAGTGAGCAATGCCTTCTCGTCGAGAAGTTCTCGATCAATTATACACGATGGCAATGTTACTAGTCAAGAAGGCTTTGTTGATTCAGTTTCATTTTTATTAAAATGCAACATTCCACTTCAATTATCCGAATCCCAGTAATCAACGTCACTTGACAGATGATTTTCAATAAATCTTAATATTAAACAATCTCTGATACGTGACTATCCATAATATCACATAGCAGAAGCTATAACATAACCTAACTAATATACACAAGTGTTAGAAAAGTTTTAATTAACGACGATGACATAAAAAATAAACATGAATAATTTTAAAAGGAATAATTATTGAATGTACAATTTTCAAATTTGAATGTGGTTGGTGGTTCAATTGATGTTATATTGGACGTGTGCGTAATAGAAGTGGAACTCGTTGATTTAGGCCTACATGGTGTATTCAACTTATTCAGGATTTCGGAATGGTGCTCTTCATTTATTTGTAAATCGGATTTCAGAAGATGCATAGGTATGATCAGTGATTTTTATTTATTTTTGTTCTTGAATGCCAATCCGAGTCATATTTGAAACTGCTGTGCATCGACTGGAGCGGTTTGTAATTATATATATATATATATATACATATATATATATATATATATATATATATATTTTGACGTCCAGACCAGAGCAGTTTCAAATGTTGGCAAACAAAGAAACAAATGTTAGGGACGCGATAAAATTAAACAAATGCTAGGGACGCGATAAAATTGTGGGATAAGCAGCCATGATTGGTTGAAATACGTCCTTTCGTACCGTTTTATTGGTCAAAAGTAGTATGACGTAGTGTCCACACCTGTGGAGTAACGGTCAGCGCGTCTGGCTGCGAAACCAGGTGGCCCGGGTTCGATTCCCGGTCGGGGCAAGTTACTTGGTTGAGGTTTTTCCGGGGTTTTCCCTCAACCCAATATGAGCAAATGCTGGGTAACTTTCGGAGCTGGACCCCGGACTCATTTCACCGGCATTATCACCTTCATCTCATTCAGACGCTAAATAACCTAAGCTGTTGATAAAGCGTAGTAAAATAACCTACTAAAATAAAAATAAAAAAGTATGACGTAGTAAGAGTGTAATAGTCAATATAACACTTGTATTAACGTTTTCGCCTGATATTGCATCTTCTGATACCAGTTTTGCCAATATCTCACCACTACACATTATGGGGTTCCACAAGGCTCAATAATTGGTCCTCTATTATTCTTAATAGCAATAAATGAACTTCCAGAATTCATTAAAGCAATAACATTATGTATGTAGATGACACTACTTTCCTATGTTCTTCCTCTGCTCTAAATCAATTACATGCTCTCAACAACGACACTCTATCACAGATGGCTTTATGGTTTGAATCTAATGGTTTCTTGCTTAATCAAGAAAAAACTATCAACATAACTCCAGCCTAAACTATCTAATAAATAAGGACAACAAACTCAACTACACAAAATTTCTAGGACTTTTTATAGACTCCAGTTTAACATGGAATAAGCACATCGAATACATATGCACAAAGCTATCAAGAGTTTTATATTTGTTAAAGAAATTAACGACTTGCGTTTCTCAAAATTATTTAAGATGTGCCTACTTTTCTTTCTTTCAGTCGATAATCCGACTGGAGAAATGGAACCAAAATTGGAAGCGTCTTGATTTTACAAAAGAAAGCCATTAGAATTTTATGTAAATCAAACTATCTGGGACATTGTCGGCCACTTTTCAGACAATCACGGATTTTAACAATCATAAATTTGTGTATATATATGATCTAGTACTTTACACTCGACAAAATATCGACAATTACTCATTAGTGGCCGATATACATGATCATGAAATTAGAAATAGTGAACAAATTAATATTCCATATTGTAGATTACGCAAGAGCAACACAAACTTTTTAATTATGGGGATGAAATTATATAATAAGCTCCCCAGTCAATATTATAAATTACCAATCAATAGATTCAAAATTAGATTTTACAATTGATTATTAAATAATCCTTTTTATTCTGTTGCTGAGTTTTTCAACACAAATTTGTATGAAATTGTATTTTAATAAATAAGTTTAATTGCAATTTAGTTAGTTTTCTTTAATTTAAAAGTTTCAAATTACTTCATGTTTTCATTGTATTATTTAAATTTTACTCTTTCTTTTATTAGTGTTTTTTAATGTATTTATATGTTTTTCAATGTATTCTGACGAAGCCTAAAACTGTATGTCTAATGACCAAATAAATTGAATTGAATTGAATATATCTGCGATAAATAAATATTTCTGTGTATTCAGTACAACCTAAAATTTTTACTTTACTAAAACATTAATAATTAAATTTGTGACACGATAACCCACGGAGGGCCAAGACCAACTTGTCGATTGCTGACATTACGTTGAGACGTTTTAGCAGATGTGGAAAATCATCCGACTAGTACGGGAGTAACGTGTTTGATCTCTTAATAAATCAATTACCACTCGTGTCTTTCAATTTACTAGCAGCAATGACAATAATAATGGTAATACCTTATATAGCAGCAGCAGGAGTCGTTTTTCCCTAAACAACTCTGAATCAGAATGACATCTATGGAAAATTTAGTTGTTTAATCCAATAATATCATTGAAGTTTCAACACGCTTTGTATGAAACGTAGAGTTGTTTTTTGTTTACAGGAACTTCTAATTTAACATATTACATCGCTATTGTTTTCAACGACTGTCACTTGTTTTATTTCAAGTTCTAACAAAACAGACAATTACACAACTTGCTTTGTTTCATTTACCATAACATTTGGTTCCGACAATTCAAATAGAGTCGCTAAGTGATGTTTGTCGTGCAGCTTTTGTTTATTTTGTGGTCTCTAAATGCGGCAAGAGGCGTTCTTTGATCGCATCTAGTGTCAAAACGTGAAGATAAAATGAATCATGGAGACAACATCTTTATCTCTAGAACGTTAATCGAAACTTTTTTATTTATGCGAGTTTTTGAAGAAAACAGTTCATATGAGAACAAACTTCACACAAATACAGTATTTTCCAACAAAACCGAACAGCAGTAAAGATTGTGTTACTGGAAGGAAGAAAAGATATACAGTAGGTCTCCCCAAATACCATAATTTACTAGTCACTTTAAATAAAAGTAAAAATATAAGTTTTTTTTTTTTTTAATTTTAAGTACTTCCCACAATATATCCTCCTTCTGTAACGCTCTCACACTCAGAAAAGAATATATTTTTTTAATTCTCTCACATTTGGAAGCTGAAACTTTCAGATTTTAATGACATATCTGTCCCATAAATACATTGACTTTCACATTATGTCTTCACATTATGTCTATGAATCAAAGTTTCACTTATTTCGAAAAATACAATCTGCATCTAAAATAATAGTAAAATTATACATCAGGTATTTGTGAACAAGTTTCTTTTGTTTATTTACTGGATTAATCTTTTCAAATTTCAGAATCTATTGTAATAATAATAATAATAATAATAATAATAATAATAATAATAATAATTTATTTAACCTGGCAGATTTAAGGCCATACGGCCTTCTCTAACACTCAACCAGGAGTCAAACTGCGTTACAAAAAACACTACAAATGTACAAAGTACACTACAATTTTACACACAAAACTGAATAAGATAATAATAATAAAATGTAAACAAGAAGTAAGTAGAAATCAGACATAATATATAACATACAGAAAGAAAGTAAAAAGCATAATAAAATGTGAACAGCAGGTCAAAATAAATTAGACATACAAAGTATAAAAAAATAAGACAATTATTGATAATAATAATAATAATAATAATAATAATGATAAAAATAAGAATAGTAATAATAATAATAATAATAATAATAATAGTAGTAGTAGTAGTAGTAGCAGTAGTAGTAGTAGTAGTAATAATAAAATAGTGCAGTACAAAGCATATAATGAATACAATATTTTTAGGTACACACAGTAAGGAAAAACCATTACCAAAAAATATGAAAACAAAAATATATAATAAGTTAAATATCACTAGAGCATAAAAAATGTGAATCTATTGTAATATGATTATGTATGAATAAAAGAAGCTGTTTGTCTTAGTAGTATATGAAAATTCGCTTACTTTTACACTAGAACATGGGCTGGCATTACCAAGTTCACCGAAAAGTTCTGTATACCGGGTGTATCTCTTGGTCCTATTTTTCGGAATATAGGCAACACTGAATTTTTATGGAATGACTTTGGAATTCAGGTGACCTTAGTATAGGGCAATCTCCGTGGACACAAGCTAGACGCTTTACCCGCACTCTGCTGGTACTTTGATAAACAAAAAAGCAGTTAATACTACGTACGAAATTGCGTCCACAAGTGATAAGCACATTGGCTCAAGGAGCACAGTGTCGTACTTACGGCACTGCCTGTGAATGTCCGGGATTATGTAACTTAAAAAAATAGGGGCAATAGTTACACCCGATACATAGATTATCCCTTGTATGCCCAAAAACCAGTAGTGTTTTTTACGTGGAAGAGTCTATGTATAAAAATATAGCCTATTTGCTGCCTGAGGTGAGTGAAATATTGTTCCTATATCTTTCAATATGGATTTGTTTGTATCTTTATACTCGTGCCGGTAGTCAAGTTATAGGTAGGTATAGATTTATATTCAAGATTCCATAGATATTCATCGGGATATTTAATAGTAATAAATGCCTGAACTGGGTAAGTAATATTTCCTTTATGTTTAAAAAAAGAATAAAGTAAAGATACATATTTTTAAAACCGTAATTTCACTGCATCTTAACTGTAAATTTCACCACAATATCGCTATTAAATTATAGTAGGGCTGGGAAACTTTCAAGTGAAACTATATCTAATCGAGTCTTCTGTCGTCATTTCAAGCTCTCTTTTGTTTTTATTACATTTTGTTCTCGTCTGTCATTTGTTGCAGCGCTTCTGTTTACTTTCTTTGTGTCGCCTGAGGTTTTCTTATAAACTCGACCTGACCTCTACGCGACAAAAAAAAAAAAAAGACTGATGAGAGTACGGGTAATGGAATGGTGTTTTGTTAGCACATAATATAATGAAGTACGTAGAGGTTCAGAAATCTTTAATACTGCTTCTGAATTCTATAAAGAATTCTCACAAAGAGGGGAATATGTTATCTCAACCTAGAAACAAGAACTGAATTAAAATACGCAATAAATTGCACTGACTTACAAAGCATATTTGCGGAGCTTGTTTCCAAAAGGTACCAAATCCACAATTTTCGAAAAATAAGTTACAGATGGCAGCACATTCTTAGCTACCTCTAGAACGGAAACACTAACCATTTCTCTCGAAAAGTACCAAATCATATCTCCAGAAGTCACTGAAAAAAGTGTTTTACAGCAGAAAATACCACATCCATGCTGAGTTTGATGCCAAAACATACCAAATCTCTGTGTTCCTATTGGTTCTCAACTTTGCGTCACTGATATGTCACGAGTTGTGCACCAATTTCATTGGCTATTGTGGTGACGTATTAGTTGTTAGGGATGCTGTGACATTAACGAACTCCCATTTTACAGTAATATTATAAATTCTGAGTCTGTTGTTAGAACAGAGGATGAGGATAACATTGTTGTTAATTATGAAGATTAGAACAAACACAGCCTCTATTTTGTGAAATTTAATGAAGAATATTTAATAATATGTATTTAATTTTATAGCGTTTGAGAATAATTCCTGTACATCCCCATTCATAATACTGAGTCATTCCATGCCAATATCAAAGTCATGTTCAGGATGCTGAGATAAAAGATTTGAAAGTTTTGCTAGCATCCATGGGCTATTGTGACATTAACAAACTCCCACTTTAGGCCTATAGTAATTTATAAATTTTGAGTCTGTTGTTAGAACAGAGGATGGGGATAACACTGATGTTAATTATAATGATTATAACAGCAAACATAGCCTAAATTTGTGAAATGAAAAATGTTGACTTATGTATTCACTTTTACAGTGATAGTAAATAATTCCTGTACTTTACTTCCCCATTCATAATACTGAATTATTTCATGCCAATATGTACCACATCCAATTTTGTTGCCCAAATCTACCAAATACAAACTAAAACCATTAATAACCTCTTATAAATGTATGAAATATCTTAAATATAAGCCTAAATATGATTGATGACACAAAGAATAGTGACATAAAGTCATAACAATATATAATTGTTTTAAGGCAATGAGCAGTTTTTTTAATTTCCTGTAAAATTAGGTCTGTTGGATTTGGTACCTTTTGGAAACAAGCTTCACATTTGATAGTTACATGGTTTCTTGCCTCTCATTTATCGATTTTCTTTTTATTTTCCCTTTCTTTCTACCCTGGTTCTATTTACCCTTCTTTCCTCGCATTCTTCGTTTACTTTTATACCTTCCTTTCTAACATTTCTTTTACTGATTCATTAATTGATTGTATGCAAAGAAAATACAATACTCTGTGATCATACACACTGCACATACTGGTGGACACATCAAACATGCGTATCCAGGACCGTCGACAGAATTTACGGGCCCCTATGCAACACTGTACTCGGATCCCCGTTGAAAAAAGTAGCAATTACAAGTTACCAGTTATTCTAACCATAATAATTATTTGCGAAATAAATAAAAGGTAACCCCATACACAGATACGAACTTAAAAATATGCACTTTTATTACACTGGAAACTTTAGCAAAATTTCACATTAGCACAATATATTATATTCATAAAACATTATTCCTAAACACCTGTAATTTCTAACTTGCAGTCTAACATAAACAAACAACTTTCCTTGACTTCAATGATGCAAAATCATCAATTATATCACCAAAATTTAAAGACCTAGCAAGATCGCTCTCCAGACTAAGGAGCCAAGGTTACTCAGTCGTTCTTGACACATTGTTTATCTGAATACATTTTTCATTTTCTTCATTTTGCTGAAGGATCTTTCAGCATCAGCAACTGTCACAGGAATTGTATAGAATATTGTAGTGGTTATACAAATATTTGGAAATAAACTGTCCAGTTTTAATTCCCTCAGACTATTTAGAAGATTCATAGGTTTCAGTGGAGTTGGCCCTAAATTAGAGGCATGAATTGATTTTAAATATTTCGGCTCATCACTGATCTCTTTGTTAATGTCTTCATAATATTTTTCACGCAGTCTAGCACCTATATTAACATCTCCAATTTTTTCTGTCTCTCCTTGTGCTTCTCAGCTCCCGGCTTATGCCTGTACTTGTCCATTGTGCAGTTAAACTATGACCAGTAACACTAATGAACAGAATTTACTAGACAAACGACAACGAAAAGATGAAAGTTTCGACACGAAACATACAATGTACTGAAAGAGAAACGTATCCTGTGACTTCGGTTTGAGAGAGTCCACTAGCATATTGTGGTGGGCCAGCGGGGGTTTGGTAGTTAAAAAGGACAAGCCAATAAATAATTGAACGTGTTCAGTTAAAGCGACGGGAACATAGTTCAGGCAAATGCCGGGGCCTCGAATTTCGTGTCGGTGAACGTTAATGCGGGAAACCGATATTCTATTATATAAAAGTCAAATATTTACATATATGAAGTGGTAATTTGTATTAATTCTACTATTTTTTAGTTAATACGTCAAATTTATGTAACAAATATTCTTACAAAATGTTATAGTACCCGTATGTATCTACGAATAATAATTCATGATAATAAAAAAATAATCAGACTCAATTAATCTGACGGGCCCTTATTGCTCACGGGCCCATATGCACTCGCCCCCTTTGCCCCCCCTTCTCGGCGGCTGCTGTTGCTCGGTTACGTGAAATTTACTGCAATAGCTAGCACTACCAACGGTGCATCACATGCAGAAAAAGTTACAATGAAACAAGAATGATGATTTGACGGAAATTATAATGACTACTTCGTTTATATGACGTCATTCCAATTTCGGCCAATGAAGTGGAATGACATTTTGAATTCCAACCAATCACAATCATACATCGCGATAATTTCTGCACCTCGATTTATCACTATCAATTTATCGCATGGCCGTTCTTTTGTTTAGTCAGTGTCACCAACTGTTTCCACGTAAATCGATAAGCATGAATCTATTGTACTAAATAAAGTGCGAAATCCTACTTTCACATCTACATCTATATCTTGTAATTCCATGTCTATTGTATCTAAAGAAAATTACACTCCTTCATAACAATTGTTCATTTAATTAATCAGGTTATTTGTAATTATACTATAAAATATTTAAATTAAATTATGATTTCAGTAGATAATGAAAACATATTTTTGTTATTAGCCGTACCCGTGCGCTCCGCTGCAATGACAATTACTTTAACATGTTTCTTAATTGTTATTACATGCAACCATAGTTTAATGAACATTGACATCATTTAGATTTAATGTGTATACTTTATTTTACTTGCTATATGTTTCCATTGAATTATGGTAATAACTTAATTTTAACCCTTGTTTTCTACGTATTCAGTAAATGGCGCTTGGCCCACTATGGTTCTGAACCCTTCAAATAACTTAAATTATATTATATTATATTATAGTATTATATTATATTATATTATATTATATCAGAAGTTACTGTAATAACATTATAGCATTATGTCCATCTAGAGGAACTACACTCTCCAATGGTGAAATAATAATTAATTATACAAATCAGTTAATTTAGCTTCCGATATTACTTCATACAAACACAGAAACATTCTCTGTAGGCTATCTTTCATAGCTTTCGATTGTTGTTGTCCAAGGCCCCTTATAGACCAAGTCATTTGTTTTTTATTTCGTTGCACGGCCTTAGATGGCAGTTATTTTAATTATAAAACTCATTTATCTCATTAAATATCAGTCCTATCAAAATTTTTCAAAGAATAAAACCTATCGCAAATGATTTTTAAAGAAACGTTTGTTATGTAACATTTTTCACAAAAATCAATAACACGCGAGATATTTCGATTTATTTAATTCAGGCCCCCTTATAACCCCCCTTTTAAATAATGTATTTTGAATGCCATATAGCTTAAAATCTAAGTAACAACGAACTTAATTTATATTCCAATTTTCATCGAAATCCGTTCAGCCATTATCGCGTGAAAAGGTAACAAATATACAGACAGACAGACAAACAGACATACAAACAAAAATTAAAAAAAAAACGATTTTCGGTTTCAGGGTGGATTATATATGTTAGGATCAATTATTTTTGGAAAATCGAAAATTACCAGAAAAATTTCGGCTACAGATTTATTATTAGTATAGACAATAACAACAGAAAAGTGCAGTACATGTAATTAACATTGTTAAACCTGTATTTCGCTTTTCGCAATTGGCATTACTGAATAATAACATCGAATTTCTTTATTGCAGTAATCGATATTCATCTATTTCAACTTCACAATGTCTGAATAGGTTAAGTATTGATAAATATACAATTATTAACATTTCTGTGAGCGAATTTTAGGGATATATTATTTACATTTTTATTTTTTTTCACGAAATAGTCCTGATAAATGTCACTCGATGTCTGACATTTCCAAAATAAATCCACTCGCATCGCTCGTGGATTTATCGGCAAATCTAGACCTCTTGTGACATTACTACAGATGATATCTATAAGATAAATGTAGGATTTTGGCAGAGGAAACTGCGAGTAGGCCTATTGGCCTTTGATTAACTATATTCCACTCGCTGGGACTTGAACCCGGGCCTTCGTTGGGAAATCCGAACACATAAAGCGTCCACAACAATTGAAGTAAACGTATCTTCTCATATTAACTCTTTGTACAAATGTTCTTGTAACTGCTTCTGACGCAATACTAAATTCATCGGAAATTGTGAAAAATATTACTGGGTATGAACCGTATTCAATAATAGGCAGAATTTTACCCTTTCTGTATTGTATAATCCATGAAGTAATTTATGGAATGAACGTTGAAAAGAGATTCTACTGACAATAGTTATTAAAACATAGTTTAAGCTTCAGCACGGTCATTAATTTTCCGTGTATGTTGTTTGTTTTCGAATCAAGGGATAGAATTTCATTGTTTCCATTAAAATTGGAAAAGAGGGACAACGGTATGGTTATTTGAATTTGCGTATGATATGTCTATGAATACGAAAGCACGACATTCACAATAATTGCTGGGAAATATACCAGCGTGAAAGCTATGCATTAACTGTTGCAATTCCGCTTAGAGTTCAATTAAAAGACTTTTTTTTTTCCTTCGCGTTCCTATGCGACGTTCGTAGAAACGCATTGCTGGTCACATTACGAGTTTTCCATCTAGACGTGAATGAAATAGGCAACAGCCACACATCAATTATTCACGAACTCTTTTTTCTTTTATTTTCTCATTAGAAGAAGTATTGTAATACCAGCGTATAAATAATTATACAGTATGGACACTTCGCGTCGGTACCTTTGATGTAGCAGGACTGATTTCAATGACCTTCAAGCCAGTATGAGCGTGAGATTCTGCTTTCTCCCAGGAGTTGGCGCTGATATCACACAAGTTAGCAGTCGACACAGCGGAAATATAATACATATAATACATCTAGGTACATTGTGTACTCAAAATAAATTAGACCGATGAAATAATAAATCCGTCATTAACTGTAAAGTGTAGACTCTAGAGTTCCTTTATAATGAGAGTTGAGTCGTTGATCCCAACAACAATTAAAATATGTAATGATTTGATAGCGCTGAAAATGGAAAAACAAAACTCCTATGAGAAGTAAAAGCATATACCTATATTATATTGTATACAAATATTAAACGAATTTGATACATAATTTTATAATGTATTATGTTATTTTATAATATAATTTATTATATATAAATATGAAAAAATATTATTACAACTAGTTTGTCATTGAGAATAAGGAAAAGCTACTAACTTGAATTTATTTGAAGCAAAGAGTTATACTGGGTTATGCAATAAGGTAGGCGATGTTTGGATCCTGTGTCTCAACTCTATACTCAATTATTATCTTAGCGTGTTCTCGATTACACTAACCTCTAGCGCTTGAAAGTGGAACTAAACGCCGGCGCACAGAGAAACAAAACACAGGAAAATTCGCTCAGTATCCATTCTTTGTATTCGCTGGTAATACTGCAAACAATTGATTTCGACTTTTTTTTTCATATGCACATAGTGATTTCTTGTAAATTACAATAGGTTTTGTTCATATGCGGCATTAACTAGTCAACGTAATTCGTAAATGATAGACACAAAATAATATTATACTAATTTTAATGCATAGTTAATATGTCTTTATTTAAGTAAAAACACAAAATGGTGATGAACTAGAAATCTATCCTAAAGATTACTTTTTTTTAATTTTATTTTTTTTGAAGTGAAACAAACCTTTTCAGGCAGAGTACAAGCAAAACGCTGTGAAACAAAATTCTACGACGGACGTTCTAAGAAGACTTTGCTTGTTGTTGCTACTGGATTGTGTACGTTGCTATGTTATCACGTAACTAAAGCTGTTGATGTTTCTGGTTTTCCACCAAATTACACAAATTAATGCATATATTAGTGATAGTGGAACTGCCCCGGGCAGTGTATAATCTGTGTAGTGTTTTGAAGTTATAGGGTGCTATTCATAGACATTTCGCTAGCCCGCACTACGAGCGTGCTAAACTAGCCCCAGCTATCAACTGATTACTTGTACAACAATTAAAATATGTATTTTTTTCGCAGTATATGGCATTCATATCATTCTAACCTATCTGATGATATTTCCCCCCCCCTTTCTTAACTGTAAATGAGCACAAATGCTACTTAGGTGTAAATTTTTCTGACATTTTGTACATTCGATTCCCTCATCGTTTCAAATGCATATCATTTTACCTTTCCAAATTATATGTAATACGCTTTGTCAAATCTGGCAACCTTTTCATAAGGGAAGCTAACTTTCTTCTTCTTCTCTATCATATCATATCGCTAACACTGGTTTATGAATACGAAAAACGTTAGTTCGCTGATCATCCACCAGAAGCCCGCGCTAAGAATGTATATGAAATGTTGTTGAAAGCTCTTTGCTAGAAAATATCCCAACGAATAAGAGCGTGAAAGAAAGCGTGCAAATTACCCGCCAAAAAGGAAGAAGAGTAGGTAGACTGGAACGAGTATTAGCATACCGGGAAAGGAAAAAGCCATTTTCTAACCTCTTTTCTGCAGTTCAATTACAGAGTCAACGATTTAGGCAATGTTTCAATATAGCCAACCATCAACGAACAATCAACTGGTGTCAGATTTAGAATTAAATCATTTAACTGATTATGTTGTCAAAGGATCATGTATAATGTAAGTCCACAATTAGATCGCCGTCATGGATCATGGAAACATCACATCAACAACAAACTTAAATTGGCCTACTCAAGACGCACTAAATTATATCCGCTCCTCAACAAGAAATCATCTCTAAAGCTACAAAATCGCATGCTACTTTACACATCTCTATTACGACCTCTACTGCTTTATGCCTGTCCTGTCTGGGGAGGAGCTGCAATAAGTGAAATTAAACACATCCAGTCATTTCAAAATAAAGTCCTACGAATTTCACTCAATTCTCCTTGGTCTGTCCGTAACAGCCAACTACACAGAGAAACTGGTATTGACACAATCCAACAGTTTATTCATTCACAAGCTAAGAAGTTCTATAGCAACCTAGAAAATGTTCCAGGCGCCATCCACTACTCTGTCGGAAGGAAGTCCACATTTCCCACCAGAATCAAGAGCCGACTTCCAATGAACCTCATATTATAATCAAAATTTATCATCACTCCAACCTATGTAAATAATTATTTATTAACAAATATTTTTGTTCATTGAGGAGCCCAATCTAGGCTGCCCTCAATTCAGTGTCATATATTGTATTTATATTTTTTAGAAATGATCTGTATAGCGCTAAATGCACTGATCGATCAATATATTATTAAAAAAAAAAAGTCCACAATCATCAGTAGATTTTCTTCCTTTCTACAAGGCCTACTAAATTTTACACATAGCCAGCCACATGAAATTCCACTTTCAATTCGAGAAAAATGTAATGTATTAACTGTTAGCAGTTGTCACAAACTGAGGTTGAATATGGCCATAAAGTTATATAAATATGAGCTCCTGCATGTATGACTTACATTGTCTAAAGTGCAGGTAGTGAGGCCGTAAAACATTACGAGGAGTTCGGCCGGCACCGTGGATCGTGTCCCGGCATAGCTCAGTTGGAAAGAGCACTCAGCGCGCAGAGCTGAGAGGTCCCGGATTCGATACCCGGTGCCGGAACGAATTTTTCTCGAATTAAATGATGATAATACACATTTGCTACTTCATAGTAGTCGTGTAATATTCAATGAGGTAGGCGAGACCTCATATATAATGAATATGTGATGGGACACTCTGTATTTAAATTTATTTACATACGGAATTTTTCAAGAGAGTCCTGGAAACTTGCCTTTAGTTAGTAGTCGAAAACATTATTTCATTAACCAACAAAAACTTCAACTCGTCCCTGTAGGTTTCTAGAGAAAAGTAATGCGGTAATTTAAAACTTAGAAACTAGAAAAAAAATTATCGTAAAAATTCCGACATCAATCACGACTTAGTAACACAAGCAGGGTGCGCCAGACGCGCAGTTTGTAAATCGGAAATTGCCAAGTTTTGAGACGTCTCTCGAGGGAGAAAGTCTTGAGGTCTATATCACATGAAGAGGACTGAACATGTGAGATGAAGCCCGGAGCTCTTTCGTAAGATGTCAACTGGAAAGTGACCGATTGCAAAACCGCGGGACTAAGATAGTCAAGGGTCTTGGGAATAGGCCTACTTACATCACGTCTATTCAGAGCTGAAGCAAGAGAACGACTGCGGCTTTGAAGATTACGGTAAGAAAAGAGTAAATAAAGAAACGGGAATTCAGAAAGGGAGAATGACGTTAAAGGAATAAATAAATAAATAAATAAATAAATAAATAAATAAATAAATAAATAAATAAATAAATAAATAAATAAATAAATAAATAAATAAATAAATAAATAAATAAATACTGCTTGTTTGAGGCTTGAAAGTAATGTAATTTTCCCTAAGATAGGTTACTAGCCTTATCGTTAGGTAGTCCAGTAGTGGGGCTGCCACTTTTAGCCTCTGGACATAAAAATTCAATTGGCTAGATCATGTAAGAACAATGGAAAATTCAAGAATCCCAAAAATTATGATGCAATATAAACCTAGAGGACATCGTCGACCAGGAAGACCTTTAAGAAGACTGCTAGATGGGGCCGAAACAGGTCTACAGAGGCCTAATTCGTGAAGGATGATGATGATGATGATGAAGATGATAAATAAATAAATAAATAAATAAGTAAATAAATAAATAAGTAAAAAGTAAATAAATAAGTAAGTAAATAAGTAAGTAAGTAACTAAGTAAATAAGCAAATAATTAACTAAGTAACTAAGTAAGTAAATAAATAACTAAGTAACTAAGTAAAGAAGTAAATAAATAAGTAAATAAGTCACTAAGTAAATAAGTAAATAAATAAATAAGCAAATAAATTAGTAAGTAAGTAAATAAGTAACTAAGTAAGTAAGTAAATAAGTGAATAAGTAAAGAAATAAATAAGTAAATAAATAAATAAGTAAGTAACTAAGTAAATAAGTAAGTAAATATATAAGTAAATAAGTCACTAAGTAAATAAGTAAATAAATAAATAAGCAAATAAATAAGTAAATAAGTAACTAAGTAAGTAAGTAAATAAGTGAATAAGTAAAGAAATAAATAAGTAAATAAATAAATAAGTAAGTAAATAAGTAAGTAACTAAGTAAATAAGTAAGTAAATAAATAAGTAAGTAAATAAGTCACTAAGTAAATAAGTAAATAAATAAATAAGCAAATAAATAACTGAGTATATAAGTAACTAAGTAAGTAAATAAGTGAATAAGTAAAGAAATAAATAAGTAAATAAATAAGTAAGTAAATAAGTAAATAAGTAAGTAAATAAGTCACTAAGTAAATAAGTAAATAAATAAATAAGCAAATAAATAAGTAAGTAAGTAAATAAGTAACTAAGTAAGTAAATAAGTGAATAAGTAAAGAAATAAATAAGTAAATAAATAAATAAGTAAGTAAATAAGTAAGTAACTAAGTAAATAAGTAAGTAAATAAATAAGTAACTAAGTAAATAAGTAAATAAATAAATAAGCAAATAAATAAGTGAGTAAATAAGTAACTAAGTAAGTAAATAAGTAAATAAATAAATAAATGAAATAGAAAAGGTTGTTAAAGGGCATGAAGAGAGAGAGAAAAATGAACAAAGTAGAAAAGAAGATAAAATTACAAGAAATAAATACCAACCTGAAGAAAAGAGAGTTGAGGTAATAATAAATATTAAAATAACTAAAAAAAAAAAGATCTTTTTATACTTGCAAGATTTCTCAGGGTTAGGTCTTCCACCTAAGCCAAAGGGATGTTTGTCACATGGTTCTATTCGAGTGAAGTTCTTAATAGGTAGGCCTCATTTCTCCCCAGAACATTCCCTAGCCAAACAAATACTTTGATGAATTCTGTGATTTCCGGTTCTTGATATATGCTTCTAATTTCTCTGGTTTTTTTTTTTTTTTTTTTTTTTTTTTGCAAATTATTGATTGTTCAATTTCTCCATATGGACCAAAAATATTTATATTTTCTTTTGAAATATGTATAACGCCTTCAGTGATGGCTTGGAGGAGGTCCATGAATTGGAACTATAACATAATAAAGAAGTTTGATAACGGTTTTATATTCTCGGCATACAAGCGAAAGACAGTAAGGGTTAGGTACAGCTTACAGCAGTAATATTTTGGAAATATTCAACACTTTTTTCCTCCATTACTGTATCTTGTACAATAATTAAAATTAGTATGTGTAAAACACTGTCATTCTGCTATATGAAAAAAGAAATATTTTTATGATTAAAAAAATTATTTACATTTTTTTTAAATTCAGTTCACTGTCAAATGATGAAGCGCTTCCCACATAACGTAAAAACTATCCAACATTCTGTGATGAAATTTTTTGTGTGTATTTATGCATGTCATATCCACAATATGATGCAAGATCACTACTCTACCTTTGATAGATTGTCTGATAAAAGATAAATTCATTTCAAAAATGGTCAATATAATAATAATAATAATAATAATAATAATAATAATAATAATAATAATAATAATAATAATAATAAAATATTGCGACAGCGACGTGAGATTCGAACTCACGACCAGCGTCCCGCAAGAGAGCAGATCGCGCGGGCTCCACGGAGCACTGAGGGACGGCGCGCGGCGGAGAGAAGAGAGGGGAAAGGGCCTACGCGGCGAGGGAGTTTGCGCGCGCATCTTCTGCTTGCCTAGAGAGGCCGAGAAGTCCGTCGAAATGGAAAAATCGCGAATTCGAACTTTCTCGGTTACGTCGCTGTGGTTATAAATTATGGACGCGAGCGAACTTCAGCAGTTTCAGTTGATTAGTTCAGTCAGTAAGCCAGTGAACAGAGCAAGCCAGACTGTCTTGTGTACCGGAGTTCGACTCGAGTGTGCGTCCGCAACTGTGTCAGCATCCGAAGGCCTGAGTTCGTGTGCAGTGGACCGCAGTTGGAGGGGCCTGAGTTCGAGTGCAGTGGACCGCAGTTGGAGGGACCTGAGTTCGAGTACAGTGGACTGTCTCTGAAGGTCTGTGGTTCGAGATACTGTGAACTCGAGTGACTGAGCTAGAAGAACTGTGAACTGAGAACTGACAGTTCTGATTTGTAAATAGTGCTTTGTAAATATTAGCCTAGATCATATATGTAACAGATAACTCATTGCTATGTTAAAATCGGTAGCACTTTGAAGAGAACAACCGCCAGGATCGCCACCCGTCCGCCGTAAACGAACACGAGATGTCAGTACAGTCGCTAATGCAATTCAAATGGGAATTATGACGTGACTCCTTATGTAACAACTAGATGGCAGCGTAGTAAACCTGACAAAAGTTGTTAACCTCAAAGCCTATAAGGCCGACCTATCTGGGTATATATGATCTAGGATATTAGTTAAGATTAACAGTTCATTGTTGTTAACAGTCCAAGTAAATTACATTGTTGTTTGTGGAGTGCAATAACGAACGTTGTGTTGCTGTGCGGAGAGCAAATCCCATTGTTGACGGGAGTGAAGTTAAATTGTAGAGAGTGAATAGTTATTGTTACTAATAAAACGTTACAATATTATTTATTAAGGAATGTAGTTGAAAGAACATGATATTGTAAACATGTGTTTCAGCAATAAAATAAAAGAGAGAGAACATGAAAAAGTTAACAAGTTTATGAGTTATGAGGGAAACGCTTCATCACTGCACAGTAAACTGCCACCATTTTGAAATTAAAAAAAAAATTTTTTATCGTAAAAATATTTTTTCCATATAGCAGAAGTGATTTTTACACATACTAATTTTCATTATTGTACAAGGTACAGTAATGGAGAAAAAAAAGTTGAATATTTCCAAAACTTGTACTGCTGTACGCTGTACCTAACCCCTTAAGTAAAAATATTACCTCTAAGAAAAAGGCGTTTTGAAAGATCTTAACAAAACTGAACCCTCAAAATATTATTTTCAGTAAGTTTTTTCTCTTTATGTGTATTTCAATTAAAAATTCTAAGTTTATACACATACATTAGGCATATTGTACACAACTTTTTCTCACAAGTAATATTATTGACGTAATGTATTTTGCTTGTAAACCGAAGGTATGTTAATTCTGTTGTTCTAAACAAAATTTTGGATTTGATTGCAAAGGAGTATTTTTTCCTTGCAAATTCATATTCTTCGCTGATATTCAGTATCAATTTGCTTTTTATTTATAATTTGGGACCAAGATAAAAAAAATTCTGACTTACTTACTTAGTGGCTTTTAGGGAACCCGGAGGTTCGTCGCCGCCCTCACATAAGCCCGCCATTGGTCCCTATCCTGAGCAAGATTAATCTATTCTCTATCATCATATCCCACCTCCCTCAAATCCATTTTAATATTATCTTCCCATCTACGTCTCGGCCTCCCTAAAGGTCTTTTTACCTCCGGCCTCCCAACTAACACTCTATATGCATTTCTGGATTCGCCCATACGTGCTACATGTCCTGCCCATCTCAAACGTCTGGATTTAATGTTCCTAATTATGACAGGTGAAGAATACAATGCGTGCAGTTCTGTGTTGTGTAACTTTCTCCATTCTCCTGTAACTTCATCCCTTTAGCCTCGTATATTTTCCTAAGCACCTTATTCTCAAACACCCTTAACCTATGTTCCTCTCTGAACTTGAGAGTCCACGTTTCACAACTATAAAGAACAACCGGTAATATAACTGTTTTATAAATTGAAATTTTCAGATTTTTTGACAGCAGACTGGGTGAAAAAAACTTCTCAACCGAATAATAACAGGCATTTCCCATATTTGTTCTGTGTTTAATTTCCTCCCGAGTATCATTTATATTTGTTACTGTTGCTCCCAGATATTTGAACTTCCCCACCTCTTCAAAAGATAAATTTCCAATTTTTATATTTCCATTTCGTACAAGACATAATCATATACTTTGTCTTTTCGGGATTTACTTCCAAACCTCTCCCTTTACTTGCTTCCAGTAGAATTCCCGTGTTTTCCCCAATCGTTTGTGGATTTTCTCCTAACATATTCACGTCATCCGCATAGACAAGCAGCTGATGTAACCCGTTCAATTCCAAACCCTCTCTGTTATCCTGGACTTTCCTAACGGCATACTCTAGAACAAAGTTAAAAAGTAAAGATGATAGTGCATCTCCTTGCTTTAGCCCACAGTGAATTGGAAACGCATCTAACAGAAATTGACCTATACGAACTCTGCTGTACGTTTGACTGAGACACATTTTAATTAATCGAACTAGTTTCTTGGGAATACCAAATTCAATAAGAATATCATATAAAAAAAAGAAAAAAATTTATTCTTACACTTGTACAAATTCAAAATTACCTACCAATTTTTGTTGGGTTTATAACAAAATTATTTCATAACTACCATTATTTCCTCAAACACACATAGTAAAAAAGTCGAACTAATTTTGCTGCATCAAGGGTCTTAAAATCTTGTGTAATCTCGAGTTCAAAATCGACTCTTGTAGCATTTCTATGCTTGCTGTAATGAGAAATTCAAGCACTTCAGCCTGTCCTGTATTGTACTTAATTACAGACCTGCATCAAGGCTTGTGGCATGAACGATGTCGTCATTTCTATTACTGGGATATGCGAGCCTGTTCTGCACATTCCCGTTATCTAGGTGAAGCAGTATTGACGTTAGTTTGAGGTCGTGCTCAAATTCCGCATCTAGCAGAGAAACAACAAGCCTTTGATTAATTAGAGAGCACAGGAACCCGCAGGTCGGAAGCGAGTCCCACCAAACACCCGCACTGGTTTATCAACAACTCCGATTGCAACTATTATCAACCATCAATCTAATCACTCATATCCTTTCTCTTGAGGAATTAATTTAGGCTAATAACCCAAATAATACAATAATTGAAACAGAAACTGCTTTATTCGCTAGAAGAAATATGATTCAATATGTTTTCAAAAGAATCAGAGATAAAATCTCCACAATTTCTGTATTATTTTCCGAAAACATAGCGATTGTGAAGTAGGTTTTCTATTAGTATTTCGGTTTACTCTTCATTCATTCATTCATTCATTCATTCATTCATTCATTCATTCATTCATTATATTCCATAAATCTTACATGAGCAATGAAGCTTTAAGATGTGGAGCAAGTCAAAATTTTACAATATTACAATAATTACAATTTTTACAAATGTTTACAGTTTTACAATTTAGTAATTTTCTACAATTTTTACAATTTTGTGCAATTTTTTACAATATTTTTGCGAGATGTAGTGAGATGAGTTGAGGCCCGAGGATTCGCCAAAATATTACCCGGCATTTGCCTTTTGGTTGGGGAAAACCTCGGAAAACCCCAACCAGGTAATCAAATCAAAGGGGGGTAATCAAATCAAACGGGTTGATGCCAAGGACTCGCCATAGACCATCCGGCTTCAGTCCCACGGCTGTGGAAAACCTCGGAAGAAACCAAAGACCAAAGAGGGATCCAACCCAAGCCCGAACGCAGCTCCGGATCAGCAGGCCAGCGAGTCTGCCGACTGAGCTACATCGATGGCTCTACTAAAAGTATACAATACATAGCCAATCAGATTATTAAATTTACAAACGCAAACGATCATTCATCAGTTGAGCTATATGTATAATACAAAACGAGTTAATTAAATTTAAGGCATAAACAATTCAATCAGTTGTGATATACAGAAATTGATCATTTTAAAAGAATATACGATTCATCAGCCAAACTATACAAAACATATACAATCAAATTAGTCAATTTACAAACTTATTTTCGTTAAACTATACAAAATAGTACAATTCATATGAAGTATATTAATTCAATTTATAACATTAAACAATTCATCGGCTGACCTATACAGTATACTATTCAATTTATCAGTACATACAATTCATCAGTTATGCTAAACAAAAAAATATACAATGCATAGTAAACAGATTAAGTCAATATAAAAACATATTTTAGTTGAGCTATATAAAATCATTTTACCATTGCTCCAGTGTCTCAATATTAACACCTAATCTTCTCTGAAGTGTTTTGTAGTTTAAAAAGTTGTTGAAAAAAAGAACTGAACTTAAGGCTGGAAAAATGAAACGACTCCTCTATTGTGGCTATATGGAAATCGTGTTCGCAAGCATATTTTAATAATTGAGGTTCGGGGGTCAATGCAAAACTGTCTAAAGGATTAAGATCGGGAACAGTTCAAGCCTATGTAAAGGATTAAGATCGCTTAAGAGTGCAGACGTAACTACATGACTAAAGCCTGCTGATCCGGATCTGCGCTCGGGCTTGGATTGGATCCCCCGTTTGGTCTCATTGATTGGTTTCTTCCGAGGTTTTCCCCAGCCGTGGGACTGATATGATTATGGGATAACTATATGATTATGTCTCATGACCAGAATATTGTACGAAATGGAAATATAAAATTGGAGATTTATTCTTCGAAGAGGTGGAAAAATTAAAATATCTTGGAGGAAAAGTAACAAATATAAATGATACTCGGGAGGAAATTAAACACAGAATTAATATGGGAAATGCCTGTTATTATTCGGTTGAGAAGCTTTTGCCATCTAGCCTGCTGTCAAAAAACCTGAAAGTTAGAATTTATAAAACAGTTATATTACCGGTTGTTCTGGATGGTTGTGAAACTTGGACTCTCATTTTGAGAGAGTAACAGTGATTAAGGATGTTTGAGAATAAGGTTCTTAGGAAAATATTTGGGGCTAAAAAGGATGAAGTTACAGGTGAATGGAAAAAATTCCACAACACAGAACTGCACGCATTATATTCTTCGCCTGACATAATTAGGAACATTAAATCCAGACGTTTGAGATGGGCAGGGCATGTAGCACGTATGGGCGAATTCAGGAATGTATATAGAGTGTTAGTTGGGAGGCCGGAGGGAAAAAGACCTTTAGGGAGACCGAGACGTAGGTGGGACGATGATATTAAAATTGATTTGAGGGAGGTGGGGTATGATGAAAGAGAATGGATTAATCTTGCTCAGGATAGGGACCAATGGCGGGCTTATGTGAGGGCGGCAATGAACCTCCGTGTTCCTTAAATGCCGGTAAGTAAGTATTATTTAATACTTACTAATTTTACTGTATTATCGCCCCTTGTACTTGCTAGTTAACCAAATCTTCTGTGTTTTACCTGATATAATTTCATTGTATTTCTTGTAGGCCTATTATTATTTTGATGCTTTTCACTTTACTTTTGCTTACTTATATTTGATTAATTTAATTAAACAAGTACGCTTATACTTGTAATATTACTTTTTAATAATTTAATGAAAACTTCACTCCCGGCCACGAGCTTTTGCTTCATTGAGATGCCTACCAAAAGTGTACCATTATTACCGTTTAAATAAAATTATTATTATTATTATTATTATTATTATTATTATTATTATTATTATATTATTATTATTATCATCACCATCATCATCATTATATACTTAGGTTCTGTGAAGCATAAATGTTATCTCATATTTTAGTTTTATATTTATGTGAACACAAATTAAATATATTACGATTTTTATGTACGAAATTCAATAAGACAGTGTTATGAATTTTATGGATATCAAATACTTTAAATTCAGAATACAACAGCTCTGAGGGATAATCAAAAGGCTTATTAAGACATAGTCCTATGTAGCAGCGTTATTGATACTAGGTTGGTACTAATAGCACAACCCCATCCTATAATACCATCCTGTAATAGTCTATAACTTCTAGAAATGATTAAGATGTGTAGACAATACAGGCCTAACCAAGTGATCAAAGTCTGGGACAATGCAGACTTGTCTAAACGATTTAAGTCGGAAGAGAATGCTGGCCTATACAAAGGATTAAGATCTGGGATAGTGCAGATGTATCTAAATTAAGATTAGGGAATAGTACAGGCCTGTTGAATGGACCTCATAAATGTGTAGCATTCCAAAGAGAGTAAAAAGTAAACCTAAAAGAGTAATTTGACAGACATTATGTTTTCAGATAAGTTACTATTAGATTAGATATTTATCGGGCATCCTGATAAATATCTCAAAGAAGAATGCTATATATTATAATTGCCTGTGCTCTTAGCGCAAGACAACCTGAGTAGCCAATTTGCAAAACCAGCTATTTGCAAGTTAGACGAATTTTGGCAAATGAGGAAAATCGTGTAAAAACTTAACCACAGATGCTAGAGGCATGATTTCTAATTTAAATAATGGGGAAAAAATATTTAGTTTGTCTTCCTACAGCTCAGAAATATATGATTAATAGGTAATTAGTTATATTGTATATTAATTTGCAAATAGCAGGTTTTGCAGCCGAACAGAGCAGTTAGCAGATTTGCAACTCTATAGGTAGCCATATTAACAATACATTAGTTTGCAAAACCTGGTATTTGATCATTGTTAACAGTTTATCTGACAAGACTAACTTGGAAACAAACTGACGGTAGAAGAGAACATTCTTATTTTCGTTACATACGTAAATATTATTAAACACGCAAATATTGTACTATAAAAAAGTAAAAAAGGAGAACAGAATACTAATGTTATAGTTTGAAGGTTTCCTTATGTACTACTGTTTGTGAAAAGTGCAACACCCAGAAAGAATGGCCCGAACGACCCCAAACTCGGGAGATGTGTAAAACAGAGTACCAAATGTAGTGTGTTCGTACGAGTCCCGCTTCAACTTGTCCTACAGTGATGGTCACATACGTGTTAAGCGCTACCGTGGTGAACGCAGTCTGAGAGCCTGCATTGCTGAGCGGCATTGCGGACAATTTCCTAGTGTGATACAATATGCGATCTCGCTTCCTACGTATTCAGGACAATCTGAAATTCAACCGCTACATTAGAGAGGTGTTAGAGTCCGAGGTACTGCTCCTCCCTCAGGCAACTCCACATACCATATTTCAGCAGGACATTGTACGGTCACATGTGGCGAGGATTGTGCAAGTCTTCTTCGAAGAACGACGGGTATCACTGCTTTCCTGGCCTGCACGTTCGCCAGACATTTCGCCCATCGAACATGTCTGGGATATGGTTGGTCGGCAACTTGTTCGTCATGGTCCTCCAGCACCCACTCTTGACGCTTTGTAGACTCGCATACAAACTGCGTGGAGGGAGATTCCCCAGGAATATATCCAGGAACTCTTTGATTCCATATCAAGACGCTTTGAAGCTCTGATTGCAGCGCAAGGAGGCTCCACTCCATACTGAAATCTCACGGTCACAGATCAGGTACAGTTCTGTAATTCTAATCCTTGTGTATTGTCATGTATCTAAACTGTGATATCAATTTCATTTCAGTCACATGTGTCCTTCTTGGTGTTGCAATTTCTACAAACATCAATGTAATATAACACTTTACAAAATGTTTGGTTCTTCCTCATCCATGAGTTCGAAGTCCACTACATCCGTATGTTCATCCCCATCTTCATTCAGGTCTGCAACACCAAGGTCTTGCTGCTGGTTGAACATTTCGGTGTAGGAGGTCAGGTTTGCTTTCCGAAACCAGTCCTACCTGAAGTGCAATTCCAGAAGTCTTTCAATGCCCCTGATGTTTGCTTCTTTAAGGATGACACCCATTGGAATGTAGTCCTTTTGGAAATGTTTACCTTTATTGTTTAAACTTTTGGATTCGCCTTTTCACTGGTACCATTCTCTTCATCATCTATATCTTCTCCCTCAACACTAACAGAGTTATTGAAACAGGATACTCCATATCCATCCACACTCATTTCGGCAAAAGTCGAAAAAACTGCAAGATAATCACAGTAACCACTTCAAGACTTCAACACACTTAACATAAAAGGTTAGAAGTCCCCGATAAAGCGCGGGCAGAAACTCTCAGCTGATGTCTTAAATGCAGCAGTATAGTCAATTTAACTATACGAGCAAAAAGTAGTTTTATTATCAGCGTCTAATAATATCTTATTCGTTATTTTAGTATGCTCAATATAATCCTTATGGAGATCGAAATAGCAGCTTTTGCATCCGTAACTCTCAATATGGCCATGTTGTCTCAGTGACATTTAGCAGGTTTTGCAAAAGTAAACATGGTATTGTGCAGTTAGCAGGTATTGCATCCTTACGCTCTCCACACTTAGCAGGTTTTGCAACCGTATGCAATTTTATTTACTAGATTTAAAGGGTTTAGAGTTGGATTTGTAACCGAATGTATGGCTTATTACGTAGGTAATGACGAACTGAAACCATGGTTACCATTATCTCATTTTTCATTTTTTTGGCAGTTAGCTGGTTTTGCATCTGGGCTACTCACCTGTTCTTTACATTCGATATACTGTAGCAACGATCTGGAAGTAAGTGCAGGTTGCTTTTGCACCTATGTTAATAAGAAGATGTTTCCTTGATTCGGTTAATAATATCTACTATCAAACCTTTAATCCTTTTCTAACCTTCTGCAAGTTTATTACAATTTTGTAAGTTATACCCTAGAAATTACGATTATATTATTCCGCAAAAGATAAGAGAATTTCCTACGGCCTTAATATATGTCAAAAGATTTAAATGTTGTCACAAAAGTGTTGACAACAGAAAACATAAATAAAACAAACTAAACTAAAGTACTCACCACTACACAAAGAATAGCGGAGAGAGGAATTCTAGTCTCAGAACAGAAGTGGGACTTTTCTTTCAACAATTTACTTTCTCGTGCCCAAGAAAGAGAGTGCTTTCCTTTGTCGTCGTATATAATTTACATACATTAAGCCTAACAGGAAGAAGAAGAGCGCGCTTCCATCCAAGTCGGAATAATTTTAATGCTAGAATTGAAGAGCAAGAACTTACAACAATCCCACGAGGCCAATCTGAGCTGCAACTTTAACCATCTCATGAAACAGGTTCACGCTTTTCAACATCTCTATCCCTATTACATGTCGTTTGTTGTTTCTGGTTGGTAAGAGATTCCTCCCCTCCCCCCAATTGTTGGCTTTGAACGAATAACAAAGTAAGGAAATTCTCGGTTCAATTTAAAGTAGGCCTAATGTTTCCATTCTGAGAGGAAAAAACACATATAGGCCTATTATCAAATGCATTGAAGATAAATTTTCCACGAGATGTTCCACAGTTGAATGCTGTTTCAAAAACACTAACAGGTTAACCCACCTAAGGCAATACCTAGTATGGATACAGAATGTTGTTTTAAAATTTCATTCAAGGCGCGGATAGTTTGTGTTTTCTAAACTGGCCTACTGGCGAGGGCGTCATCCTTTGCAATATAGTGGTCATCATGAGAAATACACTTCTGTGTATGCCATCGTTTCCTGGAGCTTACCATCTCTATCGGTACGGAAGTACATAAAGGTTCCATCATCAGCCAAATACATGTGATTTTAAAATGCCACCAACTGTATTAGGATCATTACGTCTTGCTAACAAGCCCAACAGAGTACATGATCCTTGTCCTCATATGTATTTATCTTCACAATGGAGCGTACATAAATTTCGTATTTACAGTCGATATATTTTATTTTGCCGCTCTCGCGTAAGGGACCAGAATCGGCAGTAAGTACCTGTGCGCGCTGACATTCTAGGACACACATATCGTTGATGAAAACGGTTGTCTGTTATTGTGTGCAGTATTTAGTCGATTTTCAAAGCAGTACAGTTGTTATTGTGTGCAGTATTTAGTCGATTTTCAGAGCAGTACATTTGTTATTGTGTGCAGTATTTAGTCGATTTTCAGAGCAGTGCATCTGTTATTGTGTGCAGTATTTAGTCGATTTTCAGAGCAGCACATCTGTTATTGTGTGCAGTATTTAGTCCATTTTCAGAGCAGTACAGCTATTATTGTGTGCAGTGTTGATTTGAGTTTCAGAGCAGTCCATCTGTTATTGTGTGCAGTGTTGATTTGAGTTTCAGAGCAGTACATCTGTTATTGTGTGCAGTGTTGATTTGAGTTTCAGAGCAGTACATCTGTTATTGTGTGCAGTGTTGATTTGAGTTTCAGAGCAGTACATCTGTTATTGTGTGCAGTGTTGATTTGAGTTTCAGAGCAGTCCATCTGTTATTGTGTGCAGTGTTGATTTGATTTTCAGAGCAGTCCATCTGTTATTGTGTGCAGTGTTGATTTGAGTTTCAGAGCAGTACATCTGTTATTGTGTGCAGTGTTGATTTGACTTTCACAGCAGTACAGCTGTTATTGTGTGCAGTGTTGATTTGAGTTTCAGAGCAGTCCATCTGTTATTGTGTGCAGTGTTGATTTGAGTTTCAGAGCAGTCCATCTGTTATTGTGTGCAGTGTTGATTTGAGTTTCAGAGCAGTACATCTGTTATTGTGTGCAGTGTTGATTTGACTTTCACAGCAGTACAGCTGTTATTGTGTGCAGTGTTGATTTGAGTTTCAGAGCAGTCCATCTGTTATTGTGTGCAGTGTTGATTTGAGTTTCAGAGCAGTCCATCTGTTATTGTGTGCAGTGTTGATTTGAGTTTCAGAGCAGTACATCTGTTATTGTGTGCAGTGTTGATTTGAGTTTCAGAGCAGTACATCTGTTATTGTGTGCAGTGTTGATTTGAGTTTCAGAGCAGTACATCTGTTATTGTGTGCAGTGTTGATTTGAGTTTCAGAGCAGTCCATCTGTTATTGTGTGCAGTGTTGATTTGATTTTCAGAGCAGTCCATCTGTTATTGTGTGCAGTGTTGATTTGAGTTTCAGAGCAGTACATCTGTTATTGTGTGCAGTGTTGATTTGACTTTCACAGCAGTACAGCTGTTATTGTGTGCAGTGTTGATTTGAGTTTCAGAGCAGTCCATCTGTTATTGTGTGCAGTGTTGATTTGAGTTTCAGAGCAGTCCATCTGTTATTGTGTGCAGTGTTGATTTGATTTTCAGAGCAGTCCATCTGTTATTGTGTGCAGTGTTGATTTGATTTTCAGAGCAGTACATCTGTTATTGTGTGCAGTGTTGATTTGACTTTCACAGCAGTACAGCTGTTATTGTGTGCAGTGTTGATTTGAGTTTCAGAGCAGTCCATCTGTTATTGTGTGCAGTGTTGATTTGAGTTTCAGAGCAGTACAGCTGTTATTGTGTGCAGTGTTGATTTGAGTTTCAGAGCAGTACATCTGTTATTGTGTGCAGTGTTGATTTGACTTTCACAGCAGTACAGCTGTTATTGTGTGCAGTGTTGATTTGAGTTTCAGAGCAGTCCATCTGTTATTGTGTGCAGTGTTGATTTGATTTTCAGAGCAGTCCATCTGTTATTGTGTGCAGTGTTGATTTGAGTTTCAGAGCAGTACATCTGTTATTGTGTGCAGTGGTGATTTGACTTTCACAGCAGTACAGCTGTTATTGTGTGCAGTGTTGATTTGAGTTTCAGAGCAGTACATCTGTTATTGTGTGCAGTGTTGATTTGACTTTCACAGCAGTACAGCTATTATTGTGTGCAGTGTTGATTTGAGTTTCAGAGCAGTCCATCTGTTATTGTGTGCAGTGTTGATTTGAGTTTCAGACTAGTCCATCTGTTATTGTGTGCAGTGTTGATTTGAGTTTCAGAGCAGTCCATCTGTTATTGTGTGCAGTGTTGATTTGAGTTTCAGACCAGTCCATCTGTTATTGTGTGCAGTGTTGATTTGAGTTTCAGAGTAGTAGGCCTACATCTGTTATTGTGTGCAGTGGTGATTTGAGTTTCAGAGCAGTAGGCCTACATCTGTTATTGTGTGCAGTGGTGATTTGTGTTTCAGAGCAGTACAACTGTTATTGTGTGCAGTGTTGATTTGAGTTTCAGAGCAGTAGGCCTACATCTGTTATTGTGTGCAGTGGTGATTTGTGTTTCAGAGCAGTAGGCCTACATCTGTTATTGTGTGCAGTGTTGATTTGTGTTTCAGAGCAGTAGGCCTACATCTGTTATTGTGTGCAGTGGTGATTTGTGTTTCAGAGCAGTAGGCCTACATCTGTTATTGTGTGCAGTGTTGATTTGTGTTTCAGAGCAGTAGGCCTACATCTGTTATTGTGTGCAGTGGTGATTTGTGTTTCAGAGCAGTACAACTGTTATTGTGTGCAGTGTTGATTTGAGTTTCAGAGCAGTAGGCCTACATCTGTTATTGTGTGCAGTGGTGATTTGTGTTTCAGAGCAGTACAACTGTTATTGTGTGCAATACTGATTTTAGTTTCAGAGCAGTACATCTGTTATTGTGTGCAGTGGTGATTTGTGTTTCAGAGCAGTACAACTGTTATTGTGTGCAATACTGATTTTAGTTTCAGAGCAGTACATCTGTTATTGTGTGCAGTGGTGATTTGTGTTTCAGAGCAGTACAACTGTTATTGTGTGCAATACTGATTTTAGTTTCAGAGCAGTACATCTGTTATTGTGTGCAATACTGATTTTAGTTTCAGAGCAGTACATCTGTTATTGTGTGCAGTGGTGATTTGTGTTTCAGAGCAGTACAACTGTTATTGTGTGCAATACTGATTTTAGTTTCAGAGCAGTACATCTGTTATTGTGTGCAGTGGTGATTTGTGTTTCAGAGCAGTACATCTGTTATTGTGTGCAGTGGTGATTTGTGTTTTAGAGCAGTACAACTGTTATTGTGTGCAATACTGATTTTAGTTTCAGAGCAGTACATCTATTATTGTGTGCAGTGGTGATTTGTGTTTCAGAGCAGTACAACTGTTATTGTGTGCAATACTGATTTTAGTTTCAGACCAGTACATCTGTTATTGAGTGCAGTGGTGATTTGTGTTTCAGAGCAGTACATCTGTTATTGTGTGCAGTGTTGATTTGTGTTTCAGAGCAGTACATCTGTTATTGTTTTCAGTGTTGAGTTTCATTTGTTGGTTTATGTCTTTTGCTTGAGTCATGACTCATGAGATTTAATACAGAGGAAAGAATTTTCACTTGTTGTAACTTAAAAGAATAATCGAATCACATGCTGAGTGTCGCAGAGAATTTCAAGAACGTTTTCCTTAACACTTAGGCCTACAATAAGTTTTTACCATTAATACCATCGGAACACAACTACCAACACTCTAGCACTAATGTGACGAAGTGACAAACTTCCTTAACGATATACCTCGCAGCATTAAAGTTAAATCCCTCAGGGCGTACTTACATGATGTATGCAGAAAGTGCCATTAGGTAATAGACCATACTGAGGCAAGAATGTCTACCATTTTCCAGTAAAAAAAGGTTGAAACGAAGAGCGCTGGACATAATTACGTGCAATAGTTCTTCTTTTCTACAATGAACGTGAGATTTTAGTGTAACCTTATTTTCCTAAGGCAAGAGAACGTCTGCTTTAATTTATTATAGGAAAATGAAGAAACTGAAATTAAGTTTATGCGACAACGTACTGAATATTCGTGAACATGAATTATTTGGAAGCTGAGGAACGCCACTCAGGCTTGTTTGACAATTCCCTGAAGTCAACGTGAGACACGCAGACTGGAGTGTGTACAAGCAACACACAACACACGCTTCAAATATTTAGTTACTACGAAATTCAGCCATAGATAGGTCACAGACATCTACCCCAAATCATCATCATCATCATCATCATCATCATCATCGTAACATGTTTCTGGGTATTAGAGATCAGGTCTCATGCCATCTCTTCTGCGGTCTTCTCAGACACTGTTTTTGCACTAGGATTATAATTTAAAGTTTGTTTTTGGATTCTAATTTCGTCCATTATTTCAAAATGAAACTATTAACTGCATAAATAATACGTAAGGGAACGTCAATTTAAGTCACATAAAATACTCTATTATTATTTTTAAGCTACGAATCCAAAAGACAAAGAAATAGTGTGTTTTACGTCTTTTGTTCAATCTGTGTTTTCTCAAATCCTACATATTAACGATAGGAGACATAATATGGCAGACATATTATCAATAAATATTGACGCTTCACAATGCTTAATGTAGAAAATAATGGAATAACGTAATAGATAATAACAGGACAGAATATCTGTGGTCGGGAGGAAAAATGTCTTAAGTAAAAATGTTATACTTTTCAGGAGAGCAGTAGTAAGATTGAAATTAATGGTAGTTATAGAGTTCTTTTAATTAAGGTTTTTTCCTGGATATTATTTGTTTATATTTCTTCTAAAATAGGTAATGTTGCTCACTTAGCAATTTTCTTGATTATTTCCAAAATTAGCCGCACTTAAGCCCTTTTAAGACTTCAACCCAAACTGAGAAGAAGGGACTATTTAAACATAAGACCTTTTTTCATGTAAAAATATATGAGAAATGTAAATTATTAGGAATGCAAAATATATCCTAAACAATTATAGGACTGTTTACCTGGTGCTTAAACTTTTAAAAGGAAAGGGCATCAGTATGTGATAAAATAGCTAAAATACAAGTTAGACCTTTTTAATAGGGAAGCATGGAAAGTAAACATGTGATGTTTGTAAGGAATAAAGTATTAAATATTCTTAAGTCCTCTTTTCTGTGTGTGTGCTCGATTCAAAAAGTACTTAGGACATTTGGTAAGGCTCTATAAATCCAGTCAGGAGTCTTATTTGACTTTAGCAGTTTTACCAGATTGTAGAGAATTGTTTCCGCTTTCAGAATATATAAAAATCTCATTTTCACAAAAAATTGACTTAAGACCTTTTTCCTCCTGGCCACAGATATAATTAGGATGTCTATATGATATGATATAACAGAATATAATAAAATAGTATGGTACAGAATAGAATGGAATGTACCGTAACAAAATAGAATAGATTGTGAAGTAATATGAGAGAATAGGGTATGATAAAATATAATGGAAAATAATGAAACAGAATGTGATACAAAATAATAAGAAATATGTACAGTATATTAACTTTAAACAAGAAAAAAGTGACCACTGCCATAGGATAATTCCCTTTCGGACGACTTTGATTGATCCCATGAACAAATTTCTTATGCAAGACTTACTTGAACCCTGTTTTCCCGCCGTTTTGTTTCTTTGTTGCCTTTTTTGTCTGTTTATAGAACAAATTTCATTAGTAATCTATAACAAAGATATATTCAAGGCGTAAATTCAGTGCAAGAAAAAACATATTTTCCCTAGGCGTGTGAACAAAGAGCTATCCGAAGCTGAACTTAGACAAATTCACACTGCAGGACACCTGTCATTCTTGTGTATAAGTCTGTACATATGATATACGGCAGTGATGTCAAAGCAAGCGCATTTTTCTGATCTTGACGTCGTGCGCGGACATTAAGCGCTAGGTATGCTAGGAGAAATAAGCAGCCTGTTGGATTAAGAAAACAGTGGTGCACAAACTTCAAACGGAACGTGAAATTTTATGTCGTTATTTTTATATGGCTTCTTTCTGTTTCTTATTTTCTAAATTGTCTGTAAAACAAAAGTACTAACACCTATTTCTTGGCCTAATATTGCAGTTGTGTTTTAAACGTTAATAACATAAAAAAGTAAAGAAGGAATATTCACACAACTTCCATAATAACTACAACTATACTGTATTAAGTGAATTAAACACATTATTCATAAAGAAAGTGTTATCTCAAAGAAAGACACTGAATATGACATGATAAGTTGAAATTGATATTGATGGTATCTTTAGCCTTATAAAAGTAATCAAAACAATATTATAGTACAAAGCAAAGTTGTCTAGGTATATGTTTTAATTGTAACTAATATTACATAATAAAACTCTTATCGCATTATGCTCTTAGATGATATTGGTGCGCAACTTTCTGTTATCAGAATATTAAATTATCTCGAAATCTGCTAAAGCTGTAGACTGACGTTTTACCAACACATAGGCACATATCTTTTGATACTGATGTAACATTATTTGCTTTGTTAATTCATTTCCTTATAAACAATTTCCATGCGAATAATTTCAAACTTTTAATAAATTATCTTCAGTAATACGTATTTACGATATATTAGATTTACGAAAACATTGTTTTAGTACCTGCAAGGCCACTAAACAAACATATCTGAAAATTTCACTTTTCTGTAAAAAAGTTGAGAATATATTTCTTTTGAATAAAAAAGCAAACTAGTGAAAAATGAACATTAAAATTAAAACTTACATTCTTATAATGCATTTATACTTCTCAAAAATCTAAAAATTAACATGGATACAGTTTTAATAAGTTCTCTTCTCTTTATCTATTGAATCAGTGCTGGCCATCCCTGAATATAGCTCGACCAAGCGGCATATACTACACCTTTCGTCTGTCTCTTTCCTTTCCGCTGTAAAGCGCTCAGGCTCTCCTGGGCTCTAAAGCGCGCGCTTGCTCCTATGGGCATCAGTTGACATCACTGTTATACTGACATTTTTATACAGAATTAACACATTTCTTTCTTTCTTTATTTCAAAACAAATGACGCTAGCCACAATTTCTTATACCTCAAATGTAGAGTATCTTTCGGAGATTACTAACTTCTATAGCAAATGTTGAAAATTCTTTATTTATTCGGCTGGAAATTCACTTACTGACCAGTTTTTAACGTCAAATTAAGCAGGAGTTTTGATTCCCTGTCACGAGATGCGCAGATGTTTATTCTTGATTCCTTATTGTTGGCAGTTGTTTTCGACATTTTGTTTTAGTCACTGAAAATGCAGTACACATTAAATCAACGGCTCTTCCTTGTGAAGCCATACTGGATTACGAATTCAATTACAGCTACTCAAAGGGCATACCAGAGAGAATTTGATGTTCGTAATCCCACCCAAAGAAACACAATACTGGGACTGGTAAACAAATTGGAAGCAACTGGATCTCTAAAAGAATAATAATTTTGATGATAATAAATATTGTGTTCTCGGTTTTTTCTTCTTCTCGTTCTCTCCACAGTCCACTCCAGTATCATCTTTGCTATTCTTTCATTTTTCATCCTATTCACGTGTCCAAATTATTTTAATCTTCATTCTTAAAATACTTTTTTTTTCTACATCCATAATTTCTCTAATTCTTTGATATCTAATTTTTTCCTTTCTTGATTTTCTTGCTTAGATTAGGATATAAATTGAATAATAGGATCAGATATACACAACGGTAAATACATTACCATAACAACATTATTGAAATAATCTTGGTCTACCGTGTTTTGAGCTGGCAAATAATGCAGGCGGTAGTGACGTATGCTCATGCATTCAACCAGTTTATTTTATCATGACTTCAAAGCCCCACGAGTAGCGTAATGAGGGAACGTGACGTCACTATGCAAAGTTGTTGTATCCTGTGGTACGCCACATTTCCTCTGGAATCAGTGTCAAATAGAGGCAGTGTCCTTAGTGTCGTGGTTGTCGAATAGTTCGTTATTTACTGGTGCTGCCGAAGATTTGGAGATATTGTAACATACAGTAATTTCATAAACATTTATTTTACGTTAATTTAGTTAACGACGCATTCATTAATAATTCATATGTCTGATATTTCGGCGCAGAAAAGATTAATGGAAATATATTTGACTAAAACCTACTTGCCTATTGAGTGGGCAATTAAGGAGATAGGAAAATAAAAGTTGAATTTTTGCATTTTTGAAAGATCGAAAAAGCCCTAAAATCTCGCATTACAGAGAATAAATTATTGTACAAAACTTGATAAGCATTATTATACAGGGACATCACTTTATTTTTACTTGCATTTTTATTGTACCTGCGTTTCTGAATGTACTTGACTCCCACCCCTTTCACTAATGTTCCTGCTCCCGTCAGCCACACAAATTTACGGCCGCTGTTGCATTCGAAGTCTGCTAGTAGTGAAGTAAACAGTCCAGAGTATAGTGTGTTTCAGAAATATGGTTGCTTTTCCATAGAAGATAGAGCCTATATTATTGAAGTTTATTTCCAGGGGCAGGTATTTATGGAGATTGACTTTATCATTTGTGTTTTTTAATATTGGTGTCGGCGGAGATTGTTGGAGATTGATTTGTACTCTTGGCGGGTATTAATGGAAATTTTGAAAAATACAATTATTTTGAAATTGGAGTATTAACTCAGTATGAATATTACTTTCCAAATAATTAATACTAAAGGTTCGTTAGATTCTGGTAAAGGTGCGGTATGGCCAATAGACAATATTTGTTGAATTGAGACTGTATTTAACACACATGCATTAAACACGAAAAAAAAAAAAAAACTTGCAGCCCTCAAATTAACACTTTCAAATTATTAGTGAAATGTTGAATTCTCCATCTTTTTTGTTCACTAATGTAATCAGAACACCTGGAATACCATGTAATGTAGCCTACTTCGCTATTATAACAAATTCAAAAGAAAATATAGTCCGAAAAAAGAACTCAGAATATGAAATTCACTATAAAACGACACAATAATAATAATTCGTGAATGTGTTCATATTTCGCTATTAGAACTCTATTTCGCGATTTGTCGTGTTATCCGCATATTATTAATCAGAATGACGTAATTCGTAAAGATTAGTAAAAATCTATTGTATATCTATTATGTCGTGATTTTCTTATCTCCATAAACACCTGGCCCTGCTTATTTCGCACACGTACGGTGTGTAGCATGACTGAATAACTTTATCTGTGTGGACTGTGCAGAAGTGAAATTAGAGTTACCCAAAGTACGGTAATAAGCTGAATAAAGTAGCCTTTATATATTGAATACGACCGCCTCAAAAGTTGAGTTTGTGAAAAAAACTGTTACTACTCTACTGTATTTTGATAAAATACCTTAAAAGTAATAAACAAACTGAAAATCGTAATATCGCATTTCCCTGTAACATAAGTGGATACACTACTTTACTCTCCTCCTATAGCTAGTAAAATGATTTGTTTACATATTGCACTAATAACACCAAACTCCTGTACTGGAAGGGGGTAACAGTGTTTCCGAGTATAGCCAGGTTAATGTTAAAAATGTTGGTAAAAATAAAGTGATGTCCCTGTACAAATATACGTTCATACATGAATGTGCGGTCTCACGTGGCAGCTGGAAGCACTCAGGTTGACGGCAGGGTCAGGTATTATAAAGGCTGCGTCAGAAAGAACGGATGGATTTCAAACTATCGATACGCAACGAGGAGAGAGAGATATAGTGAGGGGGACCACGACTGTTGGTTCAGCCATAGAATGCAGTTTCAGTTGAGAACATGGTGTTGGTCTGGTGTACAACGTGCTTTCATCGTAGAGACATTTTTGAAAAATGAAGAGTCTGTGATCGCCACTCAGGACTCATTTCGACATCGGATGTCACGCTAGGATTCCAATTCGGAATACAATTTTGCGGTGGGTGGCTTCATTTCGTATCACAGGTTCAACATTAAAGAAGAAATCACCTGGACGAAATTCTATTGTACTGAGATTGTCCGAGGCTACGGTAAGATCTCGCGCCCTGCGACTTCTTTCTTTGGGACCATTTGAAGGCGTAAGTTTGTAAACATCGATCACATACACTGGACGAACTGAAGACAGCGATTCGTGAAGAAATCGTGGCAATTGCACCAGCTATGACTGTGAAAGTGATGGCGAACATCAGAAAACGCCTCGATGCCTGTATTGAAAGCCAAGGACATCATATGGATAATGTTGTTTTACATAAATAAACTGCATGTATTGGTGAATATGTTGATAACAATAAATTTTTGATTTGATGAATCTTTACAATTTTCTTGCCGTGTGAAATCCATCCGTTCTTTCTGACGCACCCTGTATAGTAGCTCCTTGAGAATATATTAAAAAGAAGGGGTGAGAGTACGCACCCTTGTCTAACCTCTCTACGGGTAGCCACATTTTCCGAAACTTTGTTACATTCATACTTTACACAGAACTCCACCTTCTCATATATTGCTGATATAGCTTTAATCATTCTCGACGACATTCCTTTTTTCCATAGCTTGTACAACAATGCTTCACGTTCTACCGAATTAAATGCTTTTTTAAAATCTAAAAATGCGCAATGCAGTTTTCCCCTCTTGTTCTGTACTTCTTTGAGCCTTAATGTGTCCAAAACAAACATATTATCTGTTGTACTGTAACCCTCTCTGAAACCAGCCTGAAATTTAGAGAGCCTATCATATTGAAGTATCCACTTCCTCAGTCTCTCATATATAATTTTGCAATAAATTTTTCCCATTGTTGGTAAAAGCGCCACCCCCCTATAATTATCAGGTACCCTTTTTGTGTGTGGGCGGGTGGAACCTACAAAGGAGGACTTGTTTCGGGTACAAAGCACGTACGGTCAGAAGACCCGTGCGTTGGATTTTAGATTTTAGATAAATTAGCTCCTTAAAGGGTTAGGTACAGCTTACAGCAGTAAAATTTTGGAAATATTTAACATTTTTTCCTCCATTACTGTATCTTGTAGAATAATGAAAATTAGTATGTGTAAAACACTGTCCTTCTGCTATATGACAAATTATTTACATTTTTTTTAAATTCAGTTCACTGTGCAGTGATGAAGCTTTTCCAACATAACTAAAGACTATCCAACACTCTGTGATGAAATTTTTTGTGTGTATTTATGCATGTCATATCTACAATACGATGCAAGATCATTCTCTACCGTCGACCTGGTTGGCAAGTTGGTATAGCGCTGGCCTTCTAGGCCCACGGTTGCGGGTTCGATCCCGGGCCAGGTCGATGGCATTTAAGTGTGCTTAAATGCGACAGGCTCATGTCAGTAGATTTACTGGCATGTAAAAGAACTCCTTCGGGACAAAATTCCGGCACATCCGGCGACGCTGATATAACCTCTGCAGTTGCGAGCGTCGTTAAATAAAACATAACATTTTTTTTTCATTCTCTACCGTTGATAGATTGTATGATAAAAAATAAATTCATTTTAAAAATGTAAATATAGGCTATCATATATAAATAAAAATAATATGTAAAATAATTTATAATATATAATAAAATAAATTATGAATTATAAATTCTAACTTTCAGATTTTTTGACTGCAGACTGGATGATAAAAGCTTCTCAACCGAATAATAACACGCATTCACATATTTATTCTATGTTTAATTTCCTCCCGAGTATCATTTATATTTGTTACTGTTGCTTCCAGGTATTTGAATTTTTCCACCTCTTCAAAGGATAAATTTCCAATTTTTATATTTCCATTTCGTACAATATTCTGGTCACGAGACATAATCATATACTTTGTCTTTTCGGGATTTACTTCCAAACCTATCGCTTTATTTGCTTCTAGTAAACTTCCCTAATAGTTTGTGAATTTCCTCCTAATATATTCACGTCATCCGCATAGACAAGCAGCTGATGTAACCCGTTCAATTTTAAACCCTCTCTGTTATCCAGGACTTTCCTAATGGCATACTCTAGAGTTAAGTTAAAAAGTAAAGGTCATAATGCATGTCCTTGCTTTAGCCCATAGTGAATTGGAAACGCAATTATTATTCATTTCATTTTTAGTGTAAGAAAATTGAGAAAAAAAAATTTGTACTGTATTTTTAATACCTTCAGTAGCCCTACTATTACATTTTTATTATTAGAACCAAATGTCAAATCTGAAAAATGTTCCAACATACTAGGACTGTATATCTCACTCTATCCAAATTTAGTAACATACACGTACTTATCGTCACGCCGTTCAAATGTTTACGAAGCCTGAGGGGAATGTAGAGAGTCATAAATCACAATTTTGACACAAATTCCTGTCGCTTAGAATAGCGATCGTGTCTCTTATCACAAATTCTACTCTATGTTATTTCAGGAACACTTTAATCACGCAGTTCCATGTAGCATTCCTCAAGATTCTGATTCCTATTTCAGTATTTTATCTGAATATGAAGTCAGGTCAGCAGAATAAATTACAACTTTGCAGTAAATTGGTGTCACTGTGGCTTAGCTCGTGATGGGAACAGTTTAGTTTGTACAGTTTTCTTTTTAAGACTACGTATATCGGTCCAAAGCAGTTGTTGTTTAGTCAACTGTATGAACACTGTTTTTGTTGGTTATTTTACGACGCTTAATCAACTATTATAATTATCTAGAGTATGAATAAGATGAAGATGATAATGCCAGCAAAATGATTCCAGGATCCAGAACCGAAAGTTACCCAGTCAACTGTCTGAAGACAGGCTATTTTATTGGTTATTTTACGACGCTTTGTCAACTATTATAGTTACCTAGAGTATGAATAAGATGAAGGTGATAATGCCAGTGAAATGATTCCAGGATCCAGAACCGAAAGTTACCCAGTCAACTGTCTGAAGACAGGCTTTTTATTGGTTGTTTTACGACGCTTTATCAACTATTATAGTTACCTAGAGTATGAATAAGATGAAGGTGATATTGCCAGTGAAATGATTCCAGGATCCAGAACCGAAAGTTACCCAGTCAACTGTCTGAAGACAGGTTTTTATTGGTTATTTTACGACGCTTTATCAACTATTATAGTTACCTAGAGTATGAATAAGATGAAGGTGATAATGCCAGCGAAATGATTCCAGGATCCAGAACCGAAAGTTACCCAGTCAACTGTCTAAAGACAGGTTTTTTATTCGTTATTTTACGACGCTTTATCAACTATTATAGTTACCTAGAGTATGAATAAGATGAAGGTGATAATACCAGCGAAATGATTCCAGGATCCAGAACCGAAAGTTACCCAGTCAACTGTCTGAAGACAGGCTTTTTTATTGGTTATTTTACGACGCTTTATCAACTATTATAGTTACCTAGAGTGTGAATAAGATGAAGGTGATAATGCCAGCGAAATAATTCCAGGATCCAGCGCCGAAAGTTACCCAGTCAACTGTCTGTAGACAGGTTTTTTAATGGTTATTTTACGACGCTTTATCAACTATTATAGTTACCTAGAGTATGAATAAGATGAAGGTGATATTGCCAGTGAAATGATTCCAGGATCCAGAACCGAAAGTTACCCAGTCAACTGTCTGAAGACAGGCTATTTTATTGGTTGTTTTGCAACGCTTTATCAACTATTATAGTTACCTATAGTATGAATAAGATGAAGGTGATATTGCCAGTGAAATGATTCCAGGATCCAGAACCGAAAGTTACCCAGTCAACTGTCTGAAGACAGGTTTTTTATTGGTTGTTTTGCAACGCTTTATCAACTATTATAGTTACCTATAGTATGGATAAGATGAAGGTGATATTGCCAGTGAAATGATTCCAGGATCCAGAACCGAAAGTTACCCAGTCAACTGTCTGAAGACAGGCTATTTTATTGGTTGTTTTGCAACGCTTTATCAACTATTATAGTTACCTAGAGTATGAATAAGATGAAGGTGATATTGCCAGTGAAATGATTCCAGGATCCAGAACCGAAAGTTACCCAGTCAACTGTCTGAAGACAGGTTTTTTATTGGTTGTTTTGCAACGCTTTATCAACTATTATAGTTACCTATAGTATGAATAAGATGAAGGTGATATTGCCAGTGAAATGATTCCAGGATCCAGAACCGAAAGTTACCCAGTCAACTGTCTGAAGACAGGCTATTTTATTGGTTGTTTTGCAACGCTTTATCAACTATTATAGTTACCTAGAGTATGAATAAGATGAAGGTGATATTGCCAGTGAAATGATTCCAGGATCCAGAACCGAAAGTTACCCAGTCAACTGTCTGAAGACAGGTTTTTTTATTGGTTGTTTTGCAACGCTTTATCAACTATTATAGTTACCTATAATATGAATAAGATGAAGGTGATAATGCCAGCGAAATGATTCCAGGATCCAGAACCGAAAGTTACCCAGTCAACTGTCTGAAGACAGGCTATTTTATTGGTTGTTTTGCAACGCTTTATCAACTATTATAGTTACCTATAGTATGAATAAGATGAAGGTGATAATGCCAGCGAAATGATTCCACGATCCAGAACCGAAAGTTACCCAGTCAACTGTCTGAAGACAGGCTATTTTATTGGTTGTTTTGCAACGCTTTATCAACTATTATAGTTACCTAGAGTATGAATAAGATGAAGGTGATATTGCCAGTGAAATGATTCCAGGATCCAGAACCGAAAGTTACCCAGTCAACTGTCTGAAGACAGGTTTTTTATTGGTTGTTTTGCAACGCTTTATCAACTATTATAGTTACCTAGAGTATGAATAAGATGAAGGTAATAATGCCAGCGAAATGATTCCAGGATCCAGAACCGAAAGTTACCCAGTCAACTGTCTGAAGACAGGCTATTTTATTGGTTGTTTTGCAACGCTTTATCAACTATTATAGTTACCTATAGTATGAATAAGATGAAGGTGATATTGCCAGTGAAATGATTCCAGGACCCAGAACCGAAAGTTACCCAGTCAACTGTCTGAAGACAGGTTTTTTATTGGTTGTTTTGCAACGCTTTATCAACTATTATAGTTACCTATAGTATGAATAAGATGAAGGTGATAATGCCAGTGAAATGATTCCAGGATCCAGAACCGAAAGTTACCCAGTCAACTGTCTGAAGACAGGCTATTTTATTGGTTGTTTTGCAACGCTTTATCAACTATTATAGTTACCTAGAGTATGTATTGTGGGTCCCTATCACCACGGCATGGCGCGTCCTCAGGTTGCGGATAGAGGAGACGGCCTCCAGATATGGAGGGTAGCTGCGAATATATTGAATAAGCAGTCGTGGACAGCCGATAAGGGGTGGTCCTCCAGCTTGGGGGTTGGGCGAAGGGCTAACAACCCATCACCGTAAAAAACAGCTTGTTACGTATCCCTATAATAAGCCTCGGAATAGGTCTGATTCTCTGGCACGACCACAGCAAAGGAATAAGGATTTGAGATTTGGCACTTGGAACGTAACTAGTCTTTATAGAACAGGAGGGGTAACATTAGTAGCAAAAGAACTAGCTAGATATAGAACAGACTTCGTAGGAGTACAAGAGGTTAGGTTAGATGGGAATGGCATATCACAAATAGGAGATTACTTGTTGTATTATGGGGAAGGAAACAATAATCACCAATTAGGAACAGGATTCTTTATTCATAAAAGAATAAAATCAGCAGTAAAAAAGGTCGAATTTATCAGTGACAGGTTATCATATTTAGTACTTAAGGGTAGATGGTGCGATATCATAGTTATAAATGCTCACGCCCCTACAGAAGAGAAAGACGACCATATAAAGAATAGCTTCTATGAGGAATTGGAACATACTTTTGATCAGTTCCCTAGATATCACATGAAAATTTTATTGGGGGATTTCAATGCTAAAGTAGGACGGGAGGATATTTTTAGACCAACTATTGGAAAAGAGAGCCTACACGCAATTAGTAGTGACAATGGAGTTAGATTAGTCAACTTTGCCACATCGAAAAATTTAATTGTCAAAAGTACAACATTCCCCCATAAGGATATACATAAATATACTTGGACTTCTCCAGATGGATTGACACACAACCAAATAGATCACATCTTGATAGATAAACGGAGACATACTAGTATAGTAGATATTCGAACTTTCAGGGGTGCAGACTGTAATTCTGACCATTATTTGGTGATTGGAGAATTAAGAGAAAGATTATCAGTAGCCAAGCGAGTAGAGCAACAAGTTAATATTACTAAATTCAATATTTTGAAATTAAAGGACGAGGAAGCTAAGCAAAATTATCAGGTCGAAATTTCGAATAGGTTTGCCACTTTAGAAAGTTCCGACGAAGTTGAGAAAGAATTAGATGTTAATAGCGTGTGGGAAAATATCAGAGATAGTATTAAAATTGCAGCTGAGCAGAGCATAGGTTATTATGAAACTAAGAAAAAGAAACCGTGGTTTGATGAAGATTGTTGCATGGTAGTAGAAAGAAGGAAACAGGCAAAATTGAAATTCTTACAGGATCCAGTTGAGGAGAAAAGAGATAATTATTTCAATGAAAGACGGGAAGCAAGTCGTACACTTAGGAATAAAAAGAGAGGTTACTTGAAGGAAAAACTGAATGAGGTAGAAACAAATAGTAAGAATAAAAACATTCGAGATTTATATCAGGGTATAAAGGAATTTAAGAACGGATATCAGCCAAGGGTAAACGTGATCAAGGATGAGAATGGTGACTTGCTTGCAGACTCTCCATCAATCCTAAACAGATGGAAAAACTATTTTGCGCAACTACTAAATGTACATAGGCCAAATAGAAATGATCGGGACGAAATTGAAATACAAACTGCTGAGCCATTTATACCCGAACCCACGCTTTCAGAAGTCGAAATTGCGATAGAAAATCTGAAAAAGTACAAGTCTCCAGGTATCGATCAAATTCCAGCTGAATTAATACAAGAGGGTGGGAGTGCATTATATAGTGAAATTTATAAACTTGTACTTGCTATTTGGGAAAAGGAAATTGTACCAGAACAATGGAAGGAGCCCATAATTGTACCTATTTTTAAAAAGGGGGACAAAACCAACTGTGGTAACTTTCGAGGAATATCACTTTTGTTGACGTCGTACAAAATTTTGTCCAATATTCTTTTGAGAAGATTAACTCCGTACGTAGATGAAATTATTGGGGATCATCAGTGCGGTTTTCGGCGTAATAGATCGACTATTGATCAGATTTTTTGTATTCGACAGATAATGGAGAAAAAATGGGAGTATAAGGGTACAGTACATCAGTTATTCATAGATTTAAAAAAGGCTTATCACTCGGTTAAGAGGGAAGTATTATATGATATTCTTATTGAATTTGGTATTCCCAAGAAACTAGTTCGATTAATTAAAATGTGTCTCAGTGAAACATACAGCAGAGTCCGTATAGGTCAGTTTCTATCTGATGCTTTTCCAATTCACTGCGGGCTAAAGCAGGGAGATGCACTATCACCTTTACTTTTTAACTTCGCTCTAGAATATGCCATTAGGAAAGTTCAGGATAACAGGCAGGGTTTGGAATTGAACGGGTTACATCAGCTTCTTGTCTATGCGGATGACGTGAATATGTTAGGAGAAAATACACAAACGATTAGGGAAAACACGGAAATTTTACTTGAAGCAAGTAGAGCGATCGGTTTGGAAGTAAATCCCGAAAAGACAAAGTATATGATTATGTCTCGTGACCAGAATATTGTACGAAATGGAAATATAAAAATTGGAGATTTATCCTTCGAAGAGGTGGAAAAATTCAAATATCTTGGAGCAACAGTAACAAATATAAATGACACTCGGGAGGAAATTAAACGCAGAATAAATATGGGAAATGCGTGTTATTATTCGGTTGAGAAGCTCTTATCATCCAGTCTGCTATCCAAAAATCTGAAAGTTAGAATTTATAAAACAGTTATATTACCGGTTCTTCTGTATGGTTGTGAAACTTGGACTCTCACTCTGAGAGAGGAACATAGGTTCAGGGTGTTTGAGAATAAGGTGCTAAGGAAAATATTTGGGGCTAAGCGGGATGAAGTTACAGGAGAATGGAGAAAGTTACACAACACAGAACTGCACGCATTGTATTCTTCACCTGACATAATTAGGAACATAAAATCCAGACGTTTGAGATGGGCAGGGCATGTAGCACGTATGGGCGAATCCAGAAATGCATATAGAGTGTTAGTTGGGAGACCGGAGGGAAAAAGACCTTTAGGGAGGCCGAGACGTAGATGGGAGGATAATATTAAAATGGATTTGAGGGAGGTGGGGTATGATGATAGAGACTGGATTAATCTTGCACAGGATAGGGACCGCTGGCGGACTTATGTGAGGGCGGCAATGAACCTTCGGGTTCCTTAAAAGCCATTTGTAAGTAAGTAAGAGTATGAATAAGATGAAGGTGATATTGCCAGTGAAATGATTCCAGGATCCAGAACCGAAAGTTACCCAGTCAACTGTCTAAAGACAGGTTTTTTATTGGTTATTTTACGACGCTTTATCAAGTATTATAAGTACCTAGAGTATGAATAAGTATTTGCCAAGTTAAAATATTCGTTAATGCTATACAAACTGTGTTCATACAATTTTCTTTTAATTAACGATTTGAATGAATCATAATTTAGAGTTTTAGTTGAATTAGGTAACCTATTATAAAATTTCAGAGATATATAATAAAAACTGTTTTGTGTAGTCTTGTATCTGCATAAATCAAGTCTTATATCTAGTATGGTGTTCGTGAAAATGCAAGTTCAAAGGGAAATTATCTATATTCACTTTGGTATATAACAAACACTGCAATACATATAGCGATGGAAGAGTGAGGATTTTACAGGATTGAAATAACGGTTTACAATGGTCTTTTGGTCCAACACCACAAATAATTCTCACTGCTTTCTTCTGTAATTTAAAAATATTAAAAGATGAACTATGATTCCCCCGTAATAAAACACCATATTGAAGATGGCTATGAATATATGAAAAATATACTTCGGAATATGTATAAGTTTTTCTTGTGTTAAATTTTAACGTACCTTGATAACATGTTTCGACCTATTTTGGGTCATCTTCAGAACTGGTCGTTGTTGGTGTTGGCGCCTCTTGTTTCCTGTGTGGGTGCGTTCGTAGTGTTATACATATTCCGAAGTGATACAGTGTTAAAAGTTATGTAATCAAGATGTATAAAAATATACTGTTAATAGCACTTTTGTGTCCACAGTTTTGGACAAACTTCTTAGCATAAATATTCCTTTAGATATCTTACCCGAAATCATATTGATATGGCTATCCCAGCCCAAACCGCTTTCAACATAAACACCCAAAATTTTTATATTATGAAAAGCATCACTTTTTCTATCTAAGCGAAATTTAAGATCTGTCACTTTACTTTCATTGATAAAAAAAAAGGTAAAAGGTAAAGGTATCCCCGTAACATGCCATTAAGGCACTTGGGGGCATGGAGGTAGAGCTTTCCATGACCTCGGCACTAAAATGAGGTGGTGTGGTTGGCATCACGCTCTGGGCGCCTTTTACCCCCGGGATAGACCCGGTACTCAATTTTATAGGAGGCTGAGTGAACCTCGGGGCCATTCTGAAAGTTTGGCAACGAGAAAAAATCCTGTCGCCACCTGGGATCGAACCCCGGACCTTCCAGTCCGTAGCCAGCTAGAGCCCCATGATTTCCATGACCTCGGCAGTAGAATGAGATGGTGTGGTCGGCACCACGCTCTGGGCGCCTTTTACCCCCGGGAAAGACCCGGTACTCAATTTTATAGGAGGCTGAGTGAACCTCGGGGCCGTTCTGAAAGTTTGGCAACGAGAAAAAATCCTGTCGCCACCTGGGATCGAACCCCGGACCTTCCAGTCCGTAGCCAGCTGCTCTACCAACTGAGCTACCCGGCCGCCATACATTAATAAATTAAATCATTAATACATAAATAAATTACTTAAATATTTCAATTCGAAAAAAAATTGTAAGCACATTTTTCTTACTTATGACGTGAATAATCATCAGTTAAAATAATGGCACTTACACCCCTTACACCCTGCATAAGTCCGTCTTAGTGTAGAGCTACCGGAGAAGTAAGAAAAGGCGTAGGTTTTTTGATGCTATTAATGAAATTACTCTTGTTCAAAGGTTAATAGTCTGTCCATTTTAAACGCTGTGACATCTATCCGCTGTCGAATTCACCCCCTCTTTCCCTATCGGATGTCGCCACTAGTACTGCGTGCTTCCCTCTGGCTGCACAAGCGGAACTCGGAGCAGGTTGTCGATGCCCTGACTCTTCACGCAGCTCTCAACACGACTGTTTTAATTATTACCTGCGTCGGAATAGCTAGTGACGCTGCGTCCGTCCATCACTGTCAATGTACCCGGCGACGCTCCAGCCTGCAGCAACGACCCAAGTCTAATTCAAGAGCTGGACTTGATAGATCACGTTATTAACAACTGGGTAAACATGGCCGGTCAATATAATTAACTAATTTGTATTAAATGTCAGACTGCTATAACCGCTTTGAAGTTTATGTTAGCTCATTCGATATTTACCGCCTCCATCATCATATACAGGGTGGACGTCAAACAGTCTTACATCTGGAAAGGGACGATAGGGTACACGTAAATGAATAGAAAACCTGTATTACGTTTTGTGATTAAATGCACAGTTAATTAGAAAATTAAATTTGAAGATTGAGCAGTCCGGTAACATCGTCGCTAATACACTCTACTCGTGATACAGATGTAAGAGGCCAACGAACTCGGTGAGTCTCCGTACGTAAGCTTCATTCTACCAAGACGTTGCCACTCGTTCGCTTCGTGAAATGGCTTGAATTTAGGGTTTTTTAAAATTAAATTTACAAGAAAAACGGTCACACTAATGAAATACGCCAGAGAGATAAATTGGATACTTTAAAGTAGAAGGATGCAAAGTGCCAAAATGAAACATTGGAGATAAGATAAACAAAATGTAGCTATAAGAATAATTGTACACATATTTGTGTCATGTTTTTTTTACTGATAGAAAACAGCAATAGTACAGTGTTTACTCATTAATAATAGTGGTATGTAAAGACATTATTTCTCCATATTTAATTATGTTAACACAAATTGTGAAAAGGGTTAAGTAATGGGTACAGTTGCAGTAGAATGGTGCAAAGTCCAATACCTATTTTTTCCTATTCTGGAGCAATTTTTACTCACAGATCTGCCTGTACAACTGCCTATGCTCCTCATTTGGAAGATAGGAAGTCATTGCTAGTAGATCCCCCTTCTTTTCTTCAGTAATTTCCCTATTTTATGCTTTCACTTGAAACAATGCTGACTGCACATCTTTCATGTTCTTTTTTTTTTCCTTTTTAAGCACTTTAATGGTATGTACTGCTTCATTATCAGGGACTGTTTCACAGAAACACTACCTGCTTTACTAACATCATACGGAATGCAACATGTCTTAGATATATTCAAGTTCTTGATGGAAATTAGTTGATCAGCAACATCTTGCATATTAAGGAAATATGACTCTAGCATTGAAACGGTTTGAAATGGTTTTACAACTTTAGGATCTTGTACGATTTTAAGAAGGTCACTAGGAATGAAGGCTTTTGTTACTTTCTGTCGTTTTTCAATCAAAGCGAAATCATAATCGCATAGCAAGAAACCGTGGCCGCTGAGAAGGAAACGTTGTTCTATGTGCTCAAATAAACCAATGGCAACTAAAAAGAGACACATGAAAACCATTACACGATTTTTGTTTTCAGCTGCACAGTTATCAGATTCTTCTTGTTTGTTATGTCCATATTCATCAGTTTTAGTACACACGAGGCAATCTCATTGGCACCTCTACTCGCGATGCTTTCATCCCACATACACATATAAGACTGCATTGTATCACATACACAAACTCCAAAGTTATAACGTGAAAGCTGACATCTGTAAAACATTTCGCTGTGTGTAAGTTTGGGCACAAACATGACCTGTTGAAGATCCATTGCATTCTATGATGCAGCTCAATAGGGCGCTTATCTTCTGAAACTGAATGGTGCTGGCAACGTAACATCTGAATATCTCGCTTAAACACAAGTGGATGTAGTCTCTTTCATACATTATCCTCCGAGGTACATTGCACTTTTCTGCATAGTAATTTCATTTTCTATGATTTTGGCACTTTGCACTTTTCTACTTTAAAGTATCCAATTATTCTCTATTAGATTTCCTATCGATATGGATAAAAATCACGATCCTACTCGCAATAGCTACCCAATAAGAGATTGTTAAACATTTGGGGAAAAAAAATCTGAAAAAAAAAACTATGAACTTTCCACCAATATGATATTGTGAAGCCGCGTCGGGAGTCGAACACGCGTCCGGCAGAAGGGAGGGCGCGCTGGGGCGCTGCAAAGGAAGTTGCGCACGCATCTAGTGCAAGGGAAGGTGCGGTGTGGCGCGAAGCAAGAGGGGAAAAGCTACGGGACGCGGATTTCGGCAGGCGCTGGGCTGTGTGAGGTGAAGGCGGGAACGAAACATCCCGAACAGATGGTTCTGGAAATCGACGCGAGCCGACCGGGTGGAAGATACTCGATGCAGTACATTCTAGAACTATGATTTAGTAATAAAGAAGAAGAGCCCAGGCCAGTTCAGTCTAGTTTGGACAGCGAGAACAGTCAGTTTTGTGAAGCAGCCGTGAGCGAGGAAGGAAGCCAGCCTTCGAGACCGGAGTTCGACTTGAGTGGGTCTCAAACTGTGGGAGCGTCCAGACGAGTGCGGCGTATCCGGAGTCTGTGGTTCGACATGCAGTGGACCGCAGTTAGGGGATCTGAATTCGAAGTTCAGTGGACTGTCTCTGGAAGTCTTGGGTTCGATATACTGTGAACGTCGACCTGGTTGGTGAGTTGGTATAGAGCTGGCCTTCTATTCCCAAGGTTGCGGGTTCGATCCCGGGCCAGGTCGATGGCATTTAAGTGTGCTTAAATGCTACAGGCTCATGTCAGTACATTTACTGGTATGTAAAAGAACTCCTGCGGGACAAAATTCCGGCACATCCGGCGACGCTGATATAACCTCTGCAGTTGCGAGCGTCGTTAAATAAAACATAACATTTAACAACATTTATACTGTGAACTTGAGTGAATGAGCTAGAAGAACTAGCCAAGGCAAACGAACTGTGAACTGAGAACTGACAGTTTTGTTTGTAAATAGTGCTTTGTGAACATTAGTTGAGATTAGGAGTACATTGTTGTTCTCAATAATCCAAGTGAATTGTCATTGTCGTCTGTGGAGTGCAATAAAGAATACTGTATTGCTGTGTGGATTGAAATACCCATTGTTGACGGGAGTGTTTAAATTCAGAAATAGAAAGCCATTATTGTTGTCAATAAAAGTAACATTAATGTTTTGAACAAAAGTCACAATATTACAGTTTTTTGTTTCATATAACATGAACTATTCGCTCTGTAAATCTGCAAGGCTATTTCACTTCCACCCTGTATAAGATATGGAGATATGGTGCCGCTTACGTCATATGACTCGAATATCGACAATAATCTATCAAGGGCTCGATTTTGAACAAAATTTGTAAAGGAATGTGTAGTCAAATGCAAATTGAATGTAATTAAATGTAAGGAAGTGTTTGGGGAAAGCGACTTATAACCCACCCTGTATATATACACAAGGTGATTTACGAGGATTTACCGTCCCTTACGGAGATTATTTCCGAAGTCATTCTGAGCAAAAAATGTAATATAAACATTTGTCCTGATCTCAGTGTTTTCAGAGTTACACTAATTTGAAATTGTTTGTAAAATGCCATTATTCTTGAGTTTTAAGGGTAAAAGAATATTACAGATAAAGAATGAACTATTCAGGAGTATCATTTCTTTAATTAGCTAGTATTCTGAAGCCAAAAATGTGTTGTGAATTTCATAGTTGATTCGTACAGAAATTTTTTTTTTTCGATTTTTAACTACAAAATTACATTTTCTTACTCATTTATCACAAGTATTGTTACAAATCACGCCACTGTTGTAAATTCTTTAAGACTGTGCATTAGGATGCTTAATTACACTGGTGGCCATAATTCTGGAAACTTTTTGTTATTGTACTGAATTATTATAACATCTGCATTGATTCACAGATTTGTACAATTAAAAATGTTATTCGTGACTGATTCGTTAATTATGGTGTTATAATAAAGGTAATATATTAAATCCTGAATATTTTATCAATAAATAATCATTACTATGTGGGAAATTATGTTCTTGTCGTTTAAGATCTAAATATCAATTTCAGATTTCATTACAATTTTCCATTATTTACTGTAATAAAAACTGGTCTATTGTTAAGATTATTGTTGATCAGTACAAGCATTCTTGAGCACTGTTAGCATAACATATGGACATTATTAATTTGTTTCTATCATTAGTCTGACTTAAGATTTCGTTAGGTGAACACCTGATTGCTTTACAACAAACTTTATTGATCATTTTATCACAATGGCTCCACAAAAGGACTGAACATGTTCTAGGGCAGTCACACTTCGAGATGAAGGCTACACATTCAAGGAAACGGCAAGAAAACTTGGTAATGGTGCTACAGTGTCTGGCGTCCAGAAGGTATGGCAGAGGTACAAATCCACAAAATCTTGTAAAACAACACCTAGGACTGGTAGATAACCCAAAGTAAGTCCAAGAGATGTGAGGCAGATTTGTCGATTAGCATTGAAAGATCGAAGGAACTCTTCTAAAGAGATAGAGGAAGTTCTACACAGCAATGGACTTAGTATTTCTGCGAGGACTGTTCGATTAGGAACTCAGGATTCGAAGCTTCTCCATTTCGGCGACGAACGTATTTGCCTCCATCACTTTCAAATATAGAAATCCTTGTTTCATCGCTCCATATCACTTTCGCCCAGCCATCATTGGTCCATGATTGATGATTTTTGCACCAATTTACACGATTTTCTAGTTGTCCTTTGTTGAGAAATGGCTTTTTTCTGGATCCTCTTGCTTTCAGTCTGTTGTCAAATAACTTCCTTCAAACATTCCTTGCAGAAATACTAAGTAAATTGCTGTGTAGAACTTCCTGTATCTCTTTAGAAGATTTCCTTCAATCTTTCAATGCTAATCGACAAATCTGCCTCATATCTTTTGGACTTACTTTAGGTTTTCTACCAGTCCTAAGTGTTGCTTTAAAAGATTTTGTGGATTTGTACTTCTGCCATACTTTCTGGACGCCAGATACTGTAGCACCATTACCAAGTTTTATTGCAATTTTCTTGATTGTGTTGCCTTCTTCTCGAAGTGTGATTGCCCTAGAAGGTGTTCAGTCCTTTTGTGGATCCATTGTGATAAAATGATCAATAAATGATCAATGTTGTAAAGCAATCAGGTGTTCACCTAATGAAATCTTAAGTCAGACTAATGATAGAAACATATTAATAATGTCCACAATTTATGCTAACAGTGCTCAAGAATGCTTCTACCGATCAAAAATGATCTTAAAATCAACAATGGACTAGTTTTTATTACAGTAAATAATGGAAAATTGTAATGAAATCTGAAATTAATATTTAGATCTTAAACGACAAGAACATAATTTCCCCACATAGTAATGATTATTTATTGTTAAAATATTCAGGATTTAATATAATACCTTTACTATAACCCCATAATTAACGAATCAGTCACGAATAACATTTTCAATTGTACAAATCTGTGAATCAATGCAGATGTTATAATAATTCACTACAAAAATAAAAAGTTTCCAGAATTATGGCCACCAGTGTAAACTGTAAAGAATCAAGTTCCTAAAGCGGTACGATTTGTAACAATTTTTGTGTTAAGTGCGTAAGAATGATGTCATTTTTAGTTTAAAATTGAAAAATAAAATCTGTGCAATTAACAACACATTTTTAGCTTCAGAACACTATGTTATTGCGATGTACCGAAGTACATATGATATTTCCGAGCAGAAATTCTGCGTCATCACATGATGAAGGATGAGTGGAACGACGAAATATTCTCGCCGGCACCGGGATTTGAACCCGGGTTTTCAACTCTACGTGCTGACGCTCTATCCACTAAGCCACACCGAATTCCCATCTCATCTCTGTTCCACTCATCCCTCATCATATGATGACGCAGAATTTCTGCACGAAAATATCGTATGTACTTCAGTACATCGTAATAATATATATGCGAAAAATAATCACTTAGGGTGCTATTCATAGACATTTCGCAGCACGCGCTACGAGCGTACTAAGCTAGCCCCGGCTATCCACTGGTTACTAGTATATAATTCAAGTCATATCCTATCGCTAACACTGGTTTATGAATACGAAAAACGCTGATCATCCACCGGAAGCCCGCGCTAAAAATGTCTATGAATACGGCCATTAGTGATTAACTCATAACGAGTGCACCTCTGCACATGTGTTGGACATTGTGCCACTGTCATACATATATGACGCAGTGCACGAGGGTAGGCCACTAGAGGGAACCCAAGAGGTGGAACTTAAACTGAGAGGATTCGATCCGGCATCGGGGTGGGAATCCGGTGTGGCTTAGTGGATAGAGCGTCAGCACATAGAGCTGAAAACCCGGGTTCAAATCCCGGTGCCGGCGAGAATTTTTCTCCGTTCCACTCATCCTTCTTCAGAACACTAGCCAATTAAATAAAGGACACTTCTGATTAGTTCATTCCCTATTTGTAATATATTTTTTACCCTTGAAACTAAAGATGAAAGGTTATTTTACTAACAACTTCAAATGAATGTAAGTTTGAAAATATTGGCATTAGGACAAATGTTTATATAACTTTTTTGCTCAGAATATCTTCGGAAATAAGCTCTGTAAGTGACGGAAAAACCCTCGTGAATCAACCTGTATATATCATCCGACAATCTTCCCTGACGGGCCTGCCACTTATACCCCCGGCCAATGTGCCCTGTGTATGTATGGCGGTGAAGGGGATATTGAGGAGAAAGTCTGAAAAATACGTACGTCTGTACAGCCGCAAATCAAGGAAACGAGCCCACATCATTTTGTAGTAGGTATGAATTTGAAGAACCTATTATGAAACCTTTAATGCTAACAAGTCCCTCTCGTCTGGCTTTGTGAGTTGGTATTCCTGAGAGTGCTTAAACGATGAAGTTGCGGGATGTACATATTACATGCGTTGCTCCGGGAATTCTGCTACGAACGAGTAACCTGGGACTGGGAGAAGAGGGAATTCTCTGGAGAAATATTCCGTCTGCCATGCGGAAAGAAATGATAAAAAAAAAAGGATTGCGTACATTCGTGGGATGTTAAAAGAGCCCTTTAGCCAACGTATCAAATACATCAACAGACACTACAAAATGCTACTGCTTTGGATTTATATTATATATAACTTATATACATACAAAGTAGCTATGTTATGACGGTCCTTACAATGGGGCGAAAACAAAAGGTTTTCTTTACAATAGAGACAACATCGTATCTTCTTATAATATTGAAAAAATGATACATCCGAAACATTTATCAATCTTAGACGAAATTTAGAAGTTGCTAAGAAAGATTAGAACCTTAAGATTTCTTTATGTTCGACCATGCCGAAATGTAGTAATTATACACCTGGTAGCAGACCTTTAATGGACCTCATTAAAGTACACCTACTCATTAAAGGTCAGGTCTTTCAGCCAATGACGACTCAGGTTACAACTGTTCAGCCACCGACAGGTCAGCTTTGTACCGTTATAAAACCGCAAGTATCGATTATTCTCGGATATGCAATCGAAAGAGAATTAGCGAAAAGTCACGGAGGCTGGAAATCCAACTGTCGCAGAAGGTTATGTTCTGTTACTATAATAATTAGCGTTAATTGTAAATAATATTCAAATAAATTCAATTTGTCATCTCGTTTTTCAATGTCTAATTTATTTTTAATGTTATCTCTGTAGGTTCTTATGGCCTACCAAGGTCATTGTGAACATCTGTTCCTCGGAAAAAATCAATACTTTCGAGTCTGCGCACATCTCACAACATACGGGACATTGGCCAAGGTCAGATACAAAGAAAATTAATAATATCAAGTTAGAAATATTGCGCTCGTTTCATAAATATCCATACTAGATTCATAATTACCTTCATTATAGGCTCGTTGCATAATGTACTATTATCTCATACACAATGTAATTTATTATTATGATACTGCTAAAATATACAGTGTGATTCATGAGGATTTACCGTCACTTACGGAGGTTATTTCCGAAGACATTCTGAGCACAAAATGTCCCATAAACATTTGTCCTAATCTCAATATTTTCAGAGTTAAGCTAATTTGAAGTTGTCAGTAAATTTTTTTTCTTTAGTTTTAAGGGTAAAAAGTATTAAAAATAGAGAATTAACCATTCAGAAGCAACATTTTTTTTCTTTAATCGACTAGTGTTCTGAAGCTAAAAATATGTATAAATAATTGATTAAATAGCGATCTTACTCGTGTTAATTGTGTAAGCATGTGTAGCTTACAGCTGTTTCGGTGCTCCTTCACACCATCCTCAGAGCCTACTAGATCTCGGCGTCATCTCGAACTTCGCTGCCTGTTGTGTGGGTGCGTTCGATTGTTGTAAAGTGTTGAAATATGGTGTCAAATAGTGTGTGTGTTCTGAAATACAGACATGGAAATCCTACACATACAACCCAAAAACCAAAAACTCAACACACTAGAACAATATGAAATATACAGACACACTAAAACACACCCTGATCAAATTCTCAACACACAGATCAATTTCAGAACACACACACTATTTGACACCACATTTCAACACTTTTCAACAATCGAACGCATCCACACAACAGGCAGCGAAGTTCGAGATGACACCAAGATCTAGTAGGCTCTGAGGATGGTGTCAAGAAGCACCGAAACAGCTGTAAGCCGCACATGCTTACATAATTAACACGAGTAAGATCGCCATTTAATCAACTATTTATGTTCAGGTGTTAAAAGTAGTGTACGAAAGATTCAACATATATTAAAAATATGTTGTTAATTGCTTTGTACAGATTTCCTTTTTTTAATTTTTAACTAAAAATTACACAATTCTTACGCACTTATTACAAAAATTGTTACAAATCATACTACTTCAGGAAATTGATTCTTTACAGTTTAATTATGCATCCTAATGTACAGTCTTGTATAAATTACAAGAGCTACGTGATTTGTAACAATTGTTGTGATAAATGCGTAAGAAAATGTTTTTTGTAGTTAAAAATTGGAAAAAAAAATTCTGTACGAAGAAACTATTGAATTCACAACATATATTTAGCTTCAGAATACTAGCTAATTAAAGAAATGATACTCCTGAATAGTTCATTCTTTATCTGTAATATTCTTTTACCATTAAAACTCAAGAATAATGGTATTTTACAAGCAATTCAAATTAGCGTAACTATGAAAATATTGAGATTAGGACAAATGTTTATATGACTTTTTTGCTCAGAATGACTTCGGAAATAAGGTCCGTAAGTGACGGCAAATCCTCGTGAATCACCCCGTAAATTGTTATCTTCTCGGCAACTAATCTCACTGGACTATGTGAACTTCTCATTTTGTTTAAACCATAGATTGTTCCAGAAGGTTCTAGAACGTAGGTCTACTGGTAGGTTCTACTTTATTACAGAATATTTCAAATTTTTTTGGAAGATTCTCTAATACTTAATATTGTGTATCGAGGATCTGTAACACTCTAGAAAGTTCTAGATCAGGCCTGCACAAGGTTTGCGCTCTCCGAGCCGGCTCACAGCTCGAGAGCGGAATGCAGATATTAGCTGCGCTCTGTATAAGGGTGGACTGGAAGAAGGGGTGGATCTCGTACAAAATGTACACAAAAGTGCTAGTACGAGTGTTCATGAAATGAATTCCCGTTCATTGTTTACAAAACTATCTTGGACTATTATTAATTAATAAAGAAATGTTTATTTTACAGAAATAATATAAATTCTATAGCTACTTAAATGTACAATATCATTTTGTTATATTTATCAGCACATCAAAACGGAGTTTTATGCTGTTGGCAGCTGAAAGGAACAGTACTGATCGTAATGATACATCAGTTACAGATGTTCGATGTCTGCCTTTATTAAAGTTGATAATATAAAACAGTTGCTCACAAATATAAATTATGAACTAAACACAATTCTTCCTCCTTCCATACCTAACGCTTGTCGCCCGCGCACGACGTCAAGGTCAGAAAAATGCGCTTGCTTTGACATCACTGACCTATCGCATCGATGTGCGCTGTATAGCTTTCAAAATGTACGTAAATTTCTCTCAATTTGTTTTATAATATTCTATTCTACAGTTCTTTAACAAATCGAATAATTCTCACTTCAGTTGCTGTAATGTTTCTTGAGACGGATGTAACAATCTGAATTTTAAATCTTCGTAAAAAAATATTATCGACGTCATAATATTTTTTATATATAATTTGAACTGGTAATGGAAATTATGGGAAAACGGCTGAACGGATTTTAATAAATGACACCTCATTTTGAAGCTTGGAACCCAACGTTTTTCAAGAAAATAGTAACTTTCAGTGGAGCGTTAGTTTTCCTACATAATTTTCCTATTTTCCAAAATCCACCTTTCGTCAGTTTTGAGAACTAATTGGATTTCAGTATAAAACAAAACACACACTACAGTAAACAATAGGATATTACAGGAAGGCCATGACCTGCAGGATTGCTGACATATTTAGAGCTCAAATTCAATTGGTTACCAAAAACTTCAAGACTTACTAAAAATAATTTACAAGTCTGATTCTGCGGTGTGTAATTTTCTGGGTAGAGCTGTGGTGTATTAGATATTAAAATCTACAAAATTTGAGGTGGTTTGATGATATTATTACCATCAGAAATGAAATATTATTATAGTTAATGCCATGATGTGACTAGGCCTACTTTTCATTAATATTATACATATTAATGCTATATTGATGATATGAAAGTGAAACGTTTTGGGGTTATAGAATAGAGAATATCTTAAATTAGCTCTTTATTTCTATAATGTACTGAGTGACGGCTATATAGTATATAACTACAAAACGTACGTAATATAATAATATTGTTATTAAAAATCGAATATTTTTATAGTTATTAATCAAGTGAGGTTGGGTCTTTTTCATATATTTAATAGCGGTGTGTTGTAGAAATTTATATGCGTCATTCTCTTCAGTATTGGCTCGAGAGAGCGCAAAAATTACAGTTCCTTAGGAAAGACCAAGAGGTATTAATTACCGATAAAATAAGAAGCCTACAAAATTTTGTAGTCTCCCGATCATTTAAGCAAGACCTCTTAGCAGGATAAAATGATTTTACCCTCTACATTTCAAGCTCTACATGCAGCAGCTATATCAAGATGCTATGCTATTTTTCGAAAGCATAGCAAACCTGACTTTCTTTTAACTTTTTCCTGCAATCCACAATGACCTGAAATAGCTATTGCTTTACTCCCACATGAAAAACCCACTGATCGTCTTGACATTGTTACTTGCGTTTTCGCGTTGAAACTCAAAAACTGAAGGTGGATAGGTTCAAGAAAATGTATTGGCATAAAAAAATATTCAGAGGGAGTATGTTTCATTATTATGGAAGCAAATAACGTTTAAAATGTTTGGTATTCTTCATTGAAAATAAATCTTAAAAATGTTTATTTGAACGTCTAACGAGCTTAGTTTGCAGCATTTGCTGCACAAGCCACTAGTTATAATATAATTAGTAGCATACGACTGAATTATTTGTTATTGGAGCTTTATTCGTTATTACTGTGGTGGAACTGTGAATAATGTAAAAGATTTCATTTGATTACGTTTGTACTTCCTAGAATTTGAAGACTTCCATTTTAGTAGTCGATAAAAAATTTAATTACTTACTGTTGAATCACAGACAGAAGTCTCATGTTACACTATTGCATTTAAGAGGAGGTAGAGCTTGTGTATAGATGGCAGGAGGTTGGCGGGAGTTCGTTCTAAACGCAAATTACCATTACCTTGTGCTGTTCATCCATTCGGGACTCCATTAAATGAATGCATGCAGGAACTCAGCAACTCGCATATAGTGAAGTAAAAAAATCCAGAAGAGGCACGTACAAAATATGATTCGAAGCAGAAAAGAAATAAACAGAATGGAAATGATGACGGTGGAATCTAGAACTAAACACAAATTTTAACGACCGTCAAGAGAGTAAAATCTCTTCGCATTAGTATTCTTACATCCGATTGTATTCATAATACAGTTGTGCTTTATGTGATAGTCACAACACAGTGCTGCTATCTTTTAACAAGATATTGCATTAAATCCAATTCCACTTCATATAGGTACAAACTGATTCTATTTTATTTATCGTATCAGCATTGTGTTTGGAAAATTATTATTTATAGGAAAACTTTTATGGAGAATGTAAAGTAATATATTATATACTTTATATTCCTCAGTGATGTATTATTAAAAGTTGTGTAATCAAGATGTATAAAAACTTTTATATTCAGATCGACAATATACACACAACAATGCTAAATTTACATGCGCGATGCTCTTTCTTTCTCAAATTGCTTTGGGCATTGTGGGTTTAAGATGCCAACTTAACAAAATGAGTGACATTTTCTTTTACTACTAAGATTTATTAAAATCATCCGTCCTGAAGTGAGGTTGACGACTGGGATCCGGAATTAACAAACATAAAAAGATGAAGGGAAAATGAAACGAGTAAAATAATAATTCGATTTGTACATTAAAACAAAAATTTATGTATTAACATGTAAATGATAGTGTAGAATTTGAAGAGAGGCCTTCAGAATTTCCATCACAATCTTCTGAACCTCATAAAAGGGAATTTTAAAAGATTTAAGAATATTACATGTAAATTTTGGTAAACAACCCCTCGCTCCAAATAGTAAGCCTGCAACATCCCAGTTGTAAAGCGAAATGCCATATTTTTCACTAAGGTATGGAAGACAAGGTACATATTTAGCTCGCTTGTCATCATTTATCTGCAGTGCTTGATTCGTGTCTCGCTCAAAGCAAATCGTAGGGTCTAAGACCATCGCTTTCTGGGTTCTTCTATTGATGGCAATTATATCGACTCTTCTATGAGAATCATCTTCAGACACACAATGAATCTCCTCATGTACTTCCCATCCTGTGTTTCTCAGCAGGTTGGCAATTGCTGTGCGGGCACGATGGTGTCTGTTGTTACGCAGTAGCTCTCCCTTCTTACAGAACCCCAGTACGTGGCCAAGTCTTTCAGTCTCTCTGCAGCCGGGATGGCGACAACGGGTAGATAAAAGAATATCTAGTCGCGTGCAAAAAATTTCTTAACAGCAGGGTTTGAGAACAACCATAGCTGATATCATCCAAGCGTTTTGCAGACCTAAGTTTGTGTAAAAGGTCGACGGATATAGAAATACAAAATATCTTCATCTCGAATTATACGTTATTTACATATAAGCAACAACCCATTTTTAGTGATAATTATTATTCATATATTTTCAAGATGAAAAACAACTAGGTTTGGAATAGGTAGGGTAGAGTAGCATAAATCGCACCGCTTCCTAAATCGCACCACTGCTAGTTTGAAACAAATTACTATAGTAGTGTGGCATCTAGTGGTATTGTTACAATCTACCATATGAACTTCCACCATGTCACTTGATTTCTTGTGTCAGCAGCGTGGTGATAGTGTATCTAATATAATCCCTCAGGTGGATGTATATTTAGCTAACATTTTGTAACTAAATAACGGATTTGTATGCAAAGGAATTCATAATCTTAAGATGTTATTCGTTTAAAGAGGTATTAAAGAACATTTAACTTAGTAGGATTTTCGAACATGTGGTGATTATAGGCTAGAATGAAGGAAATAATAACTTATGACGTAGTTTCTCAATTCGCACCACTTTGTAGGTGCCTAATTCGCACCGGTGCGATATGAGCAACTGTAGCAATTCTAGCCGTACAAAAGAAGGCCCCAAAAATTTTAACTGAACTAGGAATGCATCAGGTGGGTGCAATATAAAGTGGTGAAAAGGGCGTTAATACAACAAGTGTGTGTTGTACAAGCACACCAGGTATTTTGTGCCACCCGTGATAATTTTTAAACGTCTAACAGTGCATCCTACATTATCAGCTGGTGCTCCCCCAGGATCGTTATTTGTTTGCTCTGAGTCAGGTTACATCAACAGTGAACTATTTGTCGAATAGCTCAAACATTTTATTTGCCACTCAAACCTACCATAGGAAAAAGTGCTGCTTCTGTATGTCCACCTATACGACCCATTCCAAAAATTTAGAAGCTAGATTATCTCGGGAAAATTGTATGCTCCTGTTTCAGCTTCCTCATAGGCCCAGCCTTTAGATGTTTCTATCTTCAAACCATTTCAGACAGCTAAATCATGAAGCAGTTCTTAGGTGACTTCGAGATAATCGTGGAGAAAAGGTGACGCAGTTTACAGTCTGAACTGCCTGGTGAAGCACATGGTAAATGTGTAACAATAAAAAACGCATTCAGAAAGTTTAAATATTACGTAATTTACGCTCTATGTTTTCAATTTCATTTGAAGATACGTTACTCTCTTTCATTAATTTCAATAAACTTGTAATTTGCATTTATTACATTATTCATATTAAATACTGTTCAATACTGTTCAAGCTTTCCTTCACCCTGTTCCCTGCAGATAAAGAGGTGCGATTTAAGAAACCGCAGGTGCTATTTAGGAAACTAGTTGCCTAAATGGCACCACTGACATGTGTTTCGAAAATGTCATTTTAATTAAAAAATATTAAATCAAATTCAAGGATTTTTTTTTTACATCAAAGGTAAATGTTCTGGGAATGTATCTCTGTAAAGGAATGCAGAAAATAAAAACTGTACTGTTCAATAAAAATTATAAATGCTAAAGTGGTGCGATATAGGCAACCTTACCCTATAATTTTGACGTCACGAATTCAAAGTTTTGTCAGAAATCAGTCCATAATTTCTTATCTTCTTTACTAAGAATTTAGCATTTAACTCTTCACTAAAATATATAGAAGTAACGGTTAGTTCCATACGTTACAGGCCATTGCTAACCTATCATTACCAGTTAAAAATACGTTACTTCTACCTAGGTAATGTGGTTGTAACAAAAAAATTATAAAATGAAATTTTGAAACAATGGGGGTAATATAGAATCAAACTGTACGTAAAGGAATTTTCGTAAGTCTAAAAGCAACAAAAGCGCTATTGGGTAAAATTTCTGGTTTTGAGCGTAACAACACATCATTCTCAATTTACACAACATATTAAAAAAATGTTATAGATTAATGTTGCAGTGTAAATGTTAGGATCAGAAGAAAAACGAAATGAATTGCGAGAACATTTTCGCACTCAGTGACTGAGAAGAAACTGCCTATTGAAGGATGTGGTGAAAGAAATGGAGAACGGGAGAAGAGTTCGGGGCAGAAGAAGATATTAGATTATAGACGACATTAAGATATATGGATCATATGCGGAGACTAAGAGGAAGACAGAAAATAGGAACGATTGGAGAATGTTGGGTTTGCAGTGAAAGACTTGCCCTAGGGCAGAACACTATGAATGAATCAATTAGTGTTTCCTGTAGAATGTAAAGGAAATGAGTAGGTTAGGTGATCCAAAATTACATTTCCGAGTTTTGGTTTTAAAAGCAGATGTCATGTAACTTTACATTGCTACATGTATTTTTAGGCTCTAAAATTTAACTTCTAATAGCTCATACATTGAATGCCACATAAAACTGTTAAATTACTTTTTATTTTACTTAATCTTAGAAACATATTTATCATTTTCTCAGAAACAGTTAAGATTACTCAAATTTTGTACACATCTCCAACGTACTAAAATAGGGCCTACACGTATTTATAAACTTTTATTAATATTAATTATTCAGATTTTATCAAATTAGTATGTAAATGTTTCAGTTTATCACACTGTAGATACACACTGTATTGAAATTGGTTAAGCTAAATAAACGAAACCTTATCAGTATAAGGTAGAACCTATAACAGATATTATACTCGTATTATTCAAAATATTCCTTTTCCACCTATTATAATTTATGTTAAAATGTGGCTTTTATATGGTCGAATTACTTCATTGTAATTACCAACAATAATCTCACTAGAGATTTTCATTTATCTAGAGAAAATCAAAACTCGAGTTGGATTTAATTGACTATTACAAGATTAGAAGAAAGTATATAAAAATTAGAAGAAATAAAGTAGGGCTACTCTAATACAATAAAATATTAACTGATTTACTGAAATTGTATTTCACTAATGTTTGCTTCACCAAAACGTTTGAACGGAGCCGCCATTTTCAGTCAACTATCTATGGGGGGAAACAAATTACGATCGCAAACCATGTTTTATAGTACCGTAAAGGATTTGCAGTTTGAAATGTTGGCAATCAAAGAAACAAATGCTAGAGATGTGATAAAGACAGAAGAAAGTATATAGGCTAAAGATTAGAAGAAATAAAGTACTCTAATACAATAAAACAGATATTGACTTACTAAAATTCTATTTCACTAATGTTACTTTCACCAAAATATTTGAACGGAGCCGCCATTTTTAGTCGACTACCTATGCGGGAAACAAATTACGATCTCAAAGCATGTTTTTTACTACCGTAAAGAATTTGCAGTTTGAAATGTTGGCAAACAAAGAAACAAATGCTAGGGTAATGATAAAAACAAACAAATGCTAGGGAAGCGATCAAATTAAACAAATGCTAGGCAAGCGAAAAAATTGTGCGATAAGCAGTCATGATTGGCTGAAAGACGTCCTTTCGTACCGTTTTATTGGTCACAAGTAGTATGACGTAATAAAGGTGTAATAGTCACGTTAAATATATTTTGAAATAAACAGTAACCACTATAAACTTTAAATCGTATGCTTGTTTCTTATATTGTTATAGAATCGTACCTATGTTAAAATAACATAAATGGAAATCCATGGACGGGTAAATGAGACATGATTAAGTTGTAACAGTCAGTCTGGCTACAGTTCACACAATCCGTGTCCATGATAAGTGTAAGATACTAACTTACGATTAGAAGAAACAGGAAAGAGTTACGTCGTCTTCACAAGCACTTACCTGTAAAAGAAAAAAAGCAAATGTTACACAAATATTTTTGAAGTGGATTAATAAATAATACTGACAAGTCAGTGTCTGCACGATAGCATACTAATCGACTGAACTTTACACAGAGCACAAGGTATTTTACACAAGGAATAACTACAGATCAGTTCACATTAGTCGCGATAGACGAGAGAGAAATATGTTGAAAAGATATTGGTAACTATTATTATCAATATAAACAACTCTTATAGAAAAATATTTCATTTTAACTTTTTCCTTATCAACAATTAAAAGCTTCATGAATACCTGTAAAATGTATAAAAGTTTTTCGTTCTTCAGAATATTGATTTGCTATTTAAATTCTGAGGGACAGATTTCTTTTTATTTATGAAGCTGAAAGTTTGAATGGTTTGCATTAAATTTATATTACTACGATGAAAAGAAAAGTGCAAGTAATTTATAACTGTTGGCATTTAATGGATATTATGTTGACGACAAATGGTTTTCTTTGTATTTATTAACGGTACGTTTCAGAAGACAACAAATTAAGTTTTCAGTAGTTTGTCTATATCTAAAGGCTTCTTGTTAGGTTTGAATGACTTGGTTCATATTTATCATGCATCTGAAAGCAGCACAGTCCGGCGCAGGTCGGCGGAACCCAACAGTTCTTTCGGGTCACTCTTAGGACTGTTTGGGAGTCACGTGCAACCACACTGCCTGCCTGCTTGAGAGGGAAGGTTGCAGGCGGGCGAACGATACGAAGCGTAAGCCCGCTCACGGACGTGAACAGTCATGGGCAAGCCTGATCGACAGTTTGCCTGTCTCTAGTCCGAATGGATAGCTCAGTTCGTGAGTAAAAACACTTATTGTTAATACAGTAAGTTACTGTATTTTGTATATATTATTATAATGTACCGAAGTACATATGATATTTCCATGCAAATATTCTGCGCCATCATACGATGAAAGAGTAATGGAACGGAGAAAAATTCTCTCCGGCGCCGGGATTTGAACCCGGGTTTTCAACTCTACGTGCTGATGCTTTATCCACTAAGCCACACCGGATTCCGTTCCATTACTCTTTCATCGTATAATGTATTTTGATTAAACAAAAACTTAATGGAAATTATTAAACTCAAAATCGCGATATTTCCTAGTTTACGTAAATGGATGAACTACTTTTCTTCCCTTCTATACCTAGTAAAGTGATTTGTTTGTATTTTACGCCAGTATCGTCAAACTTCAGTCGTGGAAGAGGGTAGCAAACGGTGTTTCCGGTTCTCAACCGTTAATCCAAAAGTATAGTCAGGTTAATATGAGAAATATTAGTAAAAATAAAATGATGTCCCTGTATTTTATGTAGTGTAATATACCCCAAATCCTATCTTTTATCAAAGACCTTTGATAAAATATTTTATCATATGTTTTGTCAGAGAACTTTGATAGTGTAATAGCAGCCTTATACAGTAGTCACTATACCTGTATCACCTGTCAATGTTTGTTATTTCACGTTATATCACCCTTAATTTACACTCGAGAAGCACACGCGGTAGGACCTTTCTTTCTAATTTATATCACAAATTCCTCGAGAATACAATATTGCAGTGATTTAATCAAAGATATGTAAATAGGAAATAGTTTTTATGCTCGACCATGCCGAAATGTAGTAATTAGGGCCTATACACCTGGTAGTAGCCCTTTAATGCATGTCATTAAAGTACACTTACTCATTAAAGGTCAGGTCTTTCAGCCAATGACGACTCAGGTTACAACTGTTCAACCAATGACAGGTCAGCTTTGTACCGTTATAAAACCGCAAGTATCGATTATTCTCGGATATGCAATCGAAAGAGAATTAGCGAATAGTGACGGAGGCTGGAAATCCAATACTGTCGCAGAAGGTTATGTTCTGTTACTATAATAATTAGCGTTAATTGTAAATAATATTCAAATAAATTCAATTTGTCATCTCGTTTTTCAATGTCTAATTTTGTCCACACCTGTGGAGTAACGGTCAGCGCGTCTGGCCGCGAAACCAGGTGGCCCGGGTTCGAATCCCGGTCGGGGCAAGTTATCTGGTTGAGGTTTTTTCCGGGGTTTTCCCTCAGCCCAATATGAGCAAATGCTGGGTAACTTTCGGTGTTGGACCCCGGACTCATTTCACCGGCATTATCACATCATATCATTCAGACTCTAAATAACCTAGATGTTGATACAGCGTCGTAAAATAACCCAATAAAAAATGTCTAATTTTATTTCAATGTTATCTTTGTAGGTTCTTATGGCTTAGCAAGGTCAATGTGCACATCTGTTCCTCGGAAAAAATCAATACTTTCGCGTCTGCGCACATCTCACAACATACGGGACATTGCTCCAGGTCAGATACAATAACATTAATAATATCAAGTTAGAAATATGGTCGAGCATAAAAAGTCGTATGAAACTCGCCTATATTGGTAATTAAGAAGCTCGTATGAAAATTATGAAACTCGCTTGCGTACGTTTCATAAATATCCATACTCGATTCTTAATTACCTTCATTATAGGCTCGTTGCATAATGTACTATTATGCTCGACCATGCCGAAATGTAGTAATTATACACATGGTAGTTGCCCTTTAATGCACCTCATTATAATTCAGTTGTTCAGCCAATGAGAAATCACTTTTGTACTGATTGTACCATTATAAAACCGCAGGTATCGATTATTCTCGGATATGCAATCGAAAGACAATTAGCGAAAAGTTACGGAGGCTGGAAATCCAATACTGTCGCAGAAGGTTATGTTCTGTTACTATAATAATTAGCGTTGATTGTAAATAATATTCAAAGAAATTCAATTTGTCATCTCGTTTTTCAATTCTAAATCAATTTCAAGCCTAATGTTCATGTAATTCTCTAGATTATATCAAGGCCAATGACATTCGTGTTTCGGAAAAAATCAATACTTTCGCGCCTGCGCACATATCACAATTCAGGTCAGTTCCACTCCTCACTTACATAACCATAACATGAATACTTCTGAATAATTTCAAGTTAGAAATATGGTCGAGCATAAAAAGTCGTATGAAACTTGCCTATAATATATATTATTATAATGTACCGAAGTGCATATGATATTTCCATGCAGATATTCTGCCTTATCATGCGATGAAAGAGTGATGGAACGGAGAAAAATTCTCTCAGGCGCCGGGATTTGAACCCGGGTTTTCAGCTCTACGTGTTGACGCTTTATCCACTAAGCCACACCGGATTCCACCCCGGCGTCGGAAGAATCGTCTTACTTTTAAGTTCCAACTCTTGGGTTCCCTCTAGTGGCCGCCCTCTGCACTACGTCATAGATATCTATGAACCTAGGACCGAAGTCCACACATGTGCTGAGGTGCACTCGTAATGAGTGTCTAGTTGGCCGGGATCCGACGGAATAAGCGCCGTCTTAAATCACGAAGTGATTTACGCATATCATATATATTATTTTAATGTACCGAATACATATGATATTTCCATGCAGATATTCTGCCTCATCATACGATAAATTTTCCCGGCGCCGGAGAGAATTTTTCTCCGTTCCATCACTCTTTCATCGTTGACTTTAATGGTAATTAAGACGCTCGTATGAAAATTATGAAACTCGCTTGCGCTCGTTTCATAAACAAACATACTCGCGTCTTAATTACTACCATTATAGGCTCGTTGCATAATGTACTAATACTGAACTGTCCTTATTAAAATAATGATGGAGTATTTCCTGTTTTATTCCAATGCCTAGTCGTGTTGTAGAAGTCAGACAAACTAATGGCATCTTCCAATCATCAGCAAATGGATTATTTTAAAGTTAGCAATACGCCAAAACAATGTAAATTGCTTCTAAAATCCCCTATACCGTTAATTGGTTACACGGATCCGTGGTATACGCAAATACCTGTGGCTGGATATGTCGGAAGTAGAGATATTTCCCATGTTACCCTTGTTGGTAGGATATCGATATCGGATTAAGTCTGTTATATTATTGAGATCCAGGATTAGCTTCTCGCCAATTAGGGATTATGACAAAGTACAGGGATGAAAAAATGGAGATTAAAATGTTACAAGATTTTATGCCACTAATCACGAAAGCATGTGATTAAATTAGTAACTAGCAAGAAAGTTCATTATAAAGATGTACTGCAAATCGTCGACTTTTAAGACGAAAATTTGAACTATATACTTAGAGAATTTTCTGATATTTAATAATTCTTAATAGATCTATAATTAGTTATTTAAAATTAGCGATGTAATTGCAATTGACGTATATTTTCCTATTATTAACTTCATAAACGAAAATTGCAATTGTGTTAGCCTATGTAAATTGTTAAGCTATAGTAAATTAATAGAATACTTCATCCATATAATTATTTACTTCTTTGTTTATATATTTTCTATTTTTAGTTATTTCTTCATTTATTTATCTACTTCTTTATTATTATTTTTATTTATTTGATTACTTATTTATTTACTCCTTCGTTAATTCATTTATTTTAATCCATTTATTTATTTACTCATTTATTTTTATTTACTTCTTTATTTATGTATTTCTTTATTTATTTGTTTGCTTCTTTCTTTATTGATTTAGTACTATTAATACATCTGTCTGTCATAACAGATGACCATTTAGGTCCGGAAACAATGAAAAAAAATGCATATATTGAATAGAGAGAAAAATCAATACAGTAGGTAGCAAACACAGTACAATATGCAATTTCTTTCTTTCTTTCTTTCTTCCTTCCTTTCTTTTTTTCCTTCCATTCTTTCTTCCTTCCTTCGCTTCTTTCTTCCTTTCTTACTTCCTTCATTTCCTTCTTTTCCTTCTTTCTTCCTTCCTTTTTTTCTTCCTTCCTTTCTTTCCTTTTTCCTTCCTTCCTTTCTTTCTTCCTTTCTTTCTTTTTTCCTTCCAGTCTTTCTTTCTTTGTTTCTTCCTTCCTTCCTTCCTTTCCTTCTTTCTTCCTTCCTTTCCTCCTTTCTTTCTTTCTTTCTTCCTTCCCTTCTTTCTTTTTTCCTTCCCATTTCTTTCTTTGTTTCTTTCTTCCTTCCTTTCTTTCTTCCTTCCTTTCTTTCTTCCTCCTTTCTTCGCTCCTTCGCATCTTTCTTCGTTTCCTTGCTTCTTTCTTCCTTCCTTCCTTTCTTTCTTCCTCCCTTTCTTTCTTTATTTTTTTCTTCCTTCCTTCCTTTCTTTTCTTCTTTCTTCCTTCCTTTGCTTCTTCCTTCTTTTCTTCCTTCCTTGCTTCTTTCCTTCCCTTCTTTCTTCCTTTCTTCTCTCTTTGCTTCTTTCTTCCTTCCTTTCCTTCTTTCTTCCCTTCTTCCTTCCTTTCTTTTTTCTATCTTCCTTTCTTCCTTCCTTCCCTTCCTTCATCCTTTCTCCTTCCTTTCTTCCTTTCCTTCTTTCTTCCTTTCTTTCTTTGCTTCTTCCTTTCTTTCTTTTTTATTTTTTCCTTTCTTTGCTTCTTTCTTCCTTCCTCCCTTTCTTTCTTTCTTCCTTCCTTTCTTTTTTTCTTTCTTCCTTCCTTTGCTTCTTTTTTCCCTTTCTTTCTTTCTTTTTTCTTTCTTCTTTTCTTTGTTTCTTTTTTATATCTTCCTTTCTTCCTTCCTTCCCTTCTTTCATTCTTTCTTCCTTCCTTTCTTCCTTTCCTTCTATCTTCCTTCCTTTCTTTCTTTCCTTCTTTGCTTCTTCCTTTCTTTCTTTTTCCTTTCTTCCTTCCTTTGCTTCTTTCTTCCTTCCTTTCTTCCTCCCTTTCTTTCTTTATTTTTTCTTCCTTCCTTCCTTTCTTCCTCCCTTTCTTTCTTTATTTTTTCTTCCTTCCTTCCTTTCTTCTTTCTTTCTTCCTTCCTTTGTTTCTTTCTTCTTTCCTTCCTTTCTTCCTCCCTTTCTTTCTTTATTTTTTCTTTCTTCCTTTCTTTCTTTTTTTTTCTTTCTTCCTTTCTTCCTTCCTTCCTTTGCTTCTTCTTCCTTCCTTCCTTTCTTTTTTCTTTCTTCTTTTCTCTTCTTTTTTCTTTCTTCTTTTCTTACTTCCTTCCTTTGCTTCTTTCTTCCTTTCCTTCTTTCTTCCTTTCCTTCCTTTCTTTCTTTCTTTCTTTCTTCCATGCTTTCTTTCTTCCTTTATTTATTTATTTATTTTATTCATGCATTATTTATTTACTTCACAACACTGGCCTTCTATCTATAGGGCCCCATGAAGGAACAAGTCTAAAGTCTAAAGTCCTATGATATCAAATAAAATGATCTAGTTGCAAATATTTACACAGCTTCAGCGAATATTGTGTTGGAGGGAGTGTAGAACTTGCAACGCGGGATTAAACATGTGTAATAATGGGAGACATTTTCAACGTCTGCTCCGATAGACATTCTGAGAAATGTATGCTTATTCAAGTACTTACTATGAATATTTACGGAAATAAAATACCGGATGGGTTCACAGATATGACATTCAGAGAACGTCTCTATCACCTCCATAACGATTCACCTTTGTCTTTTGATACACCCTGTATAATTCTTTTCATTACTATTGTACAAATGTCCCCAGCGGAGGGAGTGAGTGAAAACTATGCGTATACATATTCGACGTCTATTCATAACACTGTTGGGGATAAGCTGAACATAAAAGGAGTAACCTCAGGAGGTAAAATGATGTAATTTTGCCCGTCACGAGGCAGTACAAATGCCTGGATAGAAGGGAAAGAGTGGAAATTCTCTATTAAAAAATAAAGCATTCACTCATCTCCTCGTAACCCGTTGAGTGAGCAATGTAGTGGATCCAATATTTTTAAATGTAGTGAAAAAAATTGTAGTCGTGTGCACAATAGAGGCTGTGATAACATATAAAAACGTCCGGAGATATGACGCAGTTCTTTTCAAGTGAGGCGTAATAAAAGACAGCCCTGACCTCTACTGGCGACTATTCCAACTGGCATATGAACTTCATCCCGTGCGTGTGCAGCACCGTTTGTCCATGGTTCATTACAGGCGAATTTCTCTCCAATGCCTTGATTGTGTCCCCATGTGGTATATATGTTCGTATGAAAGTGTCAGCAACAGATATTAAATTTCTCGAAACAGGATCACATCAAAAACAGAATTAAATTCTTTGTTCATTTAAAGTTCCAGCTGATAACATAAAAATGGACACGGTAGTTACCACGTATTTAAAGAACAGTGGTACGACCATACATTCCTGCACGTCGAAATAATAGTGCTCATAATTTACTACTTCCGGAAATCTGCGCACCCTAAGACTAGATTTAAAATAGAGGTAAATTCTGGAGGAAGTAAAAAAAAAAATCATTTTTGGACGAATCAAAGGGTTTTTTTTTTTCTCTACCTTAACAAAGTCTGCACTCAATGGTTATATTTATATTTTGTCCCGTGTCCATTCATGTTAATTTGACATACTATAATAACATTAAATGTAAATAAAAACAGTGTTATATACCTAAAGAAATACTTGACATGTTGGTACCAAACATGAATGGAAACGACCACTTACAACAGAGTTACAGCACAAGGAAAACGGCAGACTCGCGGCGCTTGCTGAGTAAGAATGCTGGGTGGCGAAATGTGGAATGTTACCGGCTTCTTATCTCGCTATGCAGCCACCTCCGCTGATTAAGATTATCAATTCAGTGTTACTCAGTTATAAAGGATGCGTCAGAAAGAACGGATGGATTTCAAACTATCGATACGCAACGAGGAGAGAGATATAGTGAGGGGGATCACGACTGTTGGGTCAGCCATAGAATGCAGTTTCAGTTGAGAATATGATGTTGGTCTGGTGTACAACGTGCTTTCATCGTAGAGACATTTTTGAAAAATGAAGAGTCTGTGATCGCCACTCAGGACTCATTTCGACATCGGATGTCACGCTAGGATTCCAACTCGGAATACAATTTTGCGGTGGGTGGCTTCATTTCGTATCACAGGTTCACAGGTTAAAGAAGAAATCACCTGGACGAAATTCTATTGCACTGAGATTGTCCGAGGCTACGGTAAGATCTCGCGCCCTGCGACTTCTTTCTTTGGGACCATTTGAAGGCGTAAGTTTGTAAACATCGATCACATACACTGGACGAACTGAAGACAGCGATTCGCGAAGAAATCGTGGCAATTGCACCAGCTATGACTGTGAAAGTGATGGCGAACATCAGAAAACGCCTCGATGCCTGTATTGAAAGCCAAGGACATCATATGGATAATGTTGTTTTCCATAAATAAACTGCATGTATTGGTGAATATGTTGATAACAATAAATTTTTGATTTGATGAATCTTTACAATTTTCTTGCCATGTGAAATCCATCCGTTCTTTCTGACGCACCCTGTATAAGAAAAATAATTTAAGGGTTTAATTTCATTTTTTTACATGTCATTTTTCTACATTTGTCCTCCTAAATATGGATTTTAGACTACTGTGCGGCAGAGATATTGATATTGATATTTATTTATCCATGTTGAATCTTTCGTACACTACTTTTAACACTTGAATATAAATAATTGATTAAATGGCGATCTTAGTCGTGTTAATTATGTAAGCACGTGCGGCCTACAGCTGTTTCGATGTTACTTGCCACCATCCTCAGAGCCTACTAGATCTCGGCGCTATCTCAACTTCGCTGCCTGTTGTGTGGATGCGTTCGTGTGATGAAGAGTTGTGTCAAATAGTGTGTGTGTTCTGAAATTGATCTGTGTGTTGAGAATTTGATTAGAGTGTGTTTTAGTGTGTCTGTAGACAACATCATAAGGAAGACAAAACAAAAACTCAACAAACACAAAAACACACACAAACACAAGAACACAAGAAATACATCACACTAACATACGAATTTTTTTTTTTGGTAGGTTATTTTACGACGCTTTTATCAACAGCTAAGGTTATTTAGCGTCTGAATGAGATGAAGGTGATAATGCCGGTGAAATGAGTCCGGGGTCCAACACCGAAAGTTACCCAGCATTTGCTCATATTGGGTTGAGGGAAAACCCCGGAAAAAACCTCAACCAGGTAACTTGCCCCGACCGGGAATCGAACCCGGGCCACCTGGTTTCGCAGCCAGACGCGCTGACCGTTACTCCACAGGTGTGGACCAACATACGAAAACAAAAATACACACAAGATCGGATCCTCATTCAGAAAACAGAAATACAACATAGCATACAGAACAGAAAACATACTACAAAGACATCTCAACACACAAACAAATAAATACAACCACACAGGCGTATACAAACTCACATGCAATAGTTGCGACAGTTTTTACATTGGACAGACAGGCAGATCATTCTAAACTCGATACAAAGAACACATTAAAGCAATAACCAGAGGACACAATACATCTATATATGCCGAACACATAACTAATGCTAACCACACATACAATAACATAAATACAGACATGGAAATCCTACACATACGACCCAAAAACCAAAAACTCAACACACTAGAACAATATGAAATATACAGACACAATAACACACCCTAATCAAATTCTCAACACACAGATCAATTTCAGAACACGCACACTATTTGATACAACTCTTCATCACACTAACGCACCCACACAACAGGCAGCGAAGTTGAGATAGCGCCGAGATCTAGTAGGCTCTGAGGATGGTGTCAAGTAACACAGAAACAGCTGTAAGCCACACATGCTTATATAATTAACACGAGTAAGATCGCCATTTAATCAATTATTTATTTATCAACACAACGGTACCACTTAACGAACCTGATATTTTAGAACAGCTTTACTTTCGTCTTTGGGAACGCAATGGTGTTTAGTACAAGAAATTTACGTAATAGGAATAACAACGTCGCAGTTTAGAAGGCGTTACGAGAACAACTTACATATTATCGAGCGTTTCGCGCTGTTCATTTCCCGTGTGGAAAGTAACTCTACAGTAAAGAAAGTCGATTCAATCAATAAGTGGAAGAACAACGTAGGCTACGTTAAGAAATGAAATAATCCTATAAAGCCAGAATATAAGACACGAGGGGGAAACTAAGAAAGTGAAGAAGTATACCGGCTCCCAGTTGGCACTGAGGACGACCGATAATAATATAATATCTTTCGAATATTCACAATGAAATAAAATTCGAGGTCTGATTTTTTGTTCGTTTTTTTGGAGACCCTATTAACACTAAATTATCTCTATTTTTCACAAACTATCAGAAAAAATAAACAAAAATACACATCCTGAACACTTTAAATATTGTACGGAATCGTTATGCCCCTGAACACATACAATAGACTTATTACACTAATGTACTTTCAAGACAACTTTTATTAGCTACAGTATTCCACTCTTCATCTTTCACCGTATCTGCAGTTCATCTCTGAAACTCTCTATGCTCGAAAACATGTCGACCTTCCCTCATCCCCTTCACCATTTAAATGCAGGCACGCGCAAGGGATAAACCCTTAGCTGAGTTGCCAATTCTTGAAGTCATTGTCATATGCAAAAGTTTTACAAACGTGTTCCGTGAAACCGAGATTTTCAGCGATACCATGATCTTTGTAATATACGTTAATTTATAATTACTAAAGCAAAATCGGTATAAAAATTAACAAACTTACTTACAAAAATATTTACACTAATGTTTTTCCCAAATAATAAACAAAGATATTCAAAATTATATAATGTGTAAAAGGCTTATGTTATTCAAGTTTCATATTTAACTAAAGGTTTTGCGCGGGTAAAATTTTCGGAAACTTTGATCATAGAATAGTAATTTATAGTTCTGTTTACTCTCGTGTGCTACACAATATTTTATCCATTACTGGTGTCTAAATTTAATTTCAAATTGTAGGCCATTTTTTGTGATGTGCTGTTTGTGAAGAAGCTATAAATTAAAGAATATGAATTCTGTTGTTGCTAGTGTATTGGTTGCCATGGAGAGAGTAACTTAAAATTTTAATTCAATGCTATGAGTTAACTTTTAAGTCACTGCTATGAATAAAGTCATTGTTAGGTTGCTAAGGACGGTGAAATAAAGACGAGTTTAGATACCAGTTGTGAATAAATTCCTTGTGCATCCTTTCTTTCATAACACAAAAATCATACTAAACCACAAAATAACACACTTATTTCTCTGCTAGTTTAGTTGCCTGATGTCGATGCAAATTTTCTGTAAGCCTAAGAAATGTTATAAGATGCGAAATGCGAATTAATTATTTATTAATTAAGAGAATGTGTACAGTTTTTACACCTTAAAAGTCTGTTATATAAAATACAATAAAACATGTAAATTTCTACACCAACTTCTCGTAAAAGAAGCTGTATTAGACCTGAAGTTATGATTTTTAATGTGAGGTGCGGCATTGGTTATAGAGATGTGAGTGCAAAACGGTATGAGTTTTTTTATAACAAACTATATTTCTGAAATCCGTTTCTCTGATAATTCCGAAACTACTGGATGGAACCGAATTAAATTTTTCTGCATTCTTAACACAACGTACAATTCAGGCCAGAATCATGCACCTATAAAATTTACATTTATAATATTTTGTCTAAAAAGATAAGCAATAAAACATCTTGAAAGTTTATTACAAATAAATTAAAAGTATAGTTAATTTCGTTAGAAACATGTAGATGTATGGAGCTATCTTTAAGCTTCTAAACACACAAAAAAAAATTATTTAACGACGCTCTATGAACTATTAGGTTATTTAGCGTCGATGGGATTCGTGATAGCGAGATGGTATTTGGCAAGATGAGGCCGAGGATTCTCCATATATTGCCTGACAATCGCCTTACGGTTGGGGAAAACCTCGCAAAAAACCAAACCAGGTAATCAGCCCAATCGGGAATCGAACCAACGCCCGAGCGCAACTCCGAACCGGTAAATGAGCGCCTCAGCCGACTGAGCTATGTCGGTGGCTCAAGAAAAAGTTAAACTTTGTTTGAGTTACAAGGAAATAATCAATTTGTGACATATAAAATAAAAATGGCTATAGTATAGTATGGTCCAGCATCTTCAGGTGAATTAGAAGGCCCTGGCTGCGGATAACCTACTCCACCACTCGTTAACCACGGCCGAAAAAAATCAGACATATAGAAGCGCACAACAGTATGAAACAAGACCTCGACTAATAGCTGAAACGACTGACTGTAAGTGGGTAAAAGCCATCAGGTATTAGAGGCAAAGACAGCTAGATTTGGCAATGCTGGGATCCATTGTATTTCTACCACGCGGCTAGGAGTTGAGTAGAGGATGGGGGTTTATGAGAGTTTAACAGTTCCAAGAAAAGAGGCCGTCATGTTTCCGAGCCAAGATAAAACAACATGTCAGAGACTGTCAGACATTATCTAGTTTTCAAAAATAATCTAAAATTGCATTTTTTCAATTGTGTTCTTGTGTTTGTGTTGTATTCAAAAAAATACATACGAAAACAAAACAAAGATAAAATTGCAACTTCATTCAAGAAATTAAATTACAACATCGCATACAGAACAAATAACACTCTACAAAAACATCTCAACATACAAACAACACAAACAAACAAATACAACCACACGGGCATATGCAAACTCAAATGTAACATCTGCAACAACTTCTACATAGGACAGACAGGCAGATCATTTCAAACACGTTACAAAGAACACATCACAGCCATAACAGAATTACAAAACACCTCCACATATGCAGAACACATCACAAATGTCAACCACACCTACAGAAACATCAACACAGACATGGAAATACTGCACATCCAACCAAAAAGCCAGAAACTCAACACACTAGAACAATATGAAATATACAGACGCACGAAAACACACCCAAACGATATTCTCAATACACAACTCAATTTCAAAACACATACATTCTTTGACTCTACACTACGAACGCACCCACACAGGAAACAAGAGGCGCCAAGACCAACAACGACCAGTTCTGAAGATGACCCAAAATAGGTCGAAACATGTTAACAAGATACTTTAAACTTTAACACAAGAAAGTTCTTATCATACATAGTCCGAAGTGATACAGTGTTAAAAGTTGTTTAATCAACATATATATATACATATATATATATATATATATATATATATTCCTTCCTATCGCCCTTTTCTGTTCTCTTGATCACCAGATGAATTTATTATCATACCCTTTTTATTGTGGATTTTATTTAATTTTCATATTTTTTCTTCCTTTTTATTATTATTTTATTACATTCCATTTTGTTATATTCTTCCTTACGTTTTCCCTATTAACTATTTGTACTAAATGAGTTGGTCTTATTATATTTCAATCTTTAGAACTGAATTTTACTTTCTTTTCTATTAAGGTATTATTTTCATGTTGTTTACTGTCGATTTTGTTATGTTATTGTTTTTTTGTAATATGTTAGTATTCTGTTCTTTAACTCTTTGTTAAATTTTCACTGCTTGTATATTTTGTGACCCGGTAGAGTGTAAGAGAAGACCCTATGGCCTTATCTCTGCCAATATAAATAAATAAATGAGTGGGTAGTGAGTAAGTATGTATGTAAATAAATAAATTACACAAAATAAATAAATAAGTAAATAAATAAATAAGTAAATAAATATATTATTATTATTATTATTATTATTATTAGCAGTATTATTATTATTATTATTTTCATTTTTTTTATGCTGTCATCTAACGAACTGCAAAAGAAGTCACATTGTAACCTTGATGGAATTGTATGCAGTAATAAATTGCAACTGTACTTAGCCTACATCTAGCTGTCATTTCCAAAAAAAAAAAAAATGCATTTTCGACATTGGAGATCTCAGTGGTTGTTCTCTTTTATATGCTGCCATTTTATAACATGGGAATGGCCAATCTGATTATATGTGATCATGGGTTATACTTAAATATGTCGGCCTTATCCAAATTCTGTTCACTCGTGAATAAATTATTATTATTATTATTATTATTATTATTATCATACTTAAACGAGATTAAATAACATGTGAATGATTTGCATAAGCAAATGCTCGATTCATATTAAATTACTTACTTACTTACTTACTGGCTTTTAAGGAACCCGCAGGTTCATTGCCGCCCTCATATAAGCCCGCCATCGGTCCCTATCCTGTGCAAGATCAATCCAGTCTCTATTATCATATCCCACCTCCCTCAAATCCATTTTAATATTATCTTCCCATCTACGTCTCGGCCCCCCCAAAAGGTCTTTTTCCCTCCGGCCTCCCAACTAATACTGTATATGCATTTCTGGATTCGCCCATACGTGCTACATGCCCTGCCCATCTCAAACGTCTGGATTCCAAGTTCCTAATTATGTCAGGTGAAGAATACAATGCGTGCAGTTCTGTGTTGTGTAACTTTCTCCATTCTCCTGTAACTTCATCCCGCTTAACCCCAAATATTTTCCTAAGCACCTTATTCTCAAACACCCTTAACCTATGTTCCTCTCTCAGAGTGAGAGTCCAAGTTTCACAGCCATATAGAAGAACAGGTAATATAACTGTTTTATAAATTCTAACTTTCAGATTTTTTGACAGCAGACTGGATGATAAGAGCTTCTCAATCGAATAATAACACGCATTTCCCATATTTATTCTGTGTTTAATTTCCTCCCGAGTGTCATTTATATTTGTTACTTTTGCTCCAAGATATTTGAATTTCTCCACCTCTTCGAAGGATAAATCTCCAATTTTTATATTTCCATTTCGTACAATATTCTGGTCATGAGACACTACAATTATTTATTTACATACGTATTTATTACTTTATTCACCTATTAATTTAATTATTTATTTACATATATATTTATTTGCAGTCATGGGGTTAAGGCCATCAGCCTTCTCTTTCACACCATAAAGATTCCGTTTAAACGTTAAACGTTAGAACACAATAATAATAATAATAATAATAATAATAATAATAATAATAATAATAATAATAATAATGATAATGTTTCCTCTCTCATGTCTTAAAATTGTACGATACCATACCTAACAGTCGACTTTGTGAGTATATGAATTTTTAAAAGTATATTTTGTTTGATTTACTTATACGTAATGTATTCTTAATATTGTAACTGTAATTCCCTGATATAGGGAAAGAGAAGGCCTAAACACTCTTAAAGGAGCTATATGTAAGAAGTTCTTCCCATCTGTACGTCAGAGGATGAAACAAAATATCACGCCGACAGCAGAAGTAACCGCCATGATCTCAGGCCATGTAAAAACCAAGGCACACCTGCACCGTTTCGACTCAACGTGTTCATGCCTTCAAGATGCACAAACGGTAGATCACTTAATATACTCGTGTGTCAAATTGAATAAACAGAGGGATATACTGAAGAAGGGAATATATAGAAATCAAGATAGATGGCCAGTGTCACATGAGAAACTATTGTTAAAAAAATAAGGAATTCAGAATTATAAGCAATTCACGACCTTTATTAAGTCAATAGACTTCACGGCAGTGTATTATATTGCAAATAGTGAAAATACTATTTTTTTTTCAGTAGGTTATTTTACGACGCTTTATCAACATCTTTGGTTATTTAGCGTCTGATTGAGATGAAGGTGATAATGCCGGTGAAATGAGTCCAGCACCGAAAGTTACACAGCATTTGCTCATATTTGATTGAGGGAAAACCCCGGAAAAAACCTCAACCAGGTAACTTGCCCCGACCGGGAATCGAACCCGGGCCAACTGGTTTCGCGGCAGACGCGCTGACCGTTACTCCACAGGTGTGGACTGTGAAAATACTACTCCAGTTAAAATTAGTATCAGCATTAATAATTGTAAGTAATTCATAAACTCTATTCACTCAGCTGACTTTACACCCTTGCAAATATTGTAAATAGTCAAAGCACTATTATTGTTACAAATAGTTTACTATTAGTTTTTGTTTTAAGTTCAGACAGAATGTAAAAACAGTGTAGCAACAAATGTGTGTAGTATTGCATTACTGCAATGGAGCATACTGAATAAAAAGGGGTATATAAAATAAATAATAATAATAAAAATAATAATAATAATAATAATAATAATAATAATAATTTATTCACAACGAATGAACAGAATTTGAATATGGTCGACATATTTAAGTATAACCCATGATCACATATAATCAGATTGGCTATTCCCATGTTATAAAATGGCAGCATATAAAAGAGAACAACCACTGAGATCTCCAATGTCGAAAATGCATTTTTTTTTTTTGGAAATGACAGCTAGATGTAGGCTAACTACAGTTGCAATCTATTACTGCATACAATTCCATCAGGGTTACAATGTGACTCCTTTTGCAGTCGTTAGATGACAGCATAATAATAATAATAATAATAATAATAATAATAATAATAATAATAATAGTAATAATAATAATAATAAAAATAATAATGTTTCCTCTCTAATGTCTGAAAATTGTAAGATACCATATCTAGCAGTCGACATTATGAGTATATGAATTTTTAAAAGGATATTTTGTTTGATTTACTTATACGTAATGTATTCTTAGTATTGTAATTGTAATTCTCTGGTAGAGGGGAAGAGAAGGCCTGATGGGCCTATCTCTACTAGGTAAAATAAATAAATTGTAAATATGTATATTTTTGTGAATGATTAATCATATTAATAACGAAAAAAAAATTACCTGTACTCATTACTTGGCAAGGTATGTGCACTATTATAATAATAATAATAATAATAATAATAATAATAATTATTATTATTATTATTATTATTATTATTATTATTATTATTATTTACACATAATCGTTACCGACTCCTGCTGGCGAGTTTACACTCCAATCTGGTTTTGGAAAATGGATGTTGTTTTTTCTAAAGAGTGTAAAAAATGTCAGTGCAAACACTCGTGATGCCCCACTTCGATTACTGTGATATTCTGCTTACTGACCTAAGCGTTAATTCGGCGCACAGACTACAACGTGTTCATAATATGTGCGTCCGTTTCGTCTGCAATATTCGCCGGGCTGATCACGTAACACCATCCCTCGGAATGTTGTCCTGGCTCCGTCTAGAAGATCGTAGGAAAATCCACTGTCTTTCCCTTCTCTTTCACATATTGCATTTCTCCAACTCCTGTCTATCTTGCGTCTCGTTTTCAAAAATTTATCCACCCACCATAACCTAGACACATGACTACAACACTCCTCAATATTATCCATTCCCTCCCACCGAACATCCTCATATTCATCTTCTTTCACTGTGGCTGTTCCTCGGCTTTGAAATTCCCTACCGAGTAATGTCAGGGACTGTCAGACATCAAACCAATTTAAGAATAGGCTAACGAAATATTTTTATAACAATTCTTGTTAACAATAATAGCTGTTTCAGGTTTCTCAATGTTTAATGATTATATATATATATATATATATATATATATATATATATATATCACAGAATAAATATCTAAATTATCTCATTATTATTATTATTATTATTATTATTATTATTATAACTATTTCTCATCAATGTTTATTATTGTCACACTAACATTACTTATCCAACTTTCATTATTTACTTTCATGTTGTTTTATGATCTAGATATTAATGTAATAACTATGTAAGCAAATGTATTTAATTAGAATTAGAGTCTGGCTGGGAGGAAGAGAAGGCCTACTGGCCTTAGCTCTGCCAGATTAAATAAATAAATTATTATTATTATTATTATTATTATTATTATTATTATTAATATTATTACTTACTTACTTGCTTTTAAGGAACTAGGAGGTTCATTGCCGCCCTCACATAAGCCCGCCATTGGTCCCTATCCTGAGCAAGATTAATCCAGTCCCTACCATCATATCTCACCTCCCTCAAATCCATTTTAATATTATCTTCCAATCTACGTCTCGGCCTCCCCAAAGGTCTTTTCCCCTCTGGCCTCCCAACTAACACTCTATATGCATTTCTGGATTCCCCCATACGTGCTACATGCCCTGCCCATCTCAAACGTCTGGATTTAATGTTCCTAATTATGTCAGGTGAAGAATACAATGCGTGCAGCTCTGTGTTGTGTAACTTTCTCCATTCTCCTGTAACTTCATCCCTCTTAGCCCCAAATATTTTCCTAAGAACCTTATTCTCAAAAACCCTCAATCTCTGTTCCTCGCTCAAAGTTCGAGTCCAAGTTACACAGCCATACAGAACAACCGGTAATATAACTGTTTTATAAATTCTAATTTTCAGATTTTTTGACAGCAGACTAGATGACAAAAGCTTCTCAACCGAATAATAACAGGCATTTCCAATATTTATTCTGCGTTTAATTTCCTCCCTAATGTCATTTATATTTGTTACTGTTGCTCCAAGATATTTGAATTTTTCCACCTCTTCGAAGGATAAATCTCCAACTTTTATAGTTCGATTTCGTACAATATTCTGGTCACGAGACATAATCATATACTTAGTCTTTTCGGGATTTACTTCCAACCCTATCTCTTTACTTGCTTCAAGTAAAATTTCCGTGTTTTCCCTAATCGTTTGTGGATTTTCTCCTAACATATTCACGTCATCCGCATAGACAAGAAGCTGATGTAACCCGTTCAATTCCAAACCCTCTGTGTTATCCTGAACTTTCCTAATGGCATATTCTAGAGCGAAGTATAATAATAATAATAATAATAATAATAATAATAATAATAATAATAATAATATAATAATAATAATAATAATAATAATTATTATTATTATTATTATTATTATTATTATTATTATTATTATTATTATTATTAAAGGTGTATCTTTTTCCTTGAGATCGATTTGTATTGTTCAGAGTTGCGTAAATATTCCTCTTAGTACACATTCACTACGGGAATCCTAAGGCAAAAAGAGTTCAGTCTATAAAACTATTATGATGATAGCGGTAATGACGACATGGCAGTAGTGATGATCAATATGGTGTCATAACGGTGCAGCCTACCAGACGGTGTATGTCCCGGCAATATAGCGCCCAGAAAATCAATATTCCCTGTCGCATCCGAAGCAACTTCTGATAGCAGATAATGCTATTCAATCACAACTTTCAGCAAAGTTCATAGATGACGTCATATCCGGTTATAATGGCGGCTTTGTTTATGTAAATAGAAGTGTTAGAACTTTCTGGGGAACTCGCTCTTCCATTTTCCTTCAGCTTCAAGATGAATTCCTTCAAATACCAGTTATAAAAAAAGAACAACCAACAGCTAAAAGATAGAGTTAATTGGAAGTTACCAGTAATTGAAATTTCCAATTAATTTAACATTTCCCTTCTGATACTTGTTCCTTGAAGAAAAAGACGAAGTGACTTTTAATTTTAATAGGCTACCTTCCAGTGGAGAAATTTTTTTTGAATTCAACGACTGAACAGGAAATTAATGGTAATAAGGTAATTGGCAAGCTGGCAACATTGTAACCCACCATGTTACAGTGCTAATTAGACACGACATTCAATTCTCTTAACTAGGTTATCGTAATAAAAACTAATTTTGAATTACCAATAATGCTTGCCAAGTAATAAAATTAGACATGAATTGTAGAAATCAATGCTATTTTTATGTCTTTTGCTGGTCTAGCTGAAACTTAATTGATTACATTTCAAGTGACATCCTACAATATTTGAGGAGGATAATGCAACTGTAGGATGTGTAATACATATTAAGTAATGACGTAGAAAAGCAACACACGCTCTCGTCATGAAACAATACTAACAATACCATCCCATCGCACCTCCTCATACTCATCCTCTTTCACAATAGCCCTGCCAAGACTCTGGAATTCGTTACCTGCTAGCATCAGGGACTGTCGAAATAAAATTGAATTCAAACGAAAACTTACTAGGCACTTGGTCAGTAATTGATTTCTTGTAAATAGTTTCTTTAATCAATCACAAAATATTTCAATATTCAGTAATTTCATCACTATACAATTTTGTTATTCTAGATTTAATTTTTAATTCAGTAAATATAAAATATTCTTTGTTTCTCTATGATAAATTATCTAGCTTTAATTATTCAGGTAATCTTGTCGTACTTAGATTTTATTGTAATTGTAATTGTAAATTTAATACTAATTGTAATGTTATTTGTAATTGTAATTGTAAATTTAATACTAATTGTAATTGTATTGTTCATATTGTAGTTGTAATCCCCTGGTAGAGGGGCAGAGGAGGCCTGACGGCCTTATCTCTACCAGTTTAAATAAATAAATACTAATACTACTACTAAAAGCAGTAGTTCGACGTAGTTGTACAGTAGTTATCAAAATTCGTATGTCTTCTACAGGGTGATTCACGAGGAAAGGTAAAAAATTTAGGATGTGAATTCTGAAGTCATTCTGAGTCAAAAAGTTCATATGAATATAGGTCCGTTTTCAAACGGTTACGGAGATATGGCTCTTTGATTTCACAAAAACTTGTAAGATTCCATTGTACTAACTCGCATTTAGAGACAGATAACGGACAAATTTTAAGTTCATATTCACGTATGCATACATACCTAATATTCAAGACGTCGGGGTCGATGTTTTCGCACATTTTCAAAGGTACCTCCTCCTGCTTCAATGCACTGTTGCGCTCATGCGTGAATCACGCTCGTCGCTCGGGAGAGTTGCACGTGACTGTTCTCTATGCCGCATCCAAAATACGATCGATTAGCGCCTCTCTCGTTTCCCCCTTCCTTTGCTACACCAAGTCTTTCATCCAACCCCATAGACAGTAAATACACTTCGATATGGTACCCTTCTGTTCGGAAAGCGTCGTTCATATTCAGCGACGGCACGCAAGGAACTTCCATCGCACAAACCATAAACATACACAATATCGGCGTATTCTGTAGTCGAAAATTTATAAGGCATCTTGAAAAACACAACTTAACACTTCCGATAACTGTACCTGTATAACTACTGTACTGTAGGTAGCTGACTAGACTGCTGTGAATTGATGATAGTGTAGGCTATTTGTGTTATCTGCGGGTTCTGTGTCATTATATCAGAGAAGGGCAGGCGATTGGACATTTGTAATGCCCCACCACCCGGTTTCTTGCTCTTATCTACATCGTTCACAAAGCAGATTCCAATGTTACGTCATTCATTGCGACCTTGACCTTGTCTCACGCCTCGTCTCACGGCAGCAGCATATGGTAACGTCTGATTCACATTGGGGCGAGACGTTTTACTAAAAAAAATGCATCTAGCTCCGCCATCGTTCGAAAACGGACCTATGTTCATATGAACTTTTTCACTCAACATGGCCTAAGATATCGTATTTTAAATTTTTTAACTTTCCTCGTGAATCACTCTGTATATACATTGTTTATCTAGGATCCAATTTTCGTGCACATCTGGACAAATTAAATCATAGATACCGAACATGAACACACTCCGACCAATATAATAGAATAAATCATTTTTTACAAACAGATTGAATAGATCTATACATCTTCTATATGCTGAAAACATGGATTTTCGCGAAAATCTCAAAATCAATTTCATGCAGTATCACAATTATTTTGTTTCAGACTTCGTGCAATGGGAAAAGAAAAAATTCTTAGCGTCGATTTAGAGTTTACTAGTGGCTTGTACAGCAAATGCTGCAAACTAAGTTCACTAGACGTTCAAATAAAAATGTTTCAGATTTATTTTCAATGAAAAATACGAGATATTTTTAAAGTTATTTGCTTCCATTATAACGAAACATACTCCCTCTGAATGGCTTTTCTATACCAAATACTTTTTCTTGAACCTCTCCACCTTCATTTTTTTATTTTCAACGCGAAAACGCAAGTGACAATGTCAGGACGATCAGTGGATTTTTCATGTGGGAGTAAAGCAATAGCTATTTCAGGTCATTGTGGATTGTAGGTGAAAGTTAAAAAAAGTCAGGTTTGCTATGCTTTCGAACAATAACATAGCATCTTGATATAGCTGCTGCTTGTAGAGCTTGAAATGTAGAGGGTAAAATAATTTTATCCTGCTAAGAGATCTTGCTAAAATGATCGGGAGACTATAAAATTTTGTAGGCCTATAATTTTATCAGTAATATCTTTTGGTCTTTCCTTAGGAACTGTAATTTTTGCGCTCTCTCGAGCCAATACTGAAGAGAATGACGCATATAAGTATCTACACCACACCGCCATTATGTATATGAAAAAAGACCCAACCCCATTTGATTAATAACTATAAAAATATTTGATTTTTAATAATAATATTATGTTACGTAAATTTCGTAGTTATATATATAAACATACATACACACACACACATATATATATATATCCGCCACTCGTTAAATTATAGAAATGAAGATCTAATTTAAGATATTCTCTGCAGCTACTTATATAACCTCAAAACGTTTCACTTTCATATCATCAATATAGCATTAATATGTATGTATAACGAAAAATAGTAACATCATGGCATTGACTATAATAGTAATATTTCATTTCTAATGGTAATAATGCCATTAAACCACCTCAAGATTTTAATTTCCAAACACAGCTGTACTCTGAAAATTACACACCGCAGAATCAGACCTGTAAATTATTTTTAGTAAATCTTGAAGTTTTTAAAAACCAATTGAATTTGAGCTCTAAATTTCTCAGCAATCCTGCAGGTCATGGCCTTCGTGTAATAGTCTATTGTTTATTGTAGTGTATGTTTTGTTTTATACTGAAATGTAATTAGTTCTCAAAACTGACGAAAGATGGATTTTGGAAAATAGGAGAACTATTTAGGAAAGCTAACGCTTCATTGAAAGTTACTATTTTTCTGAAAATCCTTGGATGCCAAGCTTCAAAATGTCGGGTCATTCATTAAGATCCGTTCAGCCGTTTTCCCGTAATTTTCATTGCCAGTTCAAATTAAGATGTTGATGTAAGTCTTTAAAACATTCCAGTAAAATAATCATGCAGGTATTTCACCAATATTGTATATTTTATTATGTAAATTCCTTAGGGTTTTAAAAAATATAACTTTGATATCATTTTTACACGTAATTATTAGCTATTTTAATATAATAATAATTTTATAGTAGCTGAGACATAAAAAAATGGATTTCATCAAATTTTTGCAGACCAATGGTATACCTCCCCTCAATGTGATAAAGTTTCACTATTAGTAAGAGGGGGAATACAGCAGTAGAGAAGCCAGGGGAACTATTTTTATAGAAGCTTGGACGAACGGCTGTCTAAAAATTAGTGTGCAAAGCAGATGTTAAAATTGATTTTATTTTGTTCGTAGGTTTGCGGCATTGTTTCGCAAACGTTCCTGTTCACAAAATAAATGTCATTTTTAACGATTTTACCGTAAATAATTACTATGGAATCGTACATGTTTAATGCATGCATTCTGCTAAATTCTCACAATAAGATTTTTATGCTCGACCATGCCGAAATGTAGTAATTATACACCTGGTAGCAGCCCTTTAATGGACCTCATTAAAGTACACCTATTCATTAAAGTTCAGGTGTTCCACCAATCAGAAAACACCATTGTAGCAATATGAAAGCGCAAGTATAGATTATTCTGGGATATGCAATCGAAAGACAACAATAAATCAATAAATCACATATAATTGAAATAAAGCCAGTTCTGTTATTATAATAATTAGTGTTAATTGCAAATAATATTCAAATAAATTCAATTTGTCATCTCCTGTCTAATTCAATTTCAAGGTTATATCAAGATTAATGTTTATTTTACTCTCTAGATTATATCAAGGTCAATGTCGACATTTGTTTCTCGGAAAAAATCAATACTTTCGCGTCTGCACACATCTCACAATTTACGAGGTATCGCACAAGGTCAGTTCCGTTCCTGAGTCAGATAAGAATAACATGAATACTTATGAATAATTTCAAGTTAGAAATATTGTCGAGCATAAAAAGTCGTATGAAACTTGACTATAATGGTAATTAAGACGCTCGTATGAAAATTTTGAAACTCGCTTGCTCTCGTTTCATAAACAAACATACTGGCGTCTTAATTACTATCATTATAAGCTCGTTGCATAATGTACTATTAAGCACTGCTTCTCTGTTGGGAGAGTGAAAAGAATACTGATGGGATTCTATTACGTACATAATAATCAAATCCTAAAGCTGTGACATTCCTGAATTAAACAGAGATCAACATGGCTTGCAGGAACTGAGGTCTGAAGTAGAGCACTCGAGTCTAGCGGAAAGTGACAGTTCATTTCTCGGAGCTGCTGTCCTCGTTGGGCCATGTATCGACAATATGTCTGCGGTGGCACGTCATTTCCACGCCTTTGTGACAATTACTGCACCTCCATGAGATGTCAGACCTCTGCTTCTATTGCTACTTGTGTCAGGAGACAATTCAGTACAAGCAGATTTCTGACAACTCACTAATATTGCAGTTTCTCCTTCAGCGCAAACATAAGAACGATTCGAATTAAATGTCTGGAGAAAATATTTACTGCAGCAGCAAGTTTAATGATGTCATAAAAGAGTATCTATTGCACCTTCAGATTAGTAACGAACATAATAATAATAATAATAATAATAATAATAATAATAATAATAATAATAATAATAATAATAATAACAGCCTCCCATTGGAGGTAGCCCAGAAGGACTCAGTATACTCTCCTATATGAATTTTACAATATTAAATATATATATATATATAATTTGAACTGATAATGGAAATTACGGGAAAACGGCTGAACGGATTTTAATGAGTGACCCCTCATTTTCATGCCTGGCATCCAAAGTTTTTCGGAAAAGTAGTAGTTTTCAGTGAAATGTCAATTTTCCTACATAATTTTCCTATTTTCCAAAATCCATCTGTTGTCAGTTTTGAGAACTAATTTTATTCAATCACGGCCGACTTGATTGAATTTCAGAACAAAACACACACTACAATAAACAATAGGATATTACACGAAGGCCATGACCTGCAGGATTGCCGACATATTCAGAGCTCAATTCAATTTGTTATTAAAAAGTTTCTGCAGTGTATAATTTTCTGAGTAGGCCTACAGCTGTGTATTGGATATTCAAATCTACGAAACTTGAGGTGGTTTGATGACATTATTACCATTAGAAATTAAATATTATTATAGTTAATATCATGATGCGTCTATTTTTCATTAATTGAACATAATATTGATGCTATATTGATGGCATGAAAGTGCAACGTTTTGAGGTTATATAAGTAAATGTAGACAATATTTTAATTTAGATCTTCATTTCTATAATTTACTGAGTGACTGCTATATATACAAAACTTAGGTAAGATAATAATATTGTTATTAAAACTCAAATATTTTTATACTTATTAACGCAGTGGGGTTGGGTCTTTTTCATATACTTATTGGCGGTGTAGTGTAGATATTGATATGTGTCATTGTCTTCAGTATTGGCTTGAGAGAGCGCAAAAATTACAGTTCCTAAGGAAAGATCAAAAGGTATTACTTACTGATAAAATAAGAGGCCTACAAAATTTTATAGTCTCCAGATCATTTCAGCAAGATCTCTTAGTAGGATAAAATGATTTTACGCTATACATTTCAAGTTCTACATGCAGCAACTATACGAAAATGCTATTGTTCGAACGCTTAGCAAACTTGACATTTTTTAACTTTTGCCTACAATCCACAATGACCTGAAATAGCTACTGCTATCGTCCTGACATTGATACTTGCGTTTTCGCGTTGAAACTCAAAAACTGAAGTTGGATAGGTTCAAGAAAAAGTATTTGGCCTAAAAAAAATCCATTCAGAGGGAGTACGTTTCATTATTATGGAAGCAAATAACTATCAAAAAGATAAGTATTCTTCATTGAAAATAAATCTGAAGAATTTTTATTTGAACGTCTAACGAACTTAGTTTGCAGCAGTATTTGCTACACAAGCCACTAGTGTTTATATAAATTTTGTAGAAAGAAAATTAAAATAAACATGTCTGAATTATAAAGTGAAGAAAAAAATTAAACAGAATATGATGACTCAGAATTTGGCAAGAGCGTTTCAAAACTGAAGTTATGATATCAGCAGTAAGTGTCTGTGGTAGTTCAAAAGTCTTCCTGAAGCTTTCAAAGAACTTGGGAATCACACCACGAGCTCCAATAAGAAGATCAATCACCTCAATGTCTTCAAGCTGGTATTTTGCTTTGAAGTAATCAACTGTTGGCAGATAAATGTTGATCTTTTCTTTATTGACATGCTCCGGCTGGCAACTCCCCGTTTCAATCCTTATGGTAGGATCAATTATATATCCTTTCTTGGTAGTCTGGGAATACGCTATGATGTCAATACGTCTAGAGGAGCCATTAGTAGCAAGGCAAAAAACTTCCTCTTCTACTATCCAAGACTTTTTTCTTAAAGCAGTTGCAATTAAGGATCGAACATGATGGTGTCTGGCATTTCGGAGAAGTAAACCTCTGTTACACTGACCTTGGACATGGGCAAGGGTTTCAGCCTCTGGGCAGCCATGTCTGCACCGGGATCCGTCCAAAGAGCGACCAGGTACTCCTCTAACTGCTGCTAAATTGGCATTCATTTTGAGGCAGGTTACCCATTCAGATGTAGGTAGTCCAGACTTATTAAAAATCCAGGCGTTGGCTTTAGGTACTTGGCTGTACAATTCTACACCTCTGCCTCTTCCAGGCATTACTTTCCATGATTCGAATTCTGCATTTATTAATTCCTTTCTTAATATCCTAGTCACAGATTTACGAAGTTCAACTGGACAAGGGAGACTTAGATGTTGACAGGAAGAATTAAGTTCAGACATCAAAGGTCGCATACTATTTACATAAGGATTATCTACGGAAATGAAAAGTATTCTATATTATTTGACTTTATTATTCTTTTAAAACATTTCGAGTGATAAACAGAAATAAATTTGCATTCATTTACGAAGAAAATAGTGGTTTTTGTAAAGGGTTGTACGTATGAAATGTAGGTCTCCTCTCAACCTCGTGAAATAAAGGAAAATTATTCCATACTCAACTGCCTCATTTAATATATCAGTGTCTTCAATTTATTAATATAATTACAGGGCATATCAAAAGTCCGGTAACACTTTCAATATTTTATTACACAAAAACTACTAATGACAGTACTTTCAAACACACGCCAGTTTAAAGTCAAACTCTCAAAGTTCTGTTTACACCTTACAGAGATTCAATGTGTGAACCACGAGTGACTCGGCAGATGTCCAAACGATAATCAAACTCTTTCCACACCCTTTTCAACATATCCTCTGTGACCGTGGCGGCAGCTTCTCGAATTCTGGTTTTTAGCTCCTCTAAATCACGCGGCAAAGGCGGTACAAACACACGGTCCTTTAGTTACCCCCATATAAAAAAGTCACATGCAGTCATATCGGGTGACCTTGGTGGCCATGTCATGAAACATCTGTCCCTTACTCCAGCACGTCATATCCAGTGTTTTATATTAATTGGATTATTAGACAATTATATAAAAATTAATTATATTCTAGCTATTATCTGAAACTATATAAGTTAAAGAGAAACTATGTTTATTATTTACTGTAGCCTGCTATTTTGTAATTCATTGCATTTATAGGAGAGGTATACTCTACAAAACGTGTTCTGATTTCTTGTTGTCTTGTATGAATGTAACACGTTATCTATTATTTAAAAACAGTTTAATTCATCTTGCAGTGACAGGCTAATAGATTTCACTTTGCTCACCCCTTCTTATTCCCTGTTGCTGCCTGCAGAATAGATTCATTACAACCAATGAGCGCTTGATTGCGCGCAGAATCGTCCACGTGCTCTTGACCTTGACATCGCTGCTCTATATTGACCATGGGTGGGCAACCCGTGCTCTCAAAGTGTGAACACAACCTCAGTGCAGGTAGAACGGACTCTGTATCTGTATGCGGTTCTTACAAGAAGCAAGTTCACTCGCGTCTGCAGTCAGTGGCGGCTCGTTTTAAGTGAAAAACAATATAATCCCCAGATCATTTCCATTTAGTGATGAGTCGAAAGAGAAAGATTCTTTTTTATTAAAAAGAGAAGTAAAGTTTATACAGGGACATCATTTTATTTTTACTAACATTTTTAATATTAACTTGCCTATACCTCTGGATCAACGCCGTTTCCTAACCCCTTCCACGACTGGAGTTCGATGATACTGGCGTAAATAACAAATCACTTTACTAGGTACAGGAGGGAAGAAAAGTAGTTCATCCATTTACGTAAAGTAGGAAATATTGCGCTTTTAAGTTTGATCATTTTCATTACGTTTTTGTTTAATCAAAATACAGTACAGTATTAACAGTGAGTGTTTTTACTCACGAACTGAGCTGTCCATGTGGACGTATTCATTATACAGTGTATATTATACTGTCTACAGCACATTAGCGTACAATATAGAGAATGAAGTTAAATTTAAAAATAATCATAATATGGATATTTAAACACATATTTGAAAATGATGGCCGTTCATTTCGATACAAGCTTCAGTTCTAATGTGCATATTATCGCACTATAGACTATTGTACCTAATCCCAATTACCAGTTTCGTCCTTCGTACTAGTAACTCATGTTGAAATAATTTTCTACCTACTGTATAAAAGAGTACCTTACGTACTGTAAATTCAGTCTTCACTTCTGCCCGATCCGAAAAGATAAAATTACTCAGACATACTATCTACTGTCCGTCCAAGTGGTTATGTCATAGGATCGTAGAATGGGAGGAAATCACGTGACAGTTAATTAATTAGCGAGATCCTTTTATTTAAGTTATTTTAAACAGTTGTATAATATTACGTAGACGTCCAATTCCTAACAGAAATTAATGTTCTCAGAAAAGAGCTAAGACAGCCCAGCCACTAGCTGGCGAATAAAAGTTGATGGGGGAAACCGGGATACGACGTAGGCAAATGGACGACAGTACCTGTGGGAAAATGATTCAATATTGAATGCTCTTTCGTCATTAGAAAACGCGAACATATTTTTGGAACGTACTGTTTACTATGACCGTAAGGCTACTATGACTGTATATGCGGTCTTGGATCTGTGTGGAGGACGGTTGAACGTCATTAGTAGAAGAGGTGGGAGTGAAGTAGATTCAAAAACTCAGGTACAATAAAAATTGAAGTAAAAATGATGTCCCTGTATTATGTTATATTACACTTTCTTACGGATGACATTTTATGTTACAAATAAACACAGTGAAGGTTTTAGTAAAGAAATACTGTCTAGATCTGCTTTAGAATAGCTAAAGGTAAAAATGGAATATCAACAAGATGAGACTGATATCAAATATCGTTAGCAAGTTGTGCGTGCGAGTTACAGAATTGCACAACATATGATCGACTAGCTAAGAGCATTTATGGATAAATTTGGAATGTGACAGTATCTTGTAGAACATAGACAACTTCACTTTGTTTGACTACAAACTATCTTGAAGAGTGATAAGAAAAACTTATCAAATATAAGACCCTATTTCAAGCCCTACAGCAGAATTCACTGGTAAGTCTGGAGAAACAGTGACAATTGACATGGAATCGAAATTTTTCTGAAATCTTTTTGGCTTACGCCGATAGAAAATCCTGAAAATTTATAGCTTGAATTAATAAATCTACAGAACAGCACGCCACTCAGATGCCAGCAAAATCAGGAATCGAACTGTTCGTAATGTTGCCTAAGTCAGAATTTCTAAATATACTCTTTGCTTCCATATATACTGTATGTGCTTGAGGCAGAGTTTAATACAAGAAAGAAGTGTAAAAGCTCTCAAAGTAAAGAAAGAGCTCAGAAGTAAGCTTCTTTCATCTGCCGTGACATGTAAAAAATTACTTCCTTGAATTTGTGATTGTTTGCGAATACAGACTATTACCTTTCTGAGAACAGAGGAATATTCTTTAATGTATAAAGGCTTGTAAATTCTACGTTTCAAATAAGACATATAATACGAAATATTAACAAATAGTGTAATAATAAATAGGCCTAAGTGTTACAGCTATATTTGTTATATCTTGAAAAGGTTCAATTCAGTTTGTGTTTCCAGTAATAAACTAATTTATAAAGCGAGAAAATAATATACTGTAATTTTGTTATGTGTTCAGGTATAGTCTGTCTAAAATTACTATAATTATTGTACCATGCGTCATTCTGAAATTCAAATCAAGGAATAGATGTCACGACCACCTGCATGAGCCGCCAGAGCTCACCGTGGCTTTTGCAGCGAAACTACAAACAACTTGTAACTGCTCCGGCTGGCTCCGTCTGTCTTTCTCTCTTTCAAGGTATTTTTTAGCACTTTGGGAGCACGAGTTGCCCATCCATGATATTGACCTTTGTTATTTTTTACATCCCTAGACATCAGAAAGTTGATCGGCGAAGTTCTCAGCCCGTTTAGAAAATTTTCGTAAAAAGGGGATTTTCGCGTCAAACAGGTGCCTCCCCACTACCGTTGCTGCTCGGTTGCTAGTTATTGCTTTAGTTAACTTACTTTATTCACGTACTTTAATGACTCACTCGAAATAATCAAACAATACTCACCACTGCATCAGACGTTCGAAGTTTCGAACCTTTGCTCTAGAACACGCGTCAATTCTGCTGAAAGCATTGTCTGCTGTGCTGATGGTCGCAAGAACTTCCGATGAAAATTTACTTTTAAAATTTTCTCTCTTAAAATAATATTGAGTGTATATACTTTTTTGTTTACAGGAATACCACGTGTTCGCACTTTCTTCACTAGATTCCCTTTTGCAAGATTTGTGAGAATGTTTTTTTTCTACACAACTGTCGTGAATGAATATTCTTTGTTCCTTAATTATATCGAAATGTTACCATATTCCACCACATTACGCAACGAACCTCGAACACAGCTATAAACTTGTCATACAAGCACCACACAACTGAACTGACTTCAGTACGAAACCGGTTATATTCCGGCATGATTTGCAGCGGTCGATCTTCAATAGCCAGCTTCGGCTATTTCCGACCCACTATCTAGCAAACATACGACAGTAGGCTCTGTTTTGTATTGCACTGGCTTCGCATTTCAGTGATTGCTGCATGGCAAATGTTCCTATTTATTATTTCTGAAAATAAATCGATGTTTAAAAAGGAATTCAGGCAGGGACAAAGCGATAATTTTTTGTGTGTATATTTAAATACGAAAAGTCTGAAATTCCATAAGGGCAACGGCCTCCTACAGGAGAGTGTAGGGTGAGCTGAAGGTCTACTACACTTGGGGAGCCAGTCCAAGAGAGCTTACACTTTACACTTACAAACTAAACACATGAACAAATTATACTAACTAAACACGAAAAACAATATAGACTAAACACATAAATTATGCAAACTAAACATCCACAATAAAAAATATGCAAACTGAACACATTAATTATAATCTGAACACAACTGTCCACATTAAACACACGATAAAAAAGAAAAAATTACACAAACTGAACACATACATAGTCTTAACTCACACACAATCTAAATACACAAAAACCTATACCATTTGCACACATAAATTGTACAGCCTAAACACCCATACTATCTAAACTAAACAGACAAAAACGATACAATTGAACACAAAAATTATACTAACTAATACATGAACTATACCACTATACACGGAGTCAAGCTATTCAAACTAAAACACACAAAACCATTCAATTGAATACAAAAATGATACTAACTAAATACATGAACTATACCAACTACACACGGAGTCAAATTATCCAAACTAAAACAACAAAACCATACAACTGAACACAAAAATATACTAACTAAATACATGAACTATACCAACTACACACGGAGTCAAACTGTTCAAACTAAAACACACAAAACCATACAACTGAACACAAAAATATACTAACTAAATACATGAACTATACCAACTACACATGGAGTCAAACTGTTCAAACTAAAACACACAAAACCATACAACTGAACACAAAAATATACTAACTAAATACATGAACTATACCAACTACACACGGAGTCAAACTGTTCAAACTAAAACAGACAAAACCATACAACTGAACACAAAAATATACTAACTAAATACATGAACTATACCAACTACACATGGAGTCAAACTGTTCAAACTAAAACACACAAAACTATACAACTGAACACAAAAATATACTAACTAAATACATGAACTATACCAAATACATACGGAGTCAAACTGTTCAAATTAAAACACACAAAACCACACAACTGAACACAAAAATATACTAACTAAATACATGAACTATACCAACTACACACGGAGTCAAACTGTTCAAACTAAAACACACAAAACCATACAACTGAACACAAAAATATACTAACTAAATACATGAACTGTACCAACTACACACGGAGTCTAACTGTTCAAACTAAAACAGACAAAACCATACAACTGAACACAAAAATATACTAACTAAATACATGAACTATACCAACTACACACGGAGTCAAAGTGTTCAAACTAAAACACACACAACTATACAACTGAACACAAAAATATACTAACTAAATACATGAACTATACCAACTACACACGGAGTCAAACTATCAACTATTTAAATACCGTAACTAATTTCATGAAAGAGAATGGCTGCTTTCACTCGCCGAAATTCGTGGCACCATGGTCACGTAATGACATTTCTTAAGACATTTTAGATTTAGATTTTATTTAATAATAACATATACATAAAAACGTTACATTAAAATACCCCGAAAGAGCAAAGCTCATGTTCGGGGACAGTTCTGTTACATAGATATACATACTTTGTAGACAAAATACTTAAGAAAAAGGTAACATAAAGATGATAATAAAATTAGTAAATAATAATACTAGTAATAACTGAGTGAAAAAAGAGACGATGTTGAGATTGATGGATTAATATTAAATTATTACAGTATTAGTAGTATAATTAGTGCAGGTCATGTTGTTATAGTAACCAAGATAAGACAGAAAAAATATACTTAGGATAGAAAGAAACTTGTTTTACAATACATGGTACATAATATAATACAGGGAAGTCTGTCATTTATTTTTTTAAATTCTGGATCTGAAAATTTCATTGCTTAAAGTAGTCAATTCTGGATGAAATTTTATTATCGAATTATATAGACGTGGACCATAATTTGTACTGTGTAGTAAAGCAGCAGATGTGAAACATTTAGGTTCAAGTAATTTAAGAATTTCATTTCGTCTTGTATTATGGGCATGTGGCTGAGCTACAAATTTCATTATATTTTTATGATAGAATTTCATTAAAGAGTATTTATAAATTTGGTCAATTCTAAAAACATTCAATTCGGAATGGATCAAATTTGTTGGATAATCCAGTCGCATTTTCAAACAAATTTTGATTATACGTTTTTGCAACACAATTAGAGCAAAAAGAGCAGTTTTATGAATTCTGAGTATGATAGTATGATATATGTCAGCCGTGGCGAAAATGTGATCGTGCGCCGAGCCACTGTGTAACCTGCAATGTGCATAGCACCTATGGAGGGAGGCGGACACCCGAAGGGGAAGTGAAACTACTGTCTGACTTATTAACGGATTTCAGTTTCCTTACGTCAAGCACTTAAATATAATTGTATACAGTATAAGGCTACAAACTAATGTTTAGTACGTGTAACGAAGAAAGAAATGAACAAGAAAACATATGACACATTATCACAACCTAAAATTAACCCTTCAGAATGTCTCTGCGACAGACTTTCAAAATGAGGAATTATATCACTTACGTGCCGCTAACTAAACACTAGAGAGTCAAAAACGCTCCGCTAAACCAACATCAGAGCGTCAAAACCGTGTCACTAACCCAACTCTACAGCGTCAATAAAGTGCAGCTATCCCATACCTAGAGCGTCAAAAAACGCACCGCTAATTCAAATCAAGAGCGTCAAAAACGAGTCGCTAACCGAATTCTAGAGCGTCAAAAACTTGCCGCTTACCGAACTAGAGCGTCAAAAACGCGCCACTAAACCAACACCAGAGCGTCAAAAACGCTCCGCTAAACCAATATCAGAGCGTCAAAACCGTGTCACTAACCCAACTCTACAGCGTCATTAAAGTGCAGCTATCCCATACCTAGAGCTTAAAAAACGCGCCGCTAATTCAAATGAAGAGCATCAAAAACGAGTCAACCGAATTCTAGAGCGTCAAAAACGCTCCGCTAAACCAACATCAGAGCGTCAAAACCGTGTCACTAACCCAACTCTACAGCGTCAATAAAGTGCAGCTATCCCATACTTAGAGCGTCAAAAACGCGCCACTAATTCAAATGAAGAGCATCAAAAACGAGTGGATAACAGAATTCTAGAGCGTCAAAAACGTGCCGCTTACCGAACTGGAGCGTCAAAAACGCGCCGCTAAACCAACACCAGAGCGTCAAAATTGCGCCGCTATCTCAAACATTGAGCGTCAAAAACGCGCCGCTAACCCAACAGCGAAGCGTCAATAAAGTGTCGCTTTCACAAACCTAGAGCGTCAAAAACGTCGCAAAGCCACCCCTAGAGTGTCAGAAACGCAATAACCCAAACCTACAGCGTCAAAAACGCGCCGCTCTTCCAAATCAAGAGCGTCAAAAACGACTCGCTAACCCAATTCTAGAGCGTTAAAAACGCGCCGCTAACCAAATTCTAGAGCGTGAAAAACGCGCCGATAAACCAATACCAGAGCATCAAAACCTCGTCCATAACCCATCTCTACAGCGTCAAAGTGCAGCTATCCCATACCTAGAGCGTCAAAATCGCGCTGCTATTCCAAATCAAGAGCGTCAAAAACGAGTCGCTAACCCAACACAAGGGCGTCAAAATCGCGCCGCTAACCCAACAGCAAAGCGTCAAAAGAGCGCCGCTATCCCAACCTAGAGCGTCAAAGACACGGCGCTAATCCACCCCTAGAGCGTCAAAAACGAAACAACCCAAACCTACAGTGTCAAAAACGCGCCGCTAATCCATACTGATAGTATGATGCACTCTATGTTATTCGTGACATAAGTCGCTGCTACGACTTGTCTACATACTCACACTCATTCTCTCATTAATGTTAAAAAATTAAAAGATGACACTTGATATAATTCTTATAGGACGGATGTCATTTTCGTCGTTCATTTCTGTTTACATGTTCTGATAAAACAAGTTAAACAAAACAAAACAAAACAAAAACAAAACAACAAAGCTATCCTATAAGAATTATATCAAGTGTCATCTTTTAATGTTTTAACATTAATGTTTTAACATTAATGTTTTAACATTAATGTTTTATAGATTTGCTTTAATCCTTCATTTAACTAGTTTTTGTGTTTTAACATTTTATGAAGTGACATTGTACAATCAACAGCTGATTGAGGACACAGTAATCACAAGTTCGTCTTGAAAATAGTGTAATTATAATTTCGTTGTTTGTTAGTTATGTATTGCATTTAACCAATGTGGCATAATATTAAGAACTAGCCGTACCCGTGCGCTCCGCTACACCCGTTAGAAATAAATATATAGTATTTACATAATTAAAATAGGACATTTGATCCAGGGAACAATCGTGTTTGATAGAAGGATAAATCGTTTAATATGTTACTTAATTTAAATTGCATCCAAATAATTAAAATGCGATCATTTTGGTCCAGAGACCACTCATTGGTGCAATGATAATTCCTTTAACATGTTTCTTAATTTTTATTACATGCAACCATAGTTTAATGAAGATTGACATCATTTAGATTTAATGTGTATATTTTATTTTACTTGTTATAGGTTTTCATTGAATTATGGTAATAACATAATTTTAACCCTTGTTTTCTACGTATTCAGTAAATGGCGCTTGGCCCACTATGGTTCTGAACACTTCAAATAACTTAAATTATATTATATAATATTACATATTATATTATATTATATTATATTATATTATATTATATTATATTATATTATATTATATCAGAAGTTACTGTAATAACATGATAGCATTATGTCCATCTAGAGAAACTACACTTTCAAATGGTGAAATAATAATTAATTATACAAATCGGTTAATTTAGCTTCTGACTTTACTTCATACAAAGACAGAAACATTCTCTGTAGGCTATCTTTCATAGTTTTCGATTGTTGCTATCCAAGACCCCTTATAGACGAAGTCATTTGTTTTTTAATTCATTACACGGCCTTAGATGGCAGTTATTTTAATTTTAAAACTCATTTATCTCATTAAATATCAGTCCTATCAAAATTTTTCAAGGAATAAAACTTATCGCAAATTATTTTTAAAGGAGCTTTTGTTATGTAACATTTTTCACAAAAATCAATAATAAGCCAGATATTTCGATTTATTTAATTCAGACCCCCTTATAAACCCCCTTTTAAATAATGTATTTTGAATGACATATAGCCTAAAATCTACGTTACAACGAACTTAATTTATATTCCAATTTTCATCGAAATCCGTTCAACCACTATCGCGTGAAAAGGTAACAAACATACAGACAGACAGACATATAAACAAAAATTAAAAAAAAAAACGATTTTCGGATTCAGGGTGGTTAATTATACATGTTAGGACCAATTATTTTTGGAAAATCGAAAATTACCAGAAAAATTTCGGCTACAGATTTATTATTAGTATAGGTGTATAAAAGATAATTTTTCAAGATCTGAGGATGCCATAAATATATGCCGAAAACGTTCATCAATAAAATATAACATATGAGGGGCTTAGAACAAAAAGCAGGTAAGTGAGAGAAACCTAGTTTTCAGGAAATTGCAGTTAAAGTACTACATGCAATGAAATATTATACACTAGTTTGGTGAAATTATGCCCATATAGCAGCTCTGCACAGTGTGATCACTTCCCTGATTTTACTCCAAAGAAACATCCTTTTGGGCTATCACAACACGCACTTACCTCATTTTTTTTTAATAATGTCACTTACCTGCTTTTTGTTCTAAGCCCCTCATATTAATACTACATTGTAAGATAAGCATTAGACGGTCCCATTCAATCCAAACCCATTACATTTGTTTAAGCTTTCAATATTTCTGTAATTTAGGAACACACTGTGTTCTGCCACGAATCCAATTAATGAGAAAGCCGAAAACTTGCTTCCATTATGTAGTAATGATCATTGTGAAGAACGAGGCCTCCTTAGTACTGAATAACAAATCTCTTATCCGCTGTACACCTCCATCTCCCATCTGTATTCCCTTTAATACTAAGCGTCCGTTCAGAGATATGCGATGCAAAGAATAGAGAATTCCAGGAGGAGAGTTAGATTAAAAGTCTCTTCTCTTGAATTGAATCATCAAATTCCATTCAGAAAGAGTTCTAAATGAGATTTTTAGTATTGTAACAGAAAATAACCTTTCAAACGACTCGTTCTCCTTCAAACAGGAATGTTCGCTACTAGCGCTCCACGCGGCTGCTTCATAAATTGAAATGTCACCGAGCTTCCTTTAATCAAATTGAGACAACAACGTTACCCTGCCCTGCCCTTCCCCGCGTGTAAACCGCTCACGTCGGCAGAACACGCACAACGAATACCACACTCTAAAATACTGCATATTCGGCTCCGATTTTGATTAGTTTTCGTTATTTAACGGAAAATCCAAACGTCGGTCGTTTCTATGAAGTGCAAAGCAATTATTAATATTTAGTATTTGTTTAGTATTTATTTATTTATTTAACCTGGTAGAGATAAGGCCGTCAGGCCTTCTCTGCCCCCCAACCAGGGGATTACAACTATAATATGAACAATAAAATTACTTACTTACAAATGGCTTTTAAGGAACCCGAAGGTTCATTGTCGCCCTCACACAAGCCCGCCATCGGTCCCTATCCTGTGCAACATTAATCCAGTCTCTATCATCATATTCCACCTCCCTCAAATCCATTTTAATAGTATCCTCCCATCTACGTCTCGGCCTCCCGAAAGGTCTTTTTCCCTCAGGTCTCCCAACTAACTACAATAAAATTACAATTAATATTAAATTTACAATTACAATTACAATAAAAATTAAAGTACGACAAGGTTACCTGATTAATGAAAGCTAGACAATTGATCATAGAAGTTAAGAACAAAGAATATTTTTGTATTTACTGAATTACAAATTAAACCTAGAATAACAAAATTCTATAGTGATGAAATTACCGGATATTGAAATATTTTCCGATAGATTAAGAGAACTATTTACAAGACACCATGTCTGAATGAGTCTCAATTACTGACCAAGTACCTAGTAAGTTTTCGTTTGAATTCAATTTTATTTCGACAGTCCCTGATGCTAGAAGGTAACGAATTCCAGAGTCTTGGCAGGGCTATTGTGAAAGAGGATGAGTACGAGGAGGTGCGATGGGATGGTATTGTTAGTATTGTTTCATGGCGAGAGCGTGTGTTCAGATTGTGGTGGGAAGAAAGGTAAGTGAAGCGAGACGACAGGTACGAAGGAATAGAAGAGTTCAAGATTTCGAAAGAAGGCGAAATGATGTAAATTTCTTTTCTTGTCTAGTTTAAGCCAACCTATTGCTTCCAGGGATGGGGTAATATGATCATATTTACGAACATTGCTTACAAAACGTGCACACAAATTATGAGCACGTTGAAGTTTCGTTTTGTTGTCGCTGGAAAGGTCAGTCAGTAAAATGTCAGCATAGTCAAAAATAGGGAAATACAAGCGTCTGCACAAGGGACTTTTTTTAAGCAAGAGGGGAGATGAACATTTATCCTTTTTAGCACATGGATAATAGAATATACTTTTCTGCAGGTTTCTGTGATTTGCATGTCCCAGTTGAGATTATTATCCATGTGAATGCCAAGATTTTCTACCGAAGAACTGAAAGGGATATGCACTGTACTTACTTTAACGGGGGAAATGTCGAGGTGCTTTACAGATAGAGCCTTAGCAATTTTACCAAAGCGTGCTCTTCAATGGAGAAAATCTTCCTGCAATTATCTTTACTTTCATTCATGAAGCCAAGAAGTGGTAGTTAAGGACCTAGATAATTACATGCGACATCAAAATGCAATTCAATCATTCAATCAAGGGCCGTTCTTTCACCACAAAACCCAGTGTTCTCAAATATTTCTTATTTTTCGCTTTCTCCTTAGTCTCCGCACATGATATACACAGGGTGTTTCCGAGATGGTGTTACAAACTTTCAGGGATGATGGCGAAGGGCACATGTATCAATTTGAGATAAGGAACCCTGGTCCGGAAATGACTGAGTCGAAAGTTACAAGCAAAAATAGTTGTGTGGAAATGGAATTGTAATTTCGCACCACGTGGCCTCCTTCCCTTAACCTTTGGAACAGTCGTGGAAAGATGGTATAGGTCGGATGTCTCCTACGTGGGTACTTAACCAGATACAATCTGTGAGCTTGTCTACTGTTCCCATTGGCTCATCCGTATTCGAAAATCAGGTCTGCTTATTCCGCTCTCGTGTACTCCTCCATTTCAATAGGACTGATCGACTGGACACTGCAACTTGTACACATACACTGCTGTCTACACACATGCATATCAGGACCGACCATGTCCGTTACACATTACGCTATCTGCATTGCTTTAGCGTAGTTTCCTGTCCCCATCCCTCAGACAGCGCACTGAATGGAATACTGTAATTAGACAACGTAAACAACTTCAGATGAATACAGTATGCGTAAGATGTACAGATAAATACACATAAATAAGGTGTACAGAGGAATAAAATTATTTCATTTCCACACAACACTATTTTTGCTTGTAACTTTCGCCATCATCACTGAAAGTTTGTAACACCACCTCGGAAACATCCTGTATATCTTAATGTCGTCTATCATATAATATCTTCTTCTGCCCCGAACTCTTGTCCCGTTAACCATTTCTTCCAGTGCATCCTTCAGTAGGCAGTTTCTTCTCAGCCAGTGAGACAGCCAATTTCTTTTTCTCATCTTCATCAGTTTCATCATTAGGTATCGTATTCTTTCTTCGTCCACTCTAGCTTCGTTTATTATCAGTTTAAATTTCACACACTCCATTCTTCTCCATATCCACAATTCAAATGCTTCAAGTTGTTTCTCTTCAGTTCGTCGTAATGACCATGTTTCTTCCCCATACAATGCCACACTCCACACAAATCACTTCAGTTTCCTTTACTGCTAACCAAAATTATTGCTGCCAACATAAGTTAGAAAATAACCGCCAGTTGTCGTATTTGTTAGTACTGTAAATTCGAAATAAATTTGGTAAAGGAAAATTCAACCTGACATCTAGAAAATCACTATAATCCACTAGCATATTTAGTAAAAGGAGAAAAGTGGTTAGGTTTCACACTTAGGGTATTAAGTAAACTGATCCAGAGAGGCATGTAGAGGTAGTTCACCTAGGCAGACAGACCTTAGTTCGTTGATTTCTTATATGAGTTTTACGAGAAGAGAGAGGAGGTATATTAGTGGTGATGGCGGACTGCTGAAACTTCCAACTTAAAATTTTCTAGTTAACCGTACATTTAATCACAAAACGTATTACAGGTCTTCTATTCATTTAAAGTGTAACCTATCTCAGACAAATCACAGTCAATTATAATGGGACATCAACGACTTTTAAGTAAATTAAACACAGGGGACTTATCTCCTGTTAAAATGAATGAAATTGTTATACCTTACAGTGATAGAGTACAAACTCTAGGAATTTATATGGACAAAAAATTAAGTTGGAATACTCAAATCACACACACATATGTACAATAATTTTTATGAAAATTCACTCACTAAAAAGAATCCGAAATTTCCTTCCGTTGCTTCTCAAGAAGAATTTAGTGCAGTCGCTCTTGATGCCTCATTTTGATTACTGTGACACTCTCTACACTGACCTTAACATGAAACTGACAGACAGACTACAGCGTGTTCATAATGCATGCGTTCGATTTATTGCAACGTCCGTAGATCTGACAGTATCTCACCTTCACTAAATATGCTGTCCTGGGCCCGTCTCAAAGAGCGAAGAACTATTCACTCTCTCACTTTACTCTTCAATATTCTTCAAACCTCTAACCCTAGCTACCTAGCTTCTCGTTTTCAACATTTGTCCTCATATCACGAAATAGATACTCGCTCACAACACCATATCACACTCTCCATTCCTAAACACAGAACATCCTTCTACTCTTCATCTTTCACCGTCTCTGCAGCTCATCTCTGGAACTCTCTACCACAACATGTCAGAGACTGTCGGACATTGTCTAGTTTCAAAAATAAATTAAAATTGCACTTTTTTTATTAGATTCCTTTCAGTTATAAGCCCTTTTTCTCTGCGATAGTTTTGTAAAAAATATAGGCTATATATTAATTATTTTTCCTTCTTTTCCCCTTTTTGTTCTCTTTATCAGTCGATGAATTTATTATCATAGCCTTTTTATCGTCAATTTTATTTAATTTTCGTATTTCTTTTCTTTTTTATTATTATTTTATTACATTCCATTTTGATATATTCTTCCTTACGTTTTTCCATATTAACCATTTGTACTAAATGAGTTGCTTTCACTATATTCCAATGTATTTTACTTTCTTTTTTTTCTATTATGATATTATTTTCATGTTGTTTAGTGTCGATTTTATTATGCTATTATTATTATTATTATTATTATTATTATTATTATTAATTTTTTTTGTAATATGTTAGTATTCTGTTCTTTAACTTTTTGTTAAATTTTAACTGCTTATAAACTTTGTGACCTGGTAGAGTGTAAGAGAAGGCCCTATGGCATTAACTTTGCCAGTATAAATAAATAATTATTATCGTCTCTTTCAATATGTAGGGTTATTTAACTTCCACCCTGTATATGAGGGGCTCACAACCAGAGTGGACCAAGTACACCAGTGGTCAGTTTGTGGATTAATACAATCTCGGATGAAGAAAACTTAGCTTTATTCATTGCCATAACAAACAAAGTCCATAACTCATTTGTTACTCCACAGAGGACAGCATTTCCTATGGAAGGTGAAGGTTGCTAAGCGTGAGCAAGGAACTTTAAGATTCAATATCTCAGAACTATTCCAGATGAACTTGGTCAACTCTGGTTGTGAACCCCTCATATATGCCATTAAACCTGTTATTGTCATATTAATTTCAATATTCGTGGAACATTTCGTTCATATTTTATGTGTTTATTCCGACTTTATTCTTCCTTCTAAACACATAAAATAGTGTATTGAAATACTATGCATAACGTCAAATCAAACCAAATATGATACTATAATAAAAATTCAAGTTATAAAGCTATAAGTGATATACTTACGTATATCATTGGATAATAACAATGTCAATATTAATGCATGGTTGAAGAAACTGTATTAGAAATAGAAACGTAAATAGAATTCAGATGAAGTTAGGCCAACTAATGATATCGTTAGACAAACATTGGTATCATTTAATCATGGCAATAATGTAAAACATTTAGCAGAAATGAACGGAAAAATCCGATGGACTCCAAGAAGACCGATATTCCAAAAAAATGTGTACGGAAGTGACAAAGAAAAACCGGACCGACCCTTGTAGCTGATTTCAGAGCCTTGTTCACTCCAGAGCACGATAGACTGGTAACTAAGACTTTCGTGGTTCGAATCCTGCCTGGGAAGGAAACTTTTTTTTTTTGGTTCCTTATTCAAATTTATTCCAAATACTTTTCGATTGCTGGTAAAATTCATGTTCTGGGAATAATAAGTTGTCCACACCTGTGGAGTAACAGTCAGCGCGTCTGGCCGCGAAACCAGGTGGCCCGGGTTCGAATCCCGGTCGGGGCAAGTTACCTGGTTGAGGTTTTTTCCGGGGTTTTTCCTCAACCCAATTCGAGCAAATGCTGGGTAACTTTCGGTGCTGGACCCCGGACTCATTTCACTGGCATTATCACCTTCATATCATTCAGACGCTAAATAACCTAGATGTTGATAGAGCGTCGTAAAATAACCCAATAAAAAAATAAAAAATAAGAAGTTAATTTAGCACTGCAATCGAAAAGTATTGGGACTAAATTTGAATAAGGAACAAAAAAAAAAAGTTTCCTTCCCAGGCAGGATTCGAACCACGAAAGTCTTAGTTACCAGTCTATCGTGATCTGGAGTGAACAAGGCTCTGAAATCAGCTATAAGGGTCGGTTCGGTTTTTTTTTTTTTTGCCACTACTGTACAACACCAAAGAATTCGGAAAGTTGAAGGCTAACCACAGGTGACAAGATGAATCTTTGTGATGGAAGACGCACTGAAACTCAAATTAATGACGAAGATGATAATGACTATAAAATCATCATGATTTGACACTACTGCATTTATTTCCTTAAGATATAGCCTAGCATAAGTATTAAAATAAGACACTGTGTAACAGTGCAACATTTTAAAATAGAGTCTCTCTAGACGAAAGCTTTTATATTGTATATTCTGCACTTCATAGAAACTCTTTTCAAAGCACAATTTATTTTCAAGCAAACGGAAAACAGGAGATTCATCCTTAATGCACGAGCAATTCTCTGAGATTTGTGTGGTGAATAAGAAATAAAATTCTGATTGGATTCAGCAAGGAAGAAATTGACTGAAGAATGAGTAGAGGGAACGAAGGAGCAGTAATTGGGAGTTGGACAGATTGCTTCCTGCCTATGTGAGTCCAGCGAATTGATTTTCAGAAAGCCTTCAGCTCTGTATAGCCTAGTCTATAGAAACTTTGTGAAAAACTTGAGAATAAAGTTTAATGAACTATCGGAATGATTCAAGTAAAAATTTCACCTAATTTTAACCGTAAGCAACTGTCATACCGAATACAGACAGTGACCTGCAAAAATAGAGCCGTAAAGTAAAGTTAAATGTGCAGAAATTTGATCCTAACAGGTGTAATTTTTCGTTCTGCAAAGGAACTGCATTTGTTCGAATCAAATTTCTGCACATTTAAAGTTATTTCAATTATTTATTATCATAATACACTTATTTACTTATTGGTTTTTAAGGAACCCGGAGGTTCATTGCCGCCCTCACATAAGACCGCCATTGGTCCCTATCCTGAGCAAGATTAATCCACTCCCCATCATCATATCCCATCTCCCTAAAATCCATTTTAATATTATCCTCCCATCTACATCTCGGCCTCCCCAAAGGTCTTTTTCCCCTTCTGGCCTCCCAACTAACACTCTATATGCATTTCTGGATTCGCCCATACGTGCTACATGCCCTGCCCATCTCAAACGTCTAGATTTAATGTTCTTAATTATGTCAGGTGAAGAATACAATGCGTGCAGTTCTGTGTTGTGTAACTTTCTCCATTCTCCTGTAACTTCATCCCTCTTAGCCCAAAATATTTTCCTAAGAACCTTATTATCCGTGTTCCCTTAAACAGAATTTTTCTAAATGCTGGGTGAGCAACTTGTAGAGAAACCGCAACGCGGTATACCGACTACCGGCCAAGCAGGTCGAAGATTCTGCTTACACAGATACCATGTTATCGGTGTTACGCACCACAAAGTTTTAATGAAAAATAATATGAAATATAAGTAGTTAAAATATAATTCACTCAATCTAGATAAGAAACGAAACGCTGAAACTATCCTACTGGTTCAAATATTTATCGCATTTGTTTAAGAAGAGACTCATGCCTTCCTGCAGTTCTGTTCAAAGAAGATGCAAAAGTTTCTCTGGATTCCATTTCTTATTTATGCCTTAAAGACAAAATCACAAGGGCTTAGGTCGCCAGATCGAGGGGGGTTATGCATTCCTATTAATAATTGAATGGCTGAATGGAAAAAGAAGTACAGTATAATTAATGCAATAAAGTATATTCCTCTAGCAAGTGCCATCCCAATGCAAGAGTCTGATACGTTACTAAGCAAGTGACGTCAGAATATTGTTTCGTAACTCATTGGAGTTGCATAGGAAGTGACGTCAACGTTGAAATTTCCATAACTTTTTTTTCAATTGATCCTTGAGCATTAACGTTTTACGTTAAAATACAAACCATAGGACTACTAGAATTTCCACATGCTTTGTCTATATAAATATAAAATAGTTGATATAAATGTATTAAACCATTATGTAGAAATATTGGTGGTGATGTTGATGTTGATAGTGTCGGCGGCGGTCATAGAGGGCTGGGAGATGATTGTGGTGGTACATTAGTGTTGGTGGTAGTGACACTATAGATGTTGATAATGTCGTGATGACAGCGCCAGAAGTGGTAGTAGTGATAATGGACATAGAATCGATGACGTAGTAATATCTATCTATCTATCTATCTATCTATCTATCTATCTATCTATCTATCTATCTATCTATCTATCTATCTATCTATCTATCTATCTACCTATCTACCTATCTACCTATCTACCTACCTACCTACCTACCTACCTACCTACCTACCTACCTACCTACCTACCTACCTACCTACCTATCTATCTATCTATCTATCTATCTATCTATCTATCTATCTATCTATCTATCTATCTATCTATCTATCTATCTATCTATCTATCTATCTATCTATCTATCTATCTATCTATCTATCTATCTATCTATCTATCTATTTATTTACTCGTTATTGAATATAACAGGCAAAGCCCAATTACAATGTTCAAGATTAACAAACTAATTTATAAAACATAAACAAGGAAAAGGAAACATACACTTATTAAAAACTGAAACAAAATAGAAAAAAGGGAAAGAAAAAAGAGAAATTGAAATAATGTGTGAAAGTAGCTTCAAATTAACTAACAATATTGTGTAAAATATGATAACAAATAATTCTTAATCTAGAGAAATTCATATTCAACATTCGGATGAGGATGTAATTTATTGTGTAACTGTAACATTTGGAAAACTGGGAATTTTTGTGGGATTCAGTATTTGCCCTTGGTATGTAAAAAAAATTTCGAAATTTCGTATTAAGCTTAGGTGCATATAATGTTATATAATAAAATAAACCAACACAGTCCAACTTATTGTTAATAATTTTATAAAGAATGTTTAAAGATTGACAATTTCGTCGAATTTGCAAACTAGTAAAATGGAAATGTTGAAGCATTGTAGCATAACTCTCATAGTTAGGATAATCATTTTGAAGTCTGTAATATAACCGTTTTAGAAATTTATTTTGAATTTTTTCTAGTAACAATATATTTGTCAGTAACTGGGTTCCAGATAACCGCAGCATACTCTAATTTAGATCGAACAATGGAATTATAAAAAATTATTATAGTTTTCACTTTAAATTTACAAGAATTTCTCATAACAAAACCTAAACTTTTATAGGACAAATTTAAAATATTATTACTACGACTATGAAATGTAAAATTACTCCTAAATAATATACCTAAATCTTTATGTTCATTTTCTGCTGGTAAAACTGTTGCCTCTATTTTATATGAAAATTTAATTGTATTTTTCAATCTAGAAAATTAATATTAAATAACAATTTATTATTAATACTCCAACTATGTAAGTTTGTAACATCTGTTTGAAGTAGCTTACAATCTGATATAGTTTTGATTTCTTTATACAATTTAATATCATCCGCAAATAATAAAATTTTAAAATGTTGTACACAATTCACAATATCATTAACAAACAAAAACAATAGTGGACCAAGTTTGGAACCTTGAGGCACACCAGAATTTACTGTAAAAGGCTTAGAAGTATATCCATGAAAGTTCACAACTTGTACTCTTCCTTTCAAGATTTAATTAACGATAGCAATGAGAAAGAAAATCCAATTTTTTTTTTTCAATTTTAATAAAAGAATATCATGGTCAATCTTAGGCCGTGTCTCAAAGCTCAAGTCCATACTACACACTAGTGACTAGCAACTAGGTGACTTGTAAACTACACACTAGGGAGCTTTGGACATGTATGCTTGAAACATGGCCTTCTTCATAGATTATTTTTCTAAAAACCATGACATTACGGTGCAGCACTAAATTAAGAAGGCAGTGTCCTAATGCAGTTTCATTACGAGTTATATGGAAAAGATAAGGGCTTAATATATTACAGTAATGATTAAGACATTCTACAGAAGGTACTAACAATATCAGTGTTCAAAGTTAACGTGTTATTCTAAATTATATTTACATTATTTTACTTCCAAAGCATTTTCAGATTTCATAACCCCATTTGCTGATGAGGTATCCATGTTTGTTTAGTGAACAAGTCAACAATCAAGCAAGCATTTTCGTTGACTAGCTACTACGGACTTGATTGCTATGGACTATGTAGCTTTCGATCATGACTTCAGACGTCACATCCGGCTATTTAGTCAACAATCTAGTTCACTTCAGCTGAAAATGTAGCTTTGAGACACGGCCTTATCAAATGATATTGATTGAGATGATGATGATGATGATGATGATGATGATGATGATGATGATGATGATGATGATGAGACGACGATGGAGGTGGGGGTGTACTATGAAGTTAATTTCGTCCCATCAAGTTAATAATGTAACTAACTATAATACAAACCAAGAGTAAAGGAGGGCAGAAGAGTAAAAAAGAAATGAAACATTTTCTTACTTACACTTTAATTTCAACAAAAGCTGAACATAACCCAAATATTCTAACTATATGGGAAGTGATGTAAAATGTATTACGTAATACACTCCCATGTTACGCAATGTAATAGTCTGTTACCACCATTGCGTAACGTAACATTAACCTAATTATTCGTAAGTAGTTTGTCATGTGTCAAACTTTACATCGTGTAGAGTGTACTGTGCAATATTACGTTACTGTACGCCTGTCCTATTGTAATCTCTTATTGCATTACCTTCATAACGCATATTTTACGTGACATGCGTGTAGAAGCGATATATTCTCATATGACAAATTATGTTTTAATTGGATTTCTGATTAGTCTCAAGATATGGATTGAAAAATGAAGGGTTCAGAGCTATAGTGGGCCAAGTGCCATTTATTAAAAACGGAGAAAGCAAGGTTTAAGGGGAGAGGATAGTATTTTTTGGTGAATAATGAGTAAATTAAAAAAATTCTTTAAAATACTCTGTGATATATGTGGATTGCATAGCATAATATTTTGTGGGTATTTGTGTCCTTATCAGATGTTAAGGCGCCATTTTTAAACTTCCTGCGTTGTGGATGTTTAAATCACTCTCCTCCTTTTATTGTTGTTTCCCGTAAATTGAATTTTCAAAAAAGTAATTTTTTCCTTTAAAATACTCTTTGATATGTGTGGAATGCATTACATAACATTTCGTAGGCATTTGTGCCCTTATCGGAAGTTGAGACGCCATTTTTAAACTTCCTGCGCTATGCATTTTTAAATCACTCGCCCCCTTTTATCGGTTTGCAGTAACTTCGTTTTTTTTGCTACATTGCCAGGCAAAAATGGATATAACTTCTGAACTATTAAAGATACGTAAATGAAATTTATAACACACATTCTTTAGACTATTAGGAAACTTTTCTCTGTACCAAAATTTTGTTAATTGATTTCATTTTACAACTACGTCCGTTTGTTTGCAAGGAAGGAAATCAGAAAAGTGTTATTAAATTTTAATTCTTTATTTTACAAACGTAGGGACAAATATCAAAATTCTGCTACAGACAGTTTGTAGAGCATGCTTTTGCAAGTACGTTGCAAAACACTGGATGAATCTACCTTTAAAATGGTTTAGCTATATCGGTTTTAGTAAAATCCTGCATTGGATATATTTTTTTCAAATCTGAGCCCCCAAATAATTTTTTTTCATAATATTTATTTTTGGTTGAGTTGCTACAATTATGAGCTCTTTAGGTACAAAAAATTAATAGTTTACACCAAATAGGAAAAAAGTTTTAAAAAATACCATCCTCTCCCCTTAAAGTTAACTGAATACCATAGTTTAATGAAGATTGACATATTATTTAATTTTAATGTGCATACTTTATCTTACTTGCTATAGGTTTCATTAAATTATGGTAATTACTTAATTTTAACCCTTGTTTTCTTCGTTTTTAATACATGGCGCTTGGCCCACTATGGCTCTGAACCCTTCAAATGCTGTACATTATTCAGAAAGATTACCCAATTGAATTGTTGTTTAAACACTTCAAAGTTTTCAATATTAAACAAATGTATTATTTTATTATATTAAAATATTTTCGTAGAAATTTTAATAACTTTGAAAGGTATATACATAAATATAGAACTAAAAATATGAATTCTCTGCGTTTGTGTGAACCAAAATATAAAACCAATGCAGCTTTTTATCATAGCATGAGTCAAGGTCCCAGATTATTAAACAAATTTTATTCCAATATTATTTTAACCACGAATCCTCTCCAAATTAATAAAAAAAAAATAATAAAAATTGTATTGGATTTATAGTTTAGGTTTTAACATATTAAACACTTTTTAATCTGCATTCACTTTCAATTTTAATTTTATTTTTATCTGTATTGGAATCCCCTCCTGAGCACGAGTCTTACTCATTCAGGACTGGGCTAGTTTATCTTTCTTTGTATATATTAATCTGTATTCATCTCAGACCTACTAGCAATAAAAATAAATAAAATAAATTAAAAAAGTGACATCCGCATATCATCGTTGTTCCTGCAATAACTCCTATGTGACATATTTGTCGAGTTTCAGACTTTTGCTCTATTAAATAACTTAAATAGTGATACATCGAAAATGTAAGAATTCACAGTCTCCTATGTACGGCTGCCACAGGAAGAATAAATGTGTTTTCTCTTCCTACTGAAAAATTTTATATTTTGCAAATAGGAGTTATTGCAGGAACAACGACGATATGTTCAAGTTCCGTAACTTACGAATGCACGTTATTATTCACTGCAAAGATCACGACGAAAATGAACATCAGGGCTCAAGCATGTGTTTATTAGTATAGCTTCAGAATGTCGGGAGTTGACTGAATTCCACGAATACGCAGCGACGACGTGTTTGTTTATATCCTTATCTGTTGCATCATCTGTGTTCGGGGTACTATATACCCAATGTGTCTTTAACTTCAGTCTTTAGGTAGCTGGAATACGAAGCCTACTACTTTTTTTTTTTTTTTTACTCCATTTCGTTTCTCTTTTTCTGTTTTCTGTTTTTCCGTTTCTTAAAGTAGTACGTACACAACACCCATGCCCAAGGCGGGACTCGAACCCACAACCTTTCGGGCCAAGCGATAGAGACATGCCGCGCCTCTACCGCTTGAGCCATCCAGGTCGGCGCTACTAATAATAACTTGAAGTAAACATATTTTTGTGATGCCATATTGTATAAAATGTAATAGAAACTTTAGAAGTACTAATAACACAACAAAATTATATATCAATATTTCACACACCTTGAATAGGAGCAGTTGATCTCATTTTATTGATACTACTTGCTTCGTTTATTGGAAATAAAGCGGTTGTTTGAATCGAAGTTCACCACTGATGCACAAGCTTGCTTCACTTAGGGCCCATTGTATAAACCATTTTATCTTATATCAGAGGTTAAATTGATCTTCGTTCTAGCTGAACTTGGAATTTTGTGTTGTATAAAGTCTAATCTGAGATTAATTTGTCTTAAACTAAAGTCAACTTTGACTGAAGAAATTTCTCCGATGAACTTAGATGATCCAAGTTCAGTTATTTGTTTTCTGTTTGAAATATACGAGTGATAGATTGCGCAAAAAGAATAACCATTATTATTAATATTAATAGATATGGTAGATACATTTATATGTGTATTTTTTAAATTTCTTGCCTTAATACACAAACATTCTTATATTTTATAAGGCTTTATCATGCTCAGCAGTATCAAATAACATAACCTATAATTATATTATGTTTATAACAATTATTAATGGATATGACAGGTACATTCATAAATTTTCAATTAACTGTATTACTAAACGAAAATTGTAGTTCTATAAAGCTTTATTATGTTTAGCAGTATCAAACACCATAACATGATAACAATTTGGAAAACGGTCAATCTTTTTCTTATTGTCCGCCATTATTTATAATGCACAAAACAAACCAGTGTCTCCAACAGAGTGTACGGAAAGTCGGCAAAAAGTAATTGGAAAGTAGCTAGATTTCTCATTATCAACAAAGAAAGATTAAATTTTGTCACTATGGGGTGTTAAAAAGGTCGCTAAATCGCTATTTAAGCAATATAAAAGTTAAAAGAAATTCTTGTTGAAAAGGAGTTAAAGTCGCTAGATTGGCAACACTGAACAAACTTGCACAACATGGCCCGTGCATCACGTACTTCATCTGTTTACGCGATGTTGCCAAATCCTTTTCACGTGAAATTAGATTGCATTTGAACCAAGGTAAGTTTTATACAATAGAAGAAGTGTCTGAACTCGGTTCACTTTCTGACCTTCGATCAAAGTTGATCTTTAGTCAGAGAGCTTTATACAATTGGACCTTAGTGAATTCCCCATCCCTTCCATCATGCCCGAATACCTATGCGCAATAACAAAACACTTACCCCATGCCCCGAAATCAAGGGTTACACATAACTGTAATAGATACTGTAGCTAGTTCCAGCATTGAATGCCTAAAAAAGAAACTCAGAGTTAAAATAATAACAAATTATGTTAATGACTGAAGCTGGTGCCTAGGTCTGAGTTTTGGAGCTACGAACAGATAAATAAACGAAAATATTGAAAGGAAATGAGGCGCGTGCTGTACCACGCGAGGTTAACCACGCTGAAACATCGGCATCAAACGCTTTCATAGCAAAGAGCTGTGACTGGATGAGTCCAAGTGACTGGGAATTCTGCGCACGGAATGTTATTAATACGCGGCGATGGCGGAAACAAATGTTCGAGCTGCACCAGGGCTCGGAAAGGGATAGATACCGAAGCCATTTGTATCAGGGCCGATACTAGTTCCACCTGCTGGCGTAGACAGAGACAGGCAAACAAAATGAAAGGCAGTCTAGAACCTTTTGTACCAATACACCTACGTTTTAGACAGCCTCCCCCTTCTGTGCTTGTCGGTTTCGCTCTCTCTTTCTCTCTCAACATCTCTCTCTCTCTCTCTCTCTCTCTCTCTCTCTCTCTCTCTCTCTCTCTCTCAAAGTGTACACGCAAACTTTTAACTCGCTCAAACTAGTTGAGTAGCAACCTGCCAGCTCAGCTAAAACCAACTTTGCTTCTAATACAGAAAATCTATAGGGAGATTCAGAAAATAAATCCAGAACTTACCTACATTTATCGATCTCACCCAATTTTTTTAATGGCACCAAACTATTAAAACAATTTCTGTCAGAGGTCTGCATCGGACGTTTTCGCTCGAGCGCCAAGTAGTTCACAATAGCCCTGCCAAGACTCTGGAATTCGTTACCTGCTAGCATCAGGGACTGTCGAAGTAAAATTGAATTCAAACGCAGACTTACTAGGCACTTGGTCAGTAATTGGTTTCTTGTAAATAGTTTCCTTAATCTATCACAAAATATTTCAATATCCAGTATTTTCACCATTATACAATTTTGTTATTTTAGGTTTAATTTGTAATTCAGTAAATATAAAATATTTTTTGTTTTTCTATGATAAATTATCTACCTTTAATTAGTCAGGTAATCTTTTCCTACTTTCATTTTTATTGTAATTGTAATTGTAAATTTAATATTAATTGTAATTTTATTTGTAATTGTAATTGTAAATTTAATACTAATTGTAATTTTATTCTTCATATTATAGTTGGAATCTCCTGATAGAGGGGCAGAGAAGGCCTGACGGCCTTATCTCTACCAGGTTAAATAAATAAATACCAATACTAATAAAATACTAATACTAGTTCATAGCATAATCCGATAGGTAGCGCACATGCATGATGGGTAAAATTGTCACGAGCGATAAATCCTCGAACGGTATAAGCCGAGCGTTAGACATTCGTTCTTGTTACAGTGATGAACTGTGTAGTAACATCATAAATGTTTATCATTTCAAAACTTTGCAGTGTTTAACTAATCTTTCCATAGTACAACTACAAAACTTGCCTTAAAATTTGATATAAATGTTGTAGGTAAATGTTTTGTTTTTTTTTTATCCCACACAGGAGTGATTTTGTTTTTACCACATCTGATAGATGTTATTGGATGTAAATGTAATTATTATAAACGGAGAACACAATCACGATAATGCAAGAACTGTATCAAGTTTTCCAGTAATAATAATAATAATAATAATAATAATAATAATAATAATCTCTAACAGTTGTGCAGCATGATTATTCGTTTTATTATATTTTCTGTGACGTTATCTCTGTACTAATATTGTTATTAATCTACTGCTATATCAATAATATTTTGTAAAACGTTTCTACATTGTCGCAGTATATAGGCGGAACACTATGTATGGACCTATCATATTATATATGTGGTAAATCAAATATTGAATAATTATTAATTAGCTATAATAACTGTATATCGAAGTTTTTCATACTATTTTATTTATAACTTCATGTTCCTGTTTTGGTACGTTCCATTGACTGTTCCATTAAACGTTTGTCATAAACGCAGAAAATAAAGCCTTATTTTTACCGTGTGAGCAAAACATATGTGTATCTTATCTGTCGCCTTCCATACAAGATAAGACATGTCGGTGAGATGACCTTGTACTGTGCTTATATTTATTACGAGCGTATCATGACCGATCGTATCTCACTCGAGGGTGCGACACTCGACCGAGTTCAAGCGAGCGATTTAACTCCAATGCAGCACTCTGATTTCTGTACTTGAAATTTGTTCAGAAAGGGTCCACAGTTGTGGATTGTTACAAATCCAGGTAGTTAAAACTCCGGAGGTAATTAATTCGACTCAAAAAACAAATTAAAAAATTATCAATGTTTCGTACATTGCATCACGTGCAAGAAGAATTGACAGCACGAATTCTGAAGAAGGTGATGTTTATTATAAGTTATTTCTTCTAACATGTAGGATTATTAAGATATATTAAAACACTTCAAAGTCGCTTAGATTTGGACACTGCTACAGAAAATAATAATAATAAATATGTCTTAATAAAACTCTTCATTATCCCTCAGAGCTGTTGTATTCAGAATTTAAAGTATTTGACATCCATCAAATTTATAGCAATGTCTTATTGAATTTCGTACATAAAAACCGAAATATATTTAATTTGAATTCACATAAATATAAAACCAAAAGATCAGACAACATATGCTTGAAAGAATCTAAATGTACAGCATCTGTAGCTTATGATCACAGTAGCAACTTCGGTCCAAGGCTTTATAACATGGTAATAGATAAATTCCCAAACATACAATTTGCTAATGCTCCTTAATTTAAATACTTAGGCCTACTTACGAATGGCTTTTAAGGAACCTGAAAGTTGATTGCCACCTTCACTTAAGTCCACCATCGGTCCCTATCCTGTGCAAGATTAATCCACTCTCTATCATCATATCCCACCTCCCTCAATCCATTTTAATATTATCCTCCCATCTACGTCTCGGCCTCCCCAAAGATCTAGTTCCCTCCGGTCTCCGGTCTCCCAACTAACACTCTCCCAACTAACACTCTGGATTCGCCCATACGTGCTACATGCCCTGCCCATCTCAAACGTCTGGATTTAATGTTCCTAATTATGTTAGGTGTAGAATACAATGCGTGCAGTTCTGCGTTGTGAAACTTTCTCCATTCTCCTGTAATTTCAACCATCTTAGCCCCAAATATTTTCCTAAGAACCTTATTTTCAAACATCCTTAATCTCTGTTCCTCTCTCAAAGTGAGAATCCTGGTTTCACAACCATACAGAACAACCGGTAATATAACTGTTTTATAAATTCTAACTTTCAGATTTTTTAACAGCAGATAATGCACTTCCACCCTCTTGTATTAATTCTGCTGGAATTTGATCGATACCTGGAGACTTGTACTTTTTCAGATTTTCTATCGCAATTTCGACTTCTGAAAGTATGGGTTCGGGCATAAATGGCTCAACAGTTTGTATGTGAATTTCGTCCCGAGCATTTCTACTTGGCCTATGTACATTTCGTAGTTGCCCAAAATAGTTCTTCCATCTGTTCAGGATTGAATGAGAGTCTGCAAGCAAGTCACCATTCTCATCCTTGATCACGTTTAACCTTGGCTGATACCCGTTCTTAAATTTCTTTATGCCCTTATATAAATCTCGAATTTTTTATTCTTACTATTTGTTTCTACCTCGTTTACTTTTTCTTTCAAGTAATCTCTCTTTTTATTCCTAAGTGCACGACTTGCTCCCGTCTTTTATTGAAATAATTATCTCTATTCTCCTCAACTGGATCCTATAAGAATTTCAATTTTGCCTATTTCCTTCTTTCTACTACCAAGCAACAATCTTTATGAAACCACGGTTTCTTTTTCTTAGTTTCATAATAACCTATGCTCTGTCCAGCTGCAATTTTGATACTATCTGATATTTTCCCACAATCTATTAACATCTATCGCTTCCTCAACTTCGTTGGAACTTGCTAATATGGCAAACCTATTTCAAATTTCGACCTGATAATGTTGGTTAGTTTCCTCGTCCTTTAATTTCACAATACTGAATTTAACTTACTAATATTAACTAGTTGCTCTACTCGCTTGGCTACTGATAGTTTTTCTCTTAATTCTCTAATTACCAAATAATGGCCAGAATTACAGTCTGCCTCCCTGAAAGTTCGACTGTCTATCAAGATGTGATCTACCTGGTTATGTGTCAATCCATCAGTAGAAATCCAAGTATATTTATGTATATCCTTATGAGGGAATGTTGTACTTTTGACAATTAAATTTTTTGATGTCGCAAAGTTGACTAACCCAGAGGTGTGAAAATTATTAGAATAATCTTAATTTTAAAGGTTTTTTAATAGTTCCTTCACAAATATTAATTGAATTATTGATGAATATTGGTATATAATACTATACTGATGTAGGATATATTTACTACTAACAATGCCGGAAACCATTGTTGTACATTGGTATATTTCTTATTTTACAATTGTTATGGGAATTCAGAAATTATTATATTATGTTGGCGGAATTGGAAACATAAACAATTATATGCACAAAACAGATGTATACGTTCATTTGAACCTTCACAACAATGTAAACGCAAAGAACAATTTGTTTAAAGCATTTCTTAATTAATTTTTTACGTTTCCAATTCCGCCAACATAATATAATAATTTCTGAATTCCCATAACAATTGTAAAATAAGAAAAATACCAATGTACAACAATGCTTTTCGGCATTGTTAGTAGTAAATATATCCTACAACAGTATAGTAATATTATATACCAATATTCATCAATTCAATGAATATTTGTGAAGGAACTATTAAAAAACCCTTAAAATTAAGATTATTCTAATAATTTTTACACTTTTGTAACTCCATTATCATTACTAGATACGTATTATTATTATTATTATTATTATTATTATTATTATTATTATTATTATTATTATTATTATTATTATTAACTATTACTATTATTTAAAATACTTTAAATTAAAGACAACTTTCACTGGCCTACGACTCTAAACTATGCCTACGAAAATATACTGTAAACATATTCGGAGTTTAGGCCGAAACGCTTTAGAAAACTGAGCGAAAAATGTATTCTTTCCCATGAATCTTATGTTATATGCCAGGATCGAAATTTATGCCCCGAGAAAAGTGAATCGAGATCTCCATAAAGTTCTTCCGTTGCAGTAAATAAACGCCGCGATATATCGGCGTAGTTATGCAAATGTGTGGACAATTCTGCGCAGAATGACGGCCTTCATAAACCTTTTATAGTTTCCATGTAGCCAGGAAATTACTATATACGTATGAAATGCAGTAGCAGAGACATCCAGTTCTCTGGCATAAAACTCGCGACGGGGGATCAGCACGCACGAGTCATGAATACGCGAGCTCAGGTAATGGGCTACTTTAATGCTCTTTAGCTACACATAAATACAATGCTTTGTGAGAGCGGAATTAACTGTGTAATCCGATGATAAATTACGGAACCTAATCAGTGTTTCTGTATCTTCCACGAGATATGCAAAGTTCCAGATGTAAGAGAAATTTGAGAGAAAGCGTTTTATAGACTCCAGTTTAACATGGGAAATACATATCGAATATATATATATATATATATATATATATATATATATATATATATGCACAAAATTATCAAGAGTTATATATTTATTAAAGAAATTAGTGACTTGTGTTTCTCAAAATTATTTAAAATGTGCCTAGTTTTCGTTCTTTCAGTCGATAATTAGGTATGCCTTAATTTTCTGGGGAAATGGTAGCAAAATTGGGAGTGTCTTGATTTTGCAAAAGAAAGCCATTAGAATTCTATGTCAATCAAACTATCTTGAACATTGTCGACCTCTTTTCACACAATAACAGATATTAAGTCATACATTTTTATATATACGACCTAGTCCTTTACACTCGACAAAATATAGACAGTTACTCATTAATAGCAAATATACATGATCATGAAATTACAAATAGTGAACAAATTAATATTCCACACTGTAGATTACATAAAACTAGTACAAATTTTTCTGTCATGGAGCTGAAATTATATAATAAGCTTCCCAGTCAATATTATAAGTTACCAACCAATAGTTTCAAAGCTAGATTTTATAATTGGCTTTTAATTAATCCTTTTTACTCTGTGGATGAGTTTCTTAACATAAATTCATACGAAATCGTTTTTTAATAAATAAAGTTATTTAGATTAGTTACAATTATTACATAAGAGTGAAGTGTTTTCATAAATTTTAGAATTTCAAAATGTTTTGTGTTTTCATTCTAATTACTGTTTTCAATTATATGTGTATTTTCAAATGTATGTTTTTTTGTGACGAAGCCTATCATTGTATGTTTCATGGCTTAATAAATTGAATTGAATTGATAAAATTTGTTAAGAAAACAGAAAGCAAGAAACTTAAAAATAAAGACAGCACGAAAGAAAGAAAGAAAACTGAAACAATTAAACAAAAAAGGAACGAAGAAAATAAAAAACGATCAAAGAAAAAATAGCAGATATTGTAAAAATTAGAGATGGAGAGAAATGAAGAGAGTAAAGCAGAGAAAGAAACAAAGTGAGAATATTTGTTTATTCATTCCTTCACTCGCTGCCTCATTCATTCATTCATTCATTCATTCATTCATTCATTCATTCATTCATTCGTTCCAACCTATATCCGTTAATTTTACTACAGAAAAGAGTATTAAAATTTGTTTAGAAAAGCAGAAAGATTACCCAACTGAATTGTTGTTTAAACATTTCAAAGTTTTCAACATTAAACACATTTATTATTTGATTAAAATATTTCCACAGAAATTGTAATAACTTTGAAAGATATATACATAAATATAGAACTAAACATACGAATTCTCTGCGTTTGTCTGAACCTATACATAAAACCAATGCAGCTTTTTATCATAGCATGAGTCAAGGTCCCAGATTATTAAACAAATTTTATATTAATATTATTTTAACCACGAATCCTATCGAATTAATAAAAAAATTGTATTGGGTTTATAATTTGGGTTTAAACATATTAAACACTTTTTAATCTGTATTCACTCTCACTTTTAATTTTATTATTGTATATATTGCAATCCCCTCCTGAGCACGAGTCTTACTCATTCACGAATGGGCTAGTTTATCTTAGATTTTTATTAACTTGTATTCATTTCAAACTTGCTAGCAATAAAAAATATCTAGAAATAAAAAATCTACTTCATATGATCAACAAAATGTCCTCAAAGTAATGGAAAAATGACATAAAATTAAAATAAAATGACATTTAAATATTATTCACCGTACTCGCACAACAACTTCTTAAAAATTAGTCACCTTGTTTCAATGACTGCCCTGCAAATCTCGGAGAGAGGAGACAACTTCCTGGAATTTGACTGAGATAAAGGAAAAGGGTATACAATCAAATGAAGGTTTCAAAGGAAAACTGTATATTTTAATGAGTGCTAATGTGCATACTTTCACGTAGTGAAGTAAGTACAGATAAAAGATTGAGGCAGAGACGGAGAGAGATGTTATTCGTGATAATATTGCATTCAAAAACATCCTATACATCGCATAAAGGCACACGTCATGATTAAAACATGTCGATTTGAAGATACAATTTAATGGGCAAGATACAAAAACAGAAACCATTTCGACAATGCGTGTAACAAGAGCGGAGTGCTGATAAATGTAACACGTATTGTTCGCTTTATTGTTTTTATTTTGTTTTTGATTATTTCATCAAGTGCACACATAGCACTTAGGGCCTATTAGAAATGTACATACATAAACAAGCTTTATATCTCGTCATACGCTACAAACCTCAAGCTGAAAATCTCGTAACTATATTCGATGCAAGAATATGACGTGAAATCTTGAGACTCTGAAAGTATTCAAATTTATACAATATAACAAACACATTTCTAACGTAGCCTATATGGTCACTGATAATCTGCCATAGTTCAAATGAATGTAATTTCTAAGCAAACTGAGCAATCAAGCTGAAATAAGCGGTTATGGAATGTGTGAAGAACGAGATTTAGTCATACCATGGTAAAATAATAGGTTCTATTGTTATGATAAGAAGGTAAACTTGCGAATTCTAAATGAGGCAGTAGAGCAAGTGGACAGCTTCAAATACTTGGGATGCACTATAAGCAGTAACATGAGCTGCTACAAGGAAGTGAAAAAAAGGACAGCAATGGCCAAGGAAGTTTTTAGTAGAAAAGAAGCATCTTCTGCGGACCTCTTGGAAGAAGAACTGAGGAAGAGAGTAGTAAAGTGCTTTGTGTGGAGTGTGGTATTGTATGAGGCAGAAACATGGACATAGCGACGAAGTGAAGAGAAGCGAATAGAAGCATTTGAAATGTGGATATGGAGAAGAATGCAACGTTTGAAGTGGACAGACAGAATAAGAAATGAAGTTGTGTTGGACAGAGTGGGTGAGGAAAGAATGATGCTGAAACTCATTAGAAAGAAAAAAAGGAATAGGTTGGATCACTGGCTGAGAAGAAAGTGTCTACTGAAGGATGCACTGGAAGGAATGGTGACCGGGAGAACAGTTCGGGGCAGAAGAAGATATCAGATGATAGACGATATTAAGATATGTCGATCATATGAGGAGACAAAGAGGAAGGCAGAAAATAGGAAAGGCTGGAGAATGCTGGCTTTGTAGTGAAAGACTTGACCTTGGGCAGAACACTTTGAATGAATGAATTGTTATGATGAAAACAAATATTTTTAGAAATAGAGGTCTTTGTACAGTGCACATTTTCCAAGTACCATAAGATCGTTTTAAATGTTCAAAGAAGATTTGGTGCAATGTTATTAATGAATGTAGTATAAACTTCAGGACTTCAGACAAAAATCCAGCTGGGATACTGTCCTACCATGCTTTCTTTTCGCGACTTAATTAAGAACTCTCACGAAAATGGTTCAGTTGCTGATAAAGTAAAATCAGGAAGATCAAGAATTAGATATCCAGGTTGCAGAGGTTCTTTATGGAAGCTAAAACCTTGTTAGAGGAAACTCGTTATCGATCAACACTGTTAATGTGTAAAGCAAGGACTTGCAAATGCCGTACAACTGTTCGGAAGATTTTATGCAAATTTCTGAAAGTGTATCCTTAAAAATTGCAAATAGTATTTCAATTGAAGAAAGCTGATTGTGAAAAACAGATAAAACTTTACAACACGTGTATTGGTTCAGACGGAAATGGAACCGGGATTGTAACTCGAATAATGTGGACAGTTTAAGTCCACCTTGCTATCAATGGCGAAGTCAATACCCATAATAAGTCCTGTAGCCTATAAACAATAGATAATCTACGTGCACAGATCTAACTTAATTCCATCTCTCTAAATTAATAGTAACGGATATTTTTCCCGAACAGACCAGGTCCTCATTTAAACCTTAAATTGACAAAGTATCCTATAGGATGCAATAGGTTAATAGGGTATATGGTATAATTTTAATAGAACAATAGAAAAAATTGGTAGGAAAATTAAAATTTCACAATACTATAATATTGTACAACACAATATAAAATATGGACATGTTGTTGTTGTTGTTGTTATCTAATGCCGGGCTTTGGCAACGAAGCCATTAGCGTTCTTACTCTCAAATATTTCTCTGTCGTGGATCCATCAGGTAGAACTTCACAGGTTATGAGATGATCTTCAGTCATTTCTTCTTCTTTGTTGCATAGAGGGCAATTTGGATTTGTGTAAATTCCTATTTTATTCAAGTGTTTGGCCAAATAATCGTGTTCTGTAAGCAGTCTGAATTTTGCTACTGCAGATTTACGTGGGATTTCTGGAATAATTTCTGTTTTTTTTATTAAAATGTTCCATTTTTTATCTTTGGCTTTGGTACATAGTGCTTGGTTTTGCTTGATTTTATATTTATTTTTAATTAGTCTTTAGATGGATGTAAAAGGTAGGCTTGTATTTGTATTCTGAATTAAATTGGATCCTTTTTGGCAAGAAAGTCAGCAGTTTCATTTCCAGCAATTCCGCAATGTGCTGGTATCCATTGCAATTGAATTCTTTTCTGTAGTTTTTGAAGTTGTTGGATCATTTTGTGACATTCTTTAATTTGGATTGACATAATTTTATAGGAATTTATTGCATATAATGCTGCTTTAGAATCAGAGAGAATGACAGCATTTTGAAATTTATCTATTCTGTACAGTAGGTGTTGGAGTGAGATATGAATAGCCATTATTTCCGCATCAAAATTTGTTGTATGATGTCCTGCTGGTTGATAAAATGAGAATAACGCACATGTAATTCCTGATCCTGAGTTGTTATCGATAGTAGACCCATCTGTGTAGATATGTAACCATTCTTCTGGTGGTATCTATTGTTCACAGCTTCTAATGCCAGCGCTTTTAGTACAGGTTTGGAAGTTTCAGATTTTGTAACTGGTTCTTCTAAATCTAGTTGAATGTTAATTGGTTCGAAAGTTAGAGGATTTTCTCTGCTTAAAATGTTTTCTTTAGATTTAGGGAGATTCAATTCTGTTTTTATTTTCGTGTCTTTGGACAGGAAACTTGTTTGTGTTTTCAACTTGGTTGGTTGTAACAGTCTTTTTTCCCATTTTCTTGTTGTTAACCGTAGCATTTTTTCATGGTGTGTTAGTGCCTGCTCCTCTAGAGTGAGATATATTGGAGGGTTCTGGGTTAGGGCTTGCATTGCCGTGATTGGAGTTGATTTTGCTGCACCAGTTATTAGTCGCAGGGCCTGATTTTGGCATACTTCTAGTCGATTCAGGTTGAAATTATTTGCTGTAATTAATACCTCCGCATTGTAGAGAAGTATTGACTTGATGATTGTTCTGTACGTGATGCTCAAAGTCTGCCGATTACTACCCCACTTTGCTCCAGCTAATCTCTTTAAAATTGGAAGTCCTTTTTGTTGATTTGTTTACTACTGCTTCAATATGATTTTTCCAAGATAATTTTGAATAAAAAATTGTCTCTAAATATTTCGTTTCATATGTTTGTCTCAGGTTTGTTTTCTTGAGAAAACAAAATATGGACATTGCGATAGTTGTTTTCTTTACGGTCCGACAAGCTTTAATAAACTAGTGTGAGAAATTAAGTTTCGCCGATTTAAGGGTTAAACGTTCCAGGTTAAATGTTAGGCTACTTGTTAGCGTTAACTGTTTCACGTGCCTAACAAGACAGACGAAATGATGGACCAAGGGACACAATTTATTCTTGAACACAGATAAATGAGACTCAGTGTCGGGCTGTTATCACGTCAAGACAGCCCCACCGAGCATGTCCGTCTAATGAACGTCGTAAAATGCCCTTAATATGGGCTCAGGATACAGTGTACTGCGCAAGCGTCGTCAAAGAAACTCGATAGCATGCACAGAACTTGTCATTCGCCTCATACGCAATCAAGAAAAATTCGTTGGCGAGGAATCGCTTTCGCATGATAGCGGTTCTATGAATACTCGAAATACTCCAGACAACGATCTGTACAAGCCCACAATGGAAACTATCTAGTGAAGATTTTGGAGTGGCGACTCACTCACTCACTCACTCACTCACTCACTCACTCGCTCACTCACTCATTTATTTATTTACATATTTATTTATTTGCTAGCTTAAATTACCCGGCGTTGCCCGGGTTTTAAATTTTGGTCTATTTCTAAATAAACTGTTTGTTAGACTTATCGGAGACCTCGGCAAGGGAACTATATAAAACCAAAACGAACCATATTTACTTATGTTTTCTCATCCCTAGTGATGAATATTAAAGAAAGTGCCACTAATATCCAAAGAAACTGACTAATCGAAATAATTCCATCTCACCTATGAATAGAGTTTTAACAACATTAAGGCCTTATGCTACAGGGATATTTAAGATATTTAACATTGTGATTGATGATAATATTTATCGTACCACGGCATTATGCATTATTAAGCCTTTCTGCCCACAATATATTTAATTTCCTTCAAGGCCAAACTACAATCTGTAACGGATGGATTCTATCAAATACATGGATTTCAGGGTGTTTTGCAGTAACGGAGACTATACTCATCAGAATTCACTCTCCTGGAGAAGGCAATGTAGAACACTACCACAACAGAAAATCATATTTTTCTATAAACGGCCAAGTCATTAGTGACCATAACTTATTAATAAGAGACGGGTTAACAGTAACAGTAAAATAGGCTCTATATTATTATTGCAATATTATCAAAAATATTACTATAACTTATAATAATTGCTTAAAATCGAATGTCTATAATAGCAATACGTGGGATAAAAACATAATCTTCTTTCGTTTATCCAGTTAATATTGCCACTCATATTACGTTTCGCATGAGTTTTTGACACAAATTCTCGTTAGTGCATAATTTTGGTGAGTCAATATTTCGCAATAGTAGATCTACTATGGTTATTCAATATTAAGTAAATTATGTGGTAGCAATCCTTGTAGTTTCAAAGAATTCTAGAATTCAATTGGATAAAACAGTCTGCTCACTATCTACAAAACTGCATCGAGGAATTCATAATACGGTCCTGGACTGCGTAAAGATACTTATTGGATGAGTTATTTAGTTTTAGCCTTCATGATGTGTAACAACAATGTAATTTAATTTCGTGTTAAAATTTCCAAGGCCTCGTGAAAGTCGATGTTGAATACAACAGACAATAATAAAGAACAATTGACTGTAGAAGATTTTGCATTTTAATATAATACATGAATATTTTATCTATTTATTTTTATTTTTTATATATTTAATTAATTTAACTTCCATTTGTACAATTTTAATGTAGCCTATATTCTTCTCCTGGTTATGAAGATTAAATATGCAAACTTTGGCACATATCGGTCAAGCGTGTAGATTTGTATAGGGAACATACACACACACACACACACACACACACACATACATACATACATACCCACATTCAATTTTATATATTAAGATTTACTTTCACTATTACAAATTTATGAAACAATCGCTGCTGTATTACGTAGTACAAGATTTCAATGGTCACCGCTAGGAGCACTGATTACAACATTGTTACCATTACTTCGAATGCCCTAGTGCTTATATTATTTCAAGTTTCTTTGTGAAGTCACTTAACCTGTATTTATAAGTATCTAGTTCGTGCTACATGTATATACTATAGTCCCTACTTTCCTGATATTTACAAGCAAAGATGAATTGAAGAGAGGAAAGGATATAGAGATTAATTTTATAGAAGAATCTCAAGCTATATATTACTGGGTAGAAGAACATTACAAAAGAACTTAATATCAAAGCTTCGATGATGTAATACGCTCACACATAAGAAATTACAGAGAGCGAGTTTAATCTGTAGAAGATCCAAGAGCTGATGAAAAAAGCAATTTATTATCTTCTTAGAGAAAGAAAAAAGCTATGTCGAGTAACAAAAGATGGCGAGAACAATGAGAAAACGAAACGAAAAGATTTCCAAATAATGTAACAGATGATGGTAATCACGATGATGAATTTAAAGAAAGGATGGAGATAATTGTTCTAGATTAAGGGTAAAACGATTTAAATATTAAGCGATCGTTAATGTAAAACTTATGAAAACATCAGCAACCGTTGACTGTATTATTGATCAGCTTAAACTTTTCACAGTATCTTTCTCATTTCACGCTTCATATTTTCCACAACATTTCGTTATTTCATCATGTTGCAGATATAACCGTTAAAGTTTGTTTTTTCTTCTTCTTATTCTTATTCTTCCATTCAAGTATTAGGCCAAATGGCCTGTTACGATCTCACAGTTGGATTTTCAATCCAGCGCTTCTTTGGACGACCGAGAGATCTCTTCCCGTTTGGACGATAGTGGAGCATGACTTTTGGGATTCTATCTCTATGCATGCGATGCAGATGATTTATCCAGTTGTTCTGATAATGTTTTACGTGTTTAATTACAGGTTCTAGTTGTAATTCTTCCATTACATCTTCATTGCGTGAGTGATCCCATGTCGTATATCCCGCTGTATATCTCATAAATTTCATTTCATTGGCCGTTATTCTGCTTTAGTCTTTCTTCCTCAATGTCCATGCCTCTCTGCCGTAACAAAGCACAGGTCTTGCCAAGGTCTTGTATAGGCGAATTCGAGTATGCCTTTGTACTAGGGAAGGTTTCATAATGGTGTTAATTATTCCCATTGTTTTGGTGTATTTAGAAATTTTCTGTGAAATGTCTACTTCATCGAAAAAAGATAGTTTGTTTTTCTATATTATTAAAAGATTTACATAATTCAAATCATTAAATATATACAAAAATAGAAATGATGGATTTCGTCGACTAGATTAAAGGAAGATACTGGAAATTTGAAATTCCTTGTTTCATCATTGAAACTTACAATTTTTTGTGTGCTGTACAACCGTACGTATAAAATATACATTTGAGTATTAGGTTTGTAAAAAATGGAAAAAGGGGCCTAAATTTGGTAAGTAGCCTCCCATTTGATAACTCAGTTTTTTTTTTTTTTTTTGAGAAGTTCTTTTACCATTATATTCCCATTGTTTTGGTGTATTTAGAAATTTTCTGTGAAATGTCTACTTCATCGAAAAAAGATAGTTTGTTTTTCTATATTATTAAAAGATTTACATAATTCAAATCATTAAATATATACAAAAATAGAAATGATGGATTTCGTCGACTAGATTAAAGGAAGATACTGGAAATTTTAAATTCCTTGTTTTATCATTGAAACTTACAATTTTTTGTGTGCTGAACAACCGTACGTATAAAATATACATTTCAGTATTAGGTTTGTAAAAAATGGAAAAAGGGGCCTAAATTTGGTAAGTAGCCTCCCATTTGATAACTCGGCTTTTTTTTTTTTGAGAAGTTCTTTTACCATTATATTCACAAAGAGTTTTACTACAAAATGGTTTCACTTGATTAATTTAAATATGAATAATTTCGAGGGAAAAATTGTTCCGGAGCCGGGTATCGAACCCGGGACCTTAGGTTTAACGTCGGATCGGTGTCAGAGTTCCCGAGTAGCTCAGTGGTAGAGCGTTGGTACGTTAAACCAAAGGTCCCGGGTTCGATACCCGGCTCCGGAACAATTTTTCCCTCGAAATTATTCAAATCAACTTTACAGGGAGTTATACCTGAAATCTTGATTTGCATAATACACGTCACTGTTCGTTAACAGAAAACCACAATTTAAGTCACACGGAGTTAGTGTGCACTCGAAGTTGGTTGCTTGACGGTTGTCAGCCTACTTTGAGGTCTGTGGATATAGAGGGAAAAATTGGATCGGTGTCGGTTAGAGTTCCCGAGTAGCTCAGTGGTAGAGCGTTGGTACGTTAAACCAAAGGTCCCGGGTTCGATACCCGGCTCCGGAACAATTTTTCCCTCGAAATTATTCAAATCAACTTTACAGGGAGTTATACCTGAAATCTTGATTTGCATAATACACGTCACTGTTCGTTAACAGAAAACCACAATTTAAGTCACACAGAATTAGTGTGCACTCGAAGTTGGTTGCTTGACGGTTGTCAGCCTACTTTGAGGTCTGTGGATATAGAGGGAAAAATTGGATCGGTGTCGGTTAGAGTTCCCGAGTAGCTCAGTGGTAGAGCGTTGGTACGTTTAACCAAAGGTCCCGGGTTCGATACCCGGCTCCGGAACAATTTTTCCCTCGAAATTATTCTAATCAACTTTACAGGGAGTTATACCTGAAATCTTGATTTGCACAATTTAAATATGCTTTACAGAAACATTATAACTAAATTTAAAATATCATGGATTTCAGTTTTCGAGTCCACTCTTTCGCATATTTTAACTATTTTCATATTGAATTTAAATATCTAAATTCTAACGAATTCAAATCTTTTTCAATAGTCGGTTTAAGATCTACCTATACATCTTCCTATCACTAACAGTTTCAGAATTGTATAAATATATAGTGAACACGGTGAAAAAAAAGCAATTTGTAACAATTGTTACAAATCACTCCACTCTTGTAAATTCTTCAAAATGCATAATTAAACTATAAAGAATCAAGTTCCTAAAGTCGTATGATTTGTAACAATTTTTGTGATAATTGCGTAAAAATAATGTAATTTTTAGTTAAAAATTGAAAAACAAAATCTGTACAAAGGAATTAAAAACACATTTTTAGCTTCAGAACACTAGCCAATTAAAGAAATGATACTTCTGAATATTCATTCTCTATTTGTAATATTCTTTCACACTTAAAACTGAAGAATAATGGTATTTTACTAACAAATTCAAATTAGTGCAACTCTGAAAATATTAAGATTAGGACAAATGTTTATATGACATTTTTTGCTCAGAATGTCTTCGGAAATAAGCTCCGCTAGTGACGGTAAACCCTCGTGAATCACCCTGTATATACAGGGTGTAAACAATATAAATTGCCAAAATTATACAGTCTGTACATCTCGGTCTACTAAGCATTTGTAGTGAATTTTTTTTTTCTATTTTTGTTTTTAATTTCTAAAATTCCAAGTTTTCAGGATTAATACTAGCCTAACATTTAGTGTTCGATTAAATGTGAACGTCATCGTCCAATACACGCTAACATCACCACAATAGAGAGACAACAGAGTACCTTGATTTGTAAACATGAATATCTCTACAGTTGCAATGTACGTGGTGGACCAAAGTAAATAACAACGGTCTACTACCATTTCCAAAAATGTTAAACTCATAGGTAACATTTTTTCTAGGGAAACCACGAAAGTTGTAGAAAAATGTTTTTAGACGACTAAAGTTATAGAAAAAAATTTTTAGACTCTTTTGTTCAGTAAATTTATGCTCAATCACTAGTAATTTTTGGCTGTTTTTATCGTTTACAACCTGTATATCAAAGTAATAGTATTAAGCGCACAAAGGTATTTTCAGTTATGAGTTTTGAAAATTTAAAAAAAAAGAAAAAAAAATGTTGTTGATATGGAGAAAAACGACTACAAGTTGTACTATTCTGGATTGCAAAGATAAATATCTTCACGAAAGGAAAGTGAGAATATTTTAAAGATATTGGAAATATGTATGAAACTTTCGCATCAATAATAGGCGCTCAAATGAAACTAAAATGCATGTATGAATCTAGGCACTCATAAAATGAAACATTTAAAGAGATTTCTAACGAGACTACCACAGCACCAGCAACATCTCCACTGTAACTCTAATTAAAACCGAATCCCTCGCTGCCAGTGTTTACCTCCGCTACCGACGGATTTTCCACCACTTTCCCCGAATCGTGTAAACAAGATTAGTCAACAGAATTATTAATCAAGCCTGGATGGTTCAATCTCGTAATCTTACTCACGGAATTAGACGATTTCAAGAACAAACGCGCCACCTCATCGCGTTCTGACAAATTACAGGAATTAGAAGAGGCTATCCAGCGTTTGTCTTATCGAAAACAGAGTTACGTTACATCTCCAAGCACTCATTGAACTACTAAGTACATCGATATCACAGTCAGTTTTGTAGAAGTTCACATTTACGTATATAAAAACAAGATACTCGCTCGACTTTACACGATATTGCTGATGTGTGGGTAAAAAATTTAACGTTTGCAGTGTGACAAATTGCGATATACAGAGTGGGCACAAAGTCACTTTACCGAAATCGAAAAATCGAAAGAGAATTGGGAGGACAATTTAAAAGTTACGCAAACGCGTCCTTGCAAGGGATTGGGGGCTGTGCAAAACTAAATATGTGAGCTCCAAGCCTGTTGGCCACTAGTCTCACTCCGGGTTACGCTGCTCCACTGAAGGAGCTCTAGAAAATTTTGAAGGGGAAGCCGAAATTGGACGTAACCTCTTAGGTACCACATACGCGAGGGGGACAGAGATTTGATCAAGTGATCACGGAACGGGGCGAGGAGGAGATGGCTGGTATTTGGCGTTAGGATGGCAAGACGCTGTCACTTTACCCCAATAAATACATAATATATACACACTACGTATACAATTCCGGTTATAATACAGACAAGTACAGTAGTGGCAAGAAAAACCGGACCGACCCTTGTAGCTGATTTCAGAGCCTTGTTCACTCCAGAGCACGATAGACTGGTAATTAAGACTTTCTTGTTTCGAATCCTGCCTCGAAAGAAAACTTTTTTTTTTGTTCCTTATTCAAATTTATTCCAATACTTTTCGATCGCAGCGATATTTCACTACTTAATTAACTTTTTATTCCCAGAATATGAATTTTACCAGCAATCGAAAAGTATTATTATTAGTAACACTGCCATCGTGATCTAGATCGAGAAGACATTGCTAGTAATCGTCTACAGAGTTCAATGAAGATTCCATAGTTGGCACAACTGATAGCAAGATAACAGCTAATCATAACACACTACTGCCATTTAGCATAATGTTGAGAAGGTACAATAATACATTTGAAGACAGTTGTATTTTCGTAAGTCAATTAATATTTTATTGTATTGGAGGACTTCGTTACTTCTAATCTTTATATACTTTCTTCTAATCGTGTAATAGTCAATTAAATCCCACTCGAGTTTTGATTTTCTCTAGATAAATATAAACCTCTAGTGAGATTACTGTTGATAATAGATAGATTTAAAAGTAAGTTTCTTTATTGTAACCCACATTTTTATTCAATCGATGAAAGTAATTTATAAACTTCCTCTAAAACCTCCAGAATATGTTGTGATATTTCATTTCCAAAATTTGGTAAATGAATCCATTTTGCGCTCTGAATTACCATAAATCAATAATTATACAGGGATTAAGGGCGCATTTGCTATGAGCTTAACAATTTCACGGTCAGTTTGCATGTATTTTCAGGGTTCATTTTCCCGATGTGGCATGTACAGATTTAAATTGCTTATTGAATGAATTGCATCACAAACTAATGAACTAGTTATAAAGATATTCTGCGGTATTCAGTTGAATATGTGACACACACTACTGTCTACCAACTAACAAAAGTCTAGTCTGTGACAGGACTGTAATGATAATGATAATGAACACCTGTCAGAACTTGAGGTACTCCAGGCGTTGGATATGGAATAATTCTTCTAAGGTTCCCATCCAGGTGAGTTGGATTGTTTCTTTTAAATTTCAGTGACTATAGAGGATTTCACGTTAAGAAAGAAGCATTGAGCATTGGGGGCTATTCCATCAAATGACCTGTTGCCATAGAAACTCCTGTCTACCACACAGCTTGTATAATGAATTAGGCAAGGCCCATAAAACAAATGCTTTTTCCTTAATGTGGAATCATCTATAGCTCTACATCTTCTTCAATCCCTGAGGAAGATGGCAGAGCTAGTCAATGAAAGCTTGGAAGCAATAATCCAACTCACATGGCTGAAGAATTATTCCAACTACACATTCTGAAATATCAAGCGATTAGATTACACTGTCCATGATCTTACGTGTACTGCAGTGATGTCAACTGATTCCCATAGGAGCAAGCGCGCGCTTTAGAGTCCAGGAGAGCCTGAGCGCTTTAAAGCGGAAAGGAAAGAGACAGACGAAAGAGGTAGTATATACCGCTTGGTCGAGATATATACAGGGATTCAATGGATAAAGGGCAGAGAACTTATTAAAACTGTATCCGTGTTAATTTTTAGATTTGTCTGAGAAGTATAAGTGCATTATAAGAATGTAAGTTTTAATTTTAATGTTCATTTTTCACAAGTTTGATTTTTTTATTCTAAAGGAATATTTTCTCAAATTTTTTACAGAAAAGTGAAATTTTCAGATATGTTTGTTTAGTAGCCTTACATGTACTAAAACAATGTTTTCGTAAATCTAATGTATCGTAAATACGTACTACTGAAGATAGTGTATTAAAATGTTTGAAAATATTCGCATGGCAAATGTTTGTAAGGAAATGAATTAACAAAGCAAATACCGTTACATCGCAAACAAAAGATATGTGCCTATATGTTGGTAAAACGTCAGCTCTATTGCTTTAGCAGATTTCGACATAATTTAAAATTCTGATAACAGAAAGTTGCGCACCAATATCACCTAAAAGCATAATGCGATAAGAGATTTATTATGTAATATTAGTTATAGCTAAAACATATACCTAGACAACTTTGCTTTGTACTATAATATTGTTTTGATTACTTTTATAAGGCTAAAGATACCATCAATATCAATTTCAACTTATCATGTCATATTCAGTGTCTTTCTTTGGGATAACACTTTCTTTATGAATGATGTGTTTAATTCACTTAGTACAGTATAGTTGTAGTTATTATGGAATTTGTGTGAATATTCCTTCTTTATTCTTTATTATGTTATTAACGTTTAAAACACAACTGCAATATTAGGTTAAAAAATAGGTGTTAGTACTTTTTGTTTTACAGACAATATGGAAAATAACAAACAGAAAGAAGTCATATAAAAATAACGACATAAAATTTCACGTTCCGTTTGAAGTTTGTGCACCACTGTTTTCTTAATCCAACAGGCTGCTTATTCCTCCTAGCATACCTAGCGCTTAATGCCCGCGCACGACGTCAAGGTCAGAAAAATGCGCCTGCTTTGACATCACTGGTGTACTGTTTCAATAAAATTGAGATCCAAAGGAAATCCATAAGCATTCCTGTTTTCTGTAGAAAATGTTAAGGAAAGAAGTGGAAAAATTATTTTGAGTGATAAATAATAACAAAAGTAACAAATAAAGGTTCCCTAAGCATACAGCTTAACATGTACTCCAAATATTCGATACATTTGTTTCAATATTATTCAACAATAAAGAAGGTAAACGTACGAATTCTAAATGAGGCAAGTGGACAGCTTCAAATACTTGGAGTGTACTATAAGCAGTAACATGAGCTGCTGCCAGGAAGTCAAAAGGAGGATAGCAATGACAAAGGAAGCTTTTAATAGAAAAAGGAGCATGTTCTGCGAACCTCTGAAAAAAGAACTGAGGAAGAGACTAGTGAAGTGCTTTATATGGAGTGTGGCATTGTTTGGATCAGAAACATGGACATTACGACGAAATGAAGAGAAACTAATAGAAGCATTTGAAATGTGGATATAGAGAAGAATGGAGTGTGTGAAACGGATAGACAGAATAAGAAATGAAGCTGTGCTGGAAAGAGTGGGTGAAGAAAGAATGATGCTGAAACTGATCAGGAAGAATAAAAAGGAAGTGGTTGGGTCACTGGCCGAGAAGAAACTGTCTACTGAAGGATGCACTGGAAGGAATGGTGAACGGGAGAAGAGTTCGGGGCAGAAGAAGATATCAGATGATGTAAGATATATGGGATATATGCGGAGGTCCACACCTGTGGAGTAACGGTCAGCGCGTCTGGCCGCGAAACCAGGTGGCCCGGGTTCGATTCCCGGTCGGGGCAAGTTACCTGGTTGAGGTTTTTTCCGGGGTTTTCCCTCAACCCAAGATGAGCAAATGCTGGGTAACTTTCGGTGCTGGACCCCGGACTCATTTCACCGTCATTATCACCTTCATCTCATTCAGACGCTAAATAACCTAAGCTGTTGATAAAGCGTCGTAAAATAACCTACTTAAAAAAAATATATGCGGAGACTAAGAGGAAGGTAGACAATAGAAAAGACTGGCGAAAGCTGGGTTTGCAGTGAAAGAACTGCCATCTAGCAGAACACTATGTATGTATGTATGCATGTATGTGTGTACGTATACCTAATTTCCTCATTTTTATCGACGCACACTCCAATGCGGTGTAGGAGCTTGTAGGATTATACTTTTGTACCAACAATAGATTATCTCGCAATACGAACCTCCCTGATCTTGTGGTCAGCACGATAAAGGGCAACCATGGAACGTCACAGACTAAGTTCAAGATATGGGACAAACACCCAGTTCTAAATAGAGATAAATCTCCGCGTATGTCGGTATTCGAACCATGGACCGTTTGACTTGGAAGCATACGCGATAGCCAATTAGCCACATAATTACACAGAATCCGCCACAGCCGGTTTATTCACAGAAATGTTCACAAGACTCTCTTGAAACTCAAAGCGATGTTAATTCTTGATTCCTGTTTCCAAGGAAACCATTATATATGGAAGTGTTAATGATTTCAGGCCAAATGCTCTATAGTTTCAATTTTCTAAAGTTTTTTCCGTTTATATTATACTAGTGGCTTGTGCAGCAAATGCTGCTGCAAACTAAGTTCGTTAGACGTTCAAATAAAATTTTTTCAGATTTATTTTAAATGAAGAATACTTGTCTTTTTGATAGTTATTTGCTTCCATAATAATGAAACATACTCCCTCAGTATGGATTTTTTTTAGGCCAAATACTTTTTCTTGAACCTATCCAACTTCAGTTTTTGAGTTTCAACGCGAAAACGCAAGTAACAATGTCAGGACGATAGCAGCAGCTATTTCAAGTCATTGTGGATTGTAAGCAAAAGTTAAAAAAATGTCAGGTTTGCTAAGCTTTCGAACAATAGCATTTTCGTATAGCTGCTGCATGTAGAACTTGAAATGTAGAGCGTAAAATCATTTTATCCTACTAAGAGATCCTGCTGAAATGATCTGGAGACTACAAAATTCTCTAGGCCTCTTATTTTATCAGTAAGTAATACCTTTTGATCTTTCCTAGGAACTGTAATTTTTACGCTCTCTCGAGCCAATACTGAAGACAATGACACATATCAATATCTACACTACACCGCCATTAAGTATATGAAAAAGATCCAACCCCACTGGGTTATTAAGTATAAAAATATTTGATTTTTAATAACAATATTATTATCTTACTTAAGTTTTGTAGTTATATATAGCAGCCACTCAGTAAATTATAGAAATAAAGACCTAAATTAAGATATTCTCCACATTTACTTACATAACCACAAAACGTTTCACTTTCATGTCATCAATATAGCATCAATATTATGTACAATTAATGAAAAAAATAGATGCATCATGATATTAACTATAATAATATTTAATTTCTAATGGTAATAATGTCATCAAACCACCTTAAGTTTCTTAGATTTGAATATCCAATACACAGCTGTACTCAGAAAATTATACACTGCAGAATCAGTTTTTAATAACAAATTGAATTGAGCTCTAAATATGTCGGCAATCCTGCAGGTCATGGCCTTCGTGTAATGGCCTATTGTTTATTGTAGTGTGTGTTTTGTTCTGAAATTCAATCAAGTCAGCCGTGATTGAATAAAATAATTCTCAAAACTGACAACAGATGGATTTTGGAAAATAGGAAAATTATGTAGGAAAATTGACATTTCACTGAAAACTACTACTTTTCCGAAAAACTTTGGATGCCAGGCATGAAAATGAAGGGTCACTCATTAAAATCCGTTCAGCCGTTTTCCCGTAATTTCCATTACCAGTTCAAATTATATATATAGATTTTATGTTATAAATAAATAAATAAATAAATAAATAAATAAAATAAATAAAATAAATAAAATAAATAAATAAATAGATAAATAAATAAATTGCTCTTTCTTGCACTCAATTAAATGTCCGTTTTTAAGCCATTCCGATACTTTGCAAATTGTGTGGACTTTTCTTCAAATATCCCTATGTCCCTCCCCATATTCGATCACGAAAGTTTTCCACAGCATTCGGTTAGGACATTCTTTCAACATATTAATATCTTTTACTTTTGCACATTCCTTTGTCTTCTAAGAAGCTTCTTGTCCCTCTTCTTTGGTTCTGATGTTATTACTTATAGGTTTCTCTCTCTTACAATTACCTCCATTACAGATCTAATAAACCTCATTTCGGTTGCTCTCTTCCTCGTTTCATTTCTTGTTATTGCAATATAAGAAGATTTTTATACCTTATCGTAAAATCTTAGCTTTACGTCGTCTCTCATATACTCCCTTACATACAGGGTGATTCACGAACAACTTTAGACCTTATTTTGGTAATAATGAAACGTTCAACTAGCAATATAACACTACTTCCAGAATTCCGAAACGATGTTATGCAAAAGGATATTCTTGAACTCCTGAAGAGATAACAAAAATCCATCAATAGGGATTTTGATTGTGTGAAGTAGTAAAGAAAATTATTATGCTTCATTCCTAACAACTACATTTCTGATAACAGATTCCTTTGGTCGTAATATGTATGTATGTATGTATGTATGTATGTATGTATGTATGTATGTATGTATGTATGTATGTATGTATGTATGTATGTATGTATGTATGTATTAGAGTCGGGCAAACAGCCTCTTACTCCCGCTCGTCTCGTAGGCGAGACTGGCTGGCCGATAACGCCAGTTCCGGGAATCGTAATCTCGAGATTGGCACTCTCGGGAACGAGGAATACCGGGTCCCGGCCTGTTATCGCACGGCCGACTTATCGTTACGAAATGCGTACACTGACTGCCGGCTTAATTGCCGCTCATCACTGAAATTCGTGACTCTTTCTGAAATATTAATGTTCATAAAGTAATTTAAGAAGGCACAGCAGTGTGGTATGCAATAATACAGCACATTATGATTGTCGACATTCTTACAGAAGTCACACTATTTTAATGAACTACTTATTGCCTTTCTGGAGAAGCAAAATAATGCAGCACTTTCAGTCGTTACCTAATCCTAAGCTAGTCTAAAACAATAACAAGTTATGGTTGGAGCTATGATATACTTTCTCGCTATCAGCATTTCGTTGACATTGCATATTTAATCATTCGATAGTGTTTTGTATACGCTATAGTAATGGATAACACACGACCGTATTATTATATTGCGCGTTCACATCTGGATGTTTCGTTGTTATGCAACGGCATCTTCATCAGCATGGGTAATTATTGTGCTGTGGAAGGACGAAATAAAATAATTAATACTTATTTATATTATAAAGGACCAAAGACTCTGACAAAAGATATTTTTGTTTCCCAACTGATAAAATGCTGCATGTGAAATGGAAACACTTTTGCAAGAGGAAGGACAGAATTACGAAATAGAGTAGATCCTTTCACAAATTGATCATAATTACTTACAAATGCATTTTAAGGAACCCGGAGGTTCATTGCCGCTCTCACATAAGCCCCCCATCGGTCTCTAACCTGAGCAAGATTAATTCAGTCTCTACCATCATATCCATTTTTATATTATCTTCCCATCTACGTCTCTGCCTCTCCAAACGTCCTTTCCCTCCGGCCATCCAACTAACACTCTATATCCATTTCTGGATTCGCCCATACATGCTAGATGTTCTGCCCATTTCAAACCTCTGAATTTAATATTCCTAATTATGTCGGGTGTAGTACAATGCGTGCAGTTCTACGTTGTGCAACTTCCTCCATTCTCCATCCCTCTTAGCCCCAAATATCTTCCTAAGAATCTTATTCTCGAATACCCTTAACCTCTGTTCCTCAAAGTGAGAGTCCAAATTTCACAACCATACAGAACAACCGGTAATGTAACTGTTTTATAAATTCTAACTTTCAAGTTTTTTGAGAGCAGGCTGGGTGACAAAAGCTTCTCAACCGAATAATAACAGGCATTTCCCCCCATATTTATTCTGCGTTTCCTCCTGAGTGTCCTTTATATTTGCTTTATCATAACAACAGAGAATAAAAGAGGGTTATTATTATTATTATTATTATTATTATTATTATTATTAAATTAGTTACTTTACGACGCTTTATCAACTGCTATAGCTATCTAGCGTCTGAATGAGATGATAATGCCAGCGAAATGAGTCCAGGGTCCAGCGCCGAAAGTTACCCAGAATTTGCTCTCAATGGGTTGAGGCGAGAAACCTCAGCCAGGTAAAGGCTGGTTCACAATAAACCGGGAACGGAAACGACAACGAGAAATAATCTATACTAATAATAAATCTGTAAGCGAAATTTTTCTGGTAATTTTCGCTTTTCCAAAAATAATTGGTCCTAACATATATAATTAATTAATTATCCTGAAACCGAAAATCACTTTTTTGAAATTTTTGTTTGTATGTCTGTCTGTCTGTCTGTCTGTCTGTCTGTCTGGATGTTTGTTACCTTTTCACGCGATAATGGCTGAACGGATTTCGATGAAAGTTGGAACATAAATTAAGTTCGTTGTAACTTAGATTTTAGGCTATATGGCATTCAAAATACTTTATTTAAAAGGGGGGGTTATAAGGGGGCCTGAAGTAAATAAACCGAAATATCTCGCTTATTATTGATTTTTGTGAAAAATGTTACATAACAAAAATTTCTTTAAAAATGATTTCCGATAAGTTTTATTCCAGGCAAAATTTTGATAGGACTGATATTTAAGTCTGTCTGTCTGTCTGTCTGGATGTTAGTTACCTTTTCA